>NC_051438.1:15888137-16032376 GCF_001649575.2 Kryptolebias marmoratus | reverse complement strand
TGCTGCCCCCTATATGTCAAGAGGACAAATAACACCTTTTCTGTTCAAATTGCCAACCCGCCACAGTGGCGTGTGTGTTGATCAAATTCACCCGCCACTTCAAATATTTACCCGCATTTGGCCGGTGGCGGGTGCTAATTTCCACCTCTGCTTTTGTTACTGTTATCTCTTAGCTAAAACTTTGCTATTTTTAGCTTCTAGCTAGCCTTTTGATGCTTTTGGTTAGCCTTTTATTAGTTTTTAACTGTAAGCTTTATGCTACATTTAGCTACTTTAAGGTTTTAGCTACCATTTTGCTGCTTTTAACTTTTAGCTAGCCTGTTGCTATTTCTAGTTTCTAGCTATCATTTTGCTACACCTAGCTTTTAGGTAGCATTTTGCTAGTTCAAGATTTTAGCTAGTGTTTTGCTTCTTTAGAGGTTACAGCTAGAACACCTTCTTTCAGCTGGTGTTTTGCTCCATTTAGCTTTTAGCTAATGTTCTGCCTCTTGTAGCTTTTAGCTAGGGTTCTGTATCTCTTAGTGTTGATAACTCCCTTTACCGTAAATCCAGTCCTTGTAGTTTAAGATGCTTTTTTGCAGTTTACGAGCTAAAACTAATTCTGGCCTAATGTATTTTTTTCTCGGCTCTATAGTACAATGAAGAAAGACAACACATGTTCTTGTCTTTGTGCTTAGATTTGATCTCCTGTAGCCTTTTGGATCTGATTGTGATGATCTGATGATCGTGTTGGTGATGAATTCAGCTGTCAGACATGTTGAAGCTGACCGAGTCCTGGCAGCCGTTCTGCTTCTCCTTCAGTTGTAGTTAATAACCCCTGAGCATCCTACCTGGGTTCTCCTGCCCACATTATGACTGATGAGACACGTAAGGCATCCTAGCTGACGAGGCTGCTAAGTAAGGTTCTTCCACCCCCCTTTGGGACTCTGTTGCTGTGTTGGTAAATTCGAGCACATCGTCTGTTTTTGTTTTTTTCTTCTTCACGTTTAGTTTCTAAAACTGATGAGCCGACGAGATCAGCGCTGATCTGACGTCCTCCCCCACCGCTTTTGTCGCCGACATAAAAAAAAAAGAAGCGCGGTTGCTCGGTCGGTCTTAGTCGGGGGTGCGTTGGCTGTAACTCTGAGAAAAGCAGGTGACATCGTCATCACGGCGAACTGGCTTCGTCGAGAGCACAAACGTACAAGTGCTGAGAGAGGAAGCTGCAGTGAGAGCCGAGGACGCAGAGGAGCGAAGGTGAGAGGAAATAATGATGCAGCTGGTGCATGAGCCCCGGGGAATTCTGGGAAAAAGCGCCTCTGTGTCTTGTGGCGGAGATCACGTGTTGGCTTTGTTGTCATGAGACCAGGTAAAAAAGAAAGGCTACGACTGGGGGGGGGGAATAAAACAAAAAAAACAAAAGTCACTATTGATGATTTAACATGTTTAGACTGAACAACAGATGTTTATACAACTACAGTTCAAATTGTTCTTATGATTTCTCCACAGTTCAGCCAGAGGAGGAGCCGAGCCACTTTACTTTAGAGACACCTGGGTAATTACAGGTCGATTCAACGAGTCTGAACATCTAAACAAGGAGCTGCGGACATTAGCATTAGTCTCGATTAGCCTGCTGTTTTAGCTCAGACCGCAGTGAATTATGGTCTATTTTCACAAACGTAGCACAACTTCTGTACACTACTTTTATTATACCACATGATGAGAGTCTAGGACACTATACGATGGAAGTAAAATTACAGTTGTAATTTCTAAAATGACTACAAAATGCACTGAATTGGGAATGAGTGGACTGTTCGAACACAGCCGCAGGGTTTGGGTCTGGTTTTAGTTTGCGTTTCTTGTGTTTTATTGAGCTATGTTCTCTGTCTCTAGTCCTTGTTTCCAGTTTCTCTCATACCACCTGTTTACCATTAGTGATCAGCACACCTGTTGTCCCTCAGCAATCGACGCCTCCCGGCACGCGTAGCCTCGGTTTGTCCTGTGTTTGATCAGACTGTCAGGTAATCTCCATGCCTTCTGCCGTTGACTGGTTCATTCGTCGTCTTGTCTCGGTGGAGTTGTCCTTTAAAATCACTGCCGAGTTCCTGAAAACAGTAAAACAGTCTCTTTAATCCCGAATGTGGGTGCTGCTGAAACTCATCGCTCACCATGTGATCTGTTCTCTGACGAAGTTAGCTTTAGAGGCTCCCATCTTTTTTTTTTCTTTAAAACAACATTAAACTGTGATTTAAGAACCCAGACTCTTTATGCTGACTTGTTTTATGTGGATGCTCTGACAGAAACATCTGCAATCTTATCGTTATAAAAAAGTTAGCGGTGTTCCCCGGATTCTGCGAGAAGTGAGCGTGTTTCTGCAGCCCTGCTCCGAGCCCGTGTGACACGGTGACGGACAGCAGAAAGGTTTTAAACGTCTGTCAGTGTAAGCAGCAGGAAGCCTTTGAACCAACTCTTCCAGTTGCTCCACCAGCGAGGGGGGCACCTGTACTCGCCGTCCTGCCATCTCTTCAACCCGCGCCTTGTGACGCCCGAGTGTTTGTTCCCAGAAACCGGCCTATTAGTTTGACCCTCTGCCTTGTTCTCGCACAAAATGCCATGTCCATCACGTCGCCGCTCAGCCTCGCGAATCCCAGCAGCCGAAATGCCAGGGAACACCAAGGCGGGCTCGCTTCCCTCCTCCGTTCCGCTGACCTCCCCATAACGTTGAAAGCGAGAAGACGCTACTGAGCGCGGAATCAGAGCGGAGGATGGTGGACGGCCCCCGAGCGGCGTGGTGGCGATGCCCTTCTGGATCGAAAGAGAACAAATATCTTCCCCGGGCCGTGTGATGTGTGGCCTCTGCTCGCGTCACATGGCGCGCTGGGCCGTCTCACACGGCTTCTCTTTGGATGTACTGCAGAAGGAAAGAAAGAAAGAAAGAGCCGAGCGAACAAACAGCTCGACAAAGAGCAACGGGGAGGCTTTAGAAAGAAAGTGAATTGAGACGAAAAGGGGGAGGAAGCTAATGCACCAGGGACCGAGGAGGAATGGTGTGACATTGAGAGGCAGAGAAGAGAGATTTCAGCTCAGTCAGGCAGCTTGTCTTCACACGGCGCTGAAACGCCGGCCCGTGGCTCCTTCCTGGTCTAATGATCGCCCTGCAGGCTTGATGTCTTATTTTCAAAGATGTGCGAAGCAAAAAGGTATCCTCTCAAGAGCCTGCGAATATCCCGACACCACTGATCTGTCGTTTGCAAGTGGTTTTTATTTGTGTTTTCTTCGCTCCGTTGTCGTAATCTATACCCAGGGTGCAGGTTTTGATCTGTATTTTATACAGTCGCCGGACGTGGCCGGAATAGATAAGCGCATCACAAGCTTGACACTCAGGTCTCATAAAGCCTGGCATCAGTGTTCATAAATTATTGCAAGCCAAGGAGAACCGTGGCCCTGAGGGTTTTGGAGGAGACCTTTAGCTGAGCAGAGACTGCTTTACACCTGTAATATAAATTAAGTGTGGGACGGGGGGAGGGGATGGACACCTGAACCTCATCCTGGAAGCAGCGGCTTGACTTTACCCGCTTGTGATTTATCGCTGCCGGATGGAGCGAGGCCAGAGCCTGAATTCTAAAGCCCTCCTCCTGTGACCTTATGGAGGAATTTTTTTTTTAAAATGAGCAAAAACCCAATACTGTAGAGTTTTATCTGACAACCCGTACACAGCTGAAATGAGCCCTAACTACCAGATATATTCTAACGATACATCATGTCTTTACAAAGATGCTCAACCATGAAATTAGGCGTTTTCTCGTATTTGTTGTACACTTCTCTGTCTTTGTCTGCTCCCCGAATCCGAGCTGTCGCTGTGAAAGTTGACCTCAGCGTGATTCTGAGTGGATTAAACGTTTCAGACCCAAATATGTAAGTGTCGTACGGTTGGGTTACTGCGCCAGATTGTTTTAGAAAAACACTCCCCGTCCCTCAGACCCAAAAGAGCTGCTCCCCCCAAGAGGCAAAGCGGACTAATTTTCTTAAAAGAAATACGCTCCTTGCTAAATAGAGAAATATGCTTGTGAGATGATTAAAAAGACAGGCTTTGTCAAATCCTAAAGAAAAAAAAAACGGAAATGGGTAAAACTTGTGGGATTAAATCGTTGATCCTCGCTGCGGAAACCCGGAGAGCTCCAAGAATTTTTTTTTTGTTGTGGAAAAAGTTTAGTTTTTCAGTTCTGCTGTGTCACTTTGGTTTATTTAGATGAACTGGACTTGTTCCTTTAGTTGTTTTTTATTTTTTTTAATTTAGGAGACAGGACTTTTTATGCTTCTATAAACTTCAGTAAAATAAAGAGAAAGAAATAATAATAAAAAAAAGTTTAGTTGACGTTCCACAAAGAGATAATTTGTCTATTATTATAATTCCTTGATGGCATGAAAAGTGGGCGATCGTGTAATTGTGCGTTTCTCTGTCTGTTAGCAAAATATCTCTCGAATCCCACAGCTAATCAGCCTGGGGCAACGCAAAAAATCTGCTGCAACACGACCAGTCTTACAGATATTGAGCTAAGACCTGGTGTGGTAGTAGCTGAGGGTCATCCCCATCACATCCTCCCAGAAACGGCTCTGTTTAAAACTCTGACATGCGTTCAACAAGGAATGCTCTGATTTATTCTAACCGCTCGCTTAAGGTTCTTGAGCTGAACGTAAACAAAAGAAACCAGTCGTGGGTTCAAAGAGTTACTGTCTCTGAAACGTAGCAGGAAAGTGTTTCTGGTGTTTCTTTTGCAAACCACACCAAACAGGGCAAGAACTGCCGTTTAGGCTCCTGAAAATATCCAAAAAGTGAGAAAATATGTTTCTTAGACAGACTAATTCTTCTTGGACTAATGTTCTGTTTTAGGATCGTTCAAAGAGCGTGATGATGACATAACGTCTGTGCTTTAGTCACTTTATTGGTTCCCTTTTTTCTATAAATACAATCCAAAATAATCCAATTAGTCCATAAAACCCCTGATGGTTTGGATCCTGAAGGGGTCTCTTCCTGATCTGGCATCTTAGGTCATCGATTCAAGGTCTTCTGGTCCAAACCTGGACTAGAGGTGGCTGCTTTCAGTTCCCGAGCTCCTCCTTTCCAGGGATGAACTGTCTGCTGACCCTGAGCTCTGTCCCAGCTGGGCAGACTGGGAACTACGTTTTCAGGCAAATTACACACACACACACACATAAAAGAAAACCTGACTGATGGTTCGTGTCCTTTTATGAGAAAGGACTGATGCTTTAAAAAGACGACGTCGCTGCGCCCGAAGCCACAAGACCAGCAGCAGAGTTGCGTGCTCAGAGTTTGACCTTCATGTGGACGCCATCATTTTTTTTTTTTTTTTCCCCCTTTTCAAAATCCCTGCGAGCCCAGAGTGGAGTTCAGACACGCCGAAGTAAGTTAAATGCTTTTAAATGAGGACGCCGAGGCTTTCCAGAATGTCTGAAAAGCGTCTGACTCCGTGTCACCGGGTTGCACGCAATAATATCACGACAGGATATTGCCTCCTTTAAAAAATTGTATCGAGCGGGCCAGGATGAAAAATGCAGGGATTTCTGTCTGTGTCATGGCCCCGTTTCCCTCCCTGCTCCACCCCACGCTGTGGATGTTTGCTCATTGTGGGAGAAACAATCAGCGATTCTGGAAGCTTCCACAGACCGCATTAAAAAATCATGAATCAATTAGAGCTTGTTCAAAATTTCAAACAGAGCTATCATTAAATATTCACCGGAACTTCTCTGTCTGCCACTTTTAATAATAATAATAATAATAATCAATCCAATTTATACCGCACTTTTCATTAACAAAAATCTCAAAGTGCTACACAGTGCAATTGAAATCAAAGATAAAAACAAGATCATAAAAAAATAATAATAATAATAAAAAAAATAAAATCAGAGATAAAAACAACATCATAAAAAACATGTAGAGGCAGAATAGGCTTGCTTAAATAAAAAAGTCTTCAAGCCTCTTTTAAAATCAATCAATGGTTGGGGAGCTCTCAAATAATCTGGGAGAGAGTTCCAGAGCCGGGGGGCAGCGACAGCGAAAGCCCGATCTCCCATGGACCTCAATCTGGAGCGAGGAAGGTGAAGGAAGTTACAGTCTTGTGATCGTAGAGATCTGGTGGATGAATGAGGAATGAATAAATACATCATTGATATTGCTGTGGCTGCTGAGGGCCGGGCCGGGCCGGGATGAGACCGGTCCTCAGGCTGCTTGATCTTTGGACATCAGTGTCAAGGGTAAGTATGCTTTCTACAAAGCCTTTCTGTGTAACGGTGGCAAAAGAAAAAGAACCTTTATGTATCCCATTTAAAGCAGTGTATAACCAGTTTGTCCTTATATCAGTTTTAAGCAAAGTTTCACACCCGTGGAGCCTCCGGCTGAAGATCCCCCGCGCTCAGGTTTTAATGGGAACAGGCGGGTGTTAAAAACGAAGCGAGGTCTGTAAGGTACAAGCACTTTCTTACCTGCCAGTTCTCCCTTTCTCTCTCTCTCTCTCTCTCTCTCTCTCTCTCTCTCTCTCTCTCTCTCTCTCTCTCTCTCTGTCCTACCCGTGCTCGCGCAGACACAAACGCACGTTCACACACACACACACACAAAAAAAATCTCCCTGCTTTCCCCGGTTTCCATGGAAACCTGCGGCGAAGGAACAGAGAATTCAAGGACAGGTACGTTTGCAAATGAGTCCTCCTTACATCATGCGTCCACAGCAACGCACAGCTCTTTTAAAAAAAAAAAAAAAAAATTTTGTATTTCCCTAAAAGTAATAGAAAATTGAAAACAAACAAACAAACAAACAAAAAAACAACAAAAAAAACACAACATGTCTGTTGGCCTGCTGTGAGTTTGGTGCATCTGCAGACCATGTTGTGTTTGCATGTTTGCTCGCTTGTGTGTGTGTGTGTGTGTGTGCGCGCGCACACGGACCACGTGTTTGGCTGCTTCCAAAAACAAGAACAGACACAAACACAGACACGCTCCAATATGGTCCCCTGATTAGAAGAGCAGACTGTCCTGACTTAAATCTCACCATGAAGCCACATAAACAGCTCCACACGCAGAGAGGAAAGTGTTTTCAACAGAAAAGTTACATCGACGACACGACGATTACAGTTTGTTTTTTGTTTTTTTTACACAATGCGCACGTGACTTCATAAGCGAGTAATGACAACATGTCCCCTCTTGTCTGCGCTCCTCCTGGCCCTGATGCTGTCAGGTGTGAGATGGTCCCCTTTAAAATCCTCCAACAGGTTGTTTTATTACCGCGTCGAAACAGAACCCCTGCTGTGCAGAGCGAGCAAACGCACCATTTATATTTAATCCGAGACCTAGCCTTCCCTGAAAGGAAGGGCGTCGCTCCAGAGTTACATCTGTTCTGGTCAAACCTGGAAGATATCAAGGAGTTCTCGTGCGTTTTCTTGATCTGTTGGAGGATGTGTTGTGGGGCGACTCTCGGCTACTATCGCGCCACGGTTTACCTCAACTTCTGTGAGTTGCATTTAAATTTCTCTGGTATTATGAGATCCTTTCCCTGACAGACAAACAGGAGCGACTCAAACAGTTGATGCCAAGGTTTTAATCAAAGTTTACTGCACAAGGGCAGCGCTCTTCCACTCCACATTTTAGCTCAATATCTGTGAAACCGCTTAGGCTGTGGCCATTTTTCTATTTTTTCTAAGGTCATTTTGCGGTGACAGCCGAGTTAATCAGTTGTAGATGTTCATCCAATGATGACTTTCTGAGAATTTCATAAGATTCATTCAGTGATTCATGAGATATTTTGCTAACGACACACACAACACATCATTATCGTCCTGCCTCAGCTGGTGATACAGGATATATGAATTTATATGACAGTCTTTTAGATAAACACACAAAGAGTTAAAGAGTTTGATGTATATCTGCTCCAATAAATATATTTACGTTTGAAATGACAAAAACGACTTCATAATGCGAGCACTGTATCGATACAGTACTGTTTAAAACGCCACCGAAGTCAGAAAATGGAGCGGAAATGTCACCATTCTCCATGTTATAGACTGATATGGACTTATAGACTGGACGAAAGGGCCTTTTCTTTGTGTACGTTTTGTTTTTGTGTTTTCTGCGCTCGCTTTGTCTCGTCTGTTTGTTGCCCCTGCAATAAACGCTGCGTGACTCCCATGATGTGCACATGTATGCACAAGCTGTTCTGGCCTCCTATAACACTCCATACCATATGTCACCCCGAGAGGGATGGCGAGTTCCCACTGTTGCCATAGGAAGTGTCATATAACACACACACACAGTTACACACATTGTTTCGTTACCTGTCGCTCGTTGTGCTTGTTTGTATGGATGCTCTTGTGCCTCTGCAGCCGTCACACGTAAATCAGCTGGTTATGTATCCAACATCGGCGTAAGTTTCCGAGTTAACAGGCTTGATGTTGTCGGGTGGGCTGATTACTGGGAGAAAAGCATTCTCACAACCTCCACACACATCTGCTTGGCAACCGCCTTGTTTGTCTCCTCGTCTCTCGTCTTTGCTTCAGTCCTCGCCTCACGTTCACAGAGCTGGCATTGTAATATTTATTACTGGCCTAATGGGGGGGAAGGTGCGTGCTGTATTTACACTATATTTACACCATAACACAGCAGTGGGATCTTATAAAGTCTTATCGCACAGGCGCAAAACGCAAAGCCGGCAAAGGACTCTTGGAGTAATTCTTATTGAGCCTCGATGTCCCAAATTTAAACAAAGCAACTTCATAACATATTAAGAAAACAGAATTTTATCAATAGATTTCAAATCTACTGAAAGCAAAGTCTAAATTAAACATCCTGAGTGTTTAAATTTGAAGTTTCTGGAGTGAACTGGCAAAACCAGATTAAAGACTGTATGTCTTAAAATAAGAAAAAGTCCCTACATGATGCATCTTTTAACCGAGAGATGATATTATGGCAGAAGTGACTTTAAACCACTGACACATGACTAAAAAAACAAACAGAAGACAACTCAGGGAAGCAGTTTTAAGTCCCCTCTCCTCCACATACAAAAAAAAGATAATTTTTGTTTTAGGAGTTGACTGTCATTGATTCATGTAGTTCTCACCTCGCTGCTGTACGTTGTAGTATTAAGTTTTCTCATATAAGAAAGACCATGTGACTGTGTGCGGGGCTTTAGGCGGGAATTTCAGCCCCGCGTTCATTCGGGACTTTGGTTCCTGAGACACACAAAGGTTTTGCGCATAAACGGGATCTTGTTGTTGTCGCGGTGAAGCGGTGAAGACCCAGAAATGCGGTGGTGGAACTGGTGATAAGTGAAGGCGTTGATGTGATGGGAAAATGAACTTCCAACAGGAAGCAAGAGGCAACAACAACGAAAAAAAATAACCCAACTTATTAATACACAAAATTTAAAAGACTGGAAGTTTGGAGGAGGTAAACAGCAGGATCCACCAGTGAGTGAAAGGAAGCCAGGTGTATAAGTGTGCAGGGAGAGGTGATCACTGAGGGAAAACTATGGAAAAATGTATAAAATTTAGAATAAAATGAAACTCAGCAACAATCGCCAAGAGCAAATGAGAAGATATAACAAAACAGGAAACACTTTGATAGTAAAGAAACAGGACAAAACTCCAAACACACCACAGAGAAAACACTGATTCTTCACAATGGGAGAAGGAGAGGATGTTACGGCTAATTTTCAGACAGCAGATTTGACACTTCTCAACTGAGGATCCCAGTTATGCTCCAAACATCCTCAAGAAATGAGGGAAAAGTTCTGAAGATATCTTCATACATTTCTGTTGAGCCCAATGTTTGTTTGCAAAAGAATTGTTCAACCAATGTAATTACAAAAACAAAGTAATTCTATTTAATTTTATATTTTCTCTTTATTAAATGTTAAAGTTTCTGACAGTGAGGAAAGAAGTGGACCAAGTGTGGCTCGTTTGGGAGGAGAGGAGAGAGCTTCCTGGAAAACCACCGTGGTTCAACGTAAAACTGCTCAGGTTTGTCGGCCTAACTTGCATCAAAACCCCGATCAAATAACAACACACCTGATTAACAGACAAGAACTTCAGCACAAACACCTCACACTTTAAAGCATGGGGGTGGAGGGGTGATGGTTTGGACCTGGAGGAGCTGTGATGGGACCTCAAGGCAGCTGAAGAAAAGTTTCTCATGACTGCAGCAAAGTGAGAAACTGAAAACTAAAATATTTCCAAGGATTTCTGGCAAACAGGGCTCTACAGCCATCAGACGCGATTAATTATTTGGATAAAAACAAGAAATGAAGACAGAAGCTTCATTCATTTTGGAGGATGTTTATGGAAAAGCACATCCTTCGACCTGAGCACCGGGCCGTTGAAAGCAAGAGCTCCTGAAAGGTGTTCTGTGTGTGAATGTTTGGTGAAGCTGCATCCTCGCAGACAGCGGCGGCGCGTCGTAATCCAGCGCAGTCGCAGCGGTGGCTGGAGAAAGCTGAGGGTTTAAAAGGACAAACTCAAAACTTTCAGAGCCGTTTACCCGAAGAACAGGAAGAGGTTACACGTCGTTTACGACTAACAAGCTTTGGACAGGCGATCCTCAGGCTGTCAGCCGCGGCTTAACAAAGTGCTTTGAATATTTCAGTACGACCGGATTGAAAAAATAAAACATAAACAAAGATTTTTAGGAAAGCTGGCTTGCCGCTGAGCGCGTCGTCGTTCTCGGCTTTCCTGTTTGTGCCCGTTTCTGTCAGCAGAGGAAAGAGCCGACCTGGTGTATTCTCCCTCCACCAACGTCTCCCCCCGGTTGGAGTTTTAATTGGCTCTTCATCTCCTCTCTCTTCTTCTTTCTGTCTGCCTGTCTTTGTTTGTTCTTTGTTCCCTCGCTGGTTCTGCCCGCTCTTCTAGCTGTATTTTTCTGCCTCCGTCGGTGGGTTTTCTCTCCTCCGTGCTGCACGGGCACTTAGTTTGTGTCAGGGGCCTGGCACGTGGGTGGGGGTAGGGCGGGGGGGCGCTGCATCCATATGGAAGCGTTCAGGAGATGATATAGAGCATATGTGACCCCATCTCGCTGGCCGGGGACTCTGTGGAGATCACACCGTGTCATTAGTGGCGGCAAGAACACCAGCTCTGCAGTGGAAGGGAAGGAAGAGGAAGAGTGACAGATATAATTAGGTTAAGGAAGGGGGAATAAAGTCAGAAAGACGGAAACGAGCATTTTAGCGCCGAGCACACTGTGTTCTTTGAGGTGTGTGTGCCCTCGGCCCTCAGCTGGTTTCCCTCTCAGCACAAGTGTAAGAAGCAGAAAGTCCAGGTAGATCACTCTGCTGGGCCCAACCTTCACAGAGCAGATCTCCCCTCAGCTCCCGCAAGACGAGATCTGTCGAGATCCATTAACGCTCTGCCACCAAGAGGAAAACTCGACCACGGCACTTTCATAAGATTCAGCAGATTTACGGCTCGCCACACAGTGAGTCAGAGGTTTCTCAGAGCCGTGAAGACATCCACTGATGTCATACAGCTTCCACTGACCTCAGATTAATAATATTAAAAAAAAAAAGAAAAGGAAAACGACTCCACATTTTCCACGCTGTACCTCATTGGCTATGAATGTGTTTGGATTCTTTGCTGTCGTCCGTCGGCTTGCGGAGACGTTCAGCCCAAGCCACAGTTATTTCGGTTCTGCTTGTGAAAGTCGGCGGAGCCCAGCTTCCTTTTTTTTCCGCGCCGCACGCTTGACGAGAAGCAGTGCTCCCTTAAAGCCCTGTTTCACTGGACCGCCGAGGCGCAACGGGGGAAGTTCGATCAGGAAGGAGCGGAAGCTGCTCCTGCAGCACGGAGAGCTGAAGGTAGACGTTTGTTACGCAGCAGCACTGAGAATCTAATGATGAACCTCCGAGCCAGAGAACGAGTTCATTTGCACGTTACGGCCTGATCCCGTGCCCTTCTTTTTCTGCACGGAAATTTAAAACAATAAAAAACAAAAGTTAGATAAAGGCGTGACAGTCCGATCTTTTGAGTTCTCAGTTTGGGTTTCTTTGGATTATTCTAAATTTGGGGATTTTGATAAATCTGGCATGCTGCAGAAAAGCGAAGGTGGATGATGTTTCTCTGTGTGTGTGAAGGTGTTCAAGTTTGTCTGTTGCCAGAATATCTCAGAAACCACCCGACAAATTTAAATGAAAGTTGCAGAAAGTTTCATTTAAATGGGATGCACGTCTACAACTGAATAATCGTTGGAGTCGACCCAATTCAAGATGGCTGCCAACTGAGCTTAAAACTTAGCCGGTGTTACAGATATTGAGCTAAGATTTGGTGTGGTAGTAGCTGAGACTCGTCCCCAAGACACAGTTCGAGAAATTCATTGCAATATTTTTTGTCGTTTAATGAGTTTGTTGTTGCGTATGGAAATGAGAAATAAAGCTGAAAGTGCTGAATAGGTGAAAGACCGTTTTAAAGTAAGATCAGCCTCAAACTCGCTGACACAGTAGATGTAAAATGATCACAAATGAGCATTCTGACAGAAGGACAGAGTGCAAACCACGAGCGTGAGGCTTTCGAACCATCCAGCAGAGGAAAAGATGGCGGCTGGCAGACTGAAACAGACAAAGCTTGTTTGCTTAGGCATCGATTCGGGGAGGGGCCCCTGAGGCTGCGTCTTCCATTTACCAATTTGTGTCTTCCCCACACTCGTCCTCACCTCTACCCATCTTCCCTCTCTCAGGCAGATCATTCGTAGGGAACAAACAACGCCGCTCGGGAACACCGGACCCTCGGTTGCCAGGCAACCACACACCGACTTGATGGAGTGGAAGCAACTTCAGAGGCCTCTGTGAGAACAGCATCAAGGTTATTATTAAACTTGAGTCCCAACAAGCCCCTCCTGCACAACCCCGTGGCGTGCACGCGCGTCAAACACATATAACGTGCAACCACTCCTGTTAGCTGAACAACCGCTAACAGATGGCTCTCGCACTTCACATATCCAGCTTTTCCTTCACCACCTTTTCGGGGGGTTTATGAGGCATGGAGGAAGCTCCATTTCCTCCCTGCAAAACGTGAGTGTGGCTTTGGTAATAACAGAGACAGGTATTAATTAGAGGGAGAAGAAAGTCACTCTTTAATTGACCGCACTGCCACATGAAGCTGCGATGCTGGAGAGAAACGTGTGTGGATGTGCATGTGCGTTTTAGAGTGTATGTAAATGTATGTTTGTGTCTTCGATGAAGCACGGGATCCGTCTACCTTTAGTATGCTATCTAACTTTTTAAAACTACGTGAAGGTTTTATTGGCTCTTGTTTTAGCAATGTAGTTATTCACTGCGTTATTAAACATGTTTAAACTGAAGGTTCTTGTTACACTGATACAAATCTTTTGTAATAGTGAGTCACCTAGACTGCAGGAAGAGCCACATTGCATTACTCTGATTTGTTAATCTTTTATTAATAAGTATAATATTCATGTGGACATCACATAGGCTTTTATGTCTTGAAAACATGTTTCTTTGATATATTAAGATTTTAAAATAAGCATATTAAAGTATCATCTGCATAGCAAGACAATTTAATATAATTTTGTGAAAATTACCTAACCAAAGAAAATATCTGAAGTGAAAAATATTGGTCCAAGTACAGAACCTTGTGGAACCCCTTGGCAGCCTATAAACAAAGATGGGTCCACAGGACAAGTTGATGGCTTATTTAAAGCCTTTGTTTGTTTTTAGTATAGAGAAATCAACAGGATAAAATCAGTCTAAACCTAAATTATTTCTCGATGACAGATCAGTGGCAATAATGGGAAGAACGGCGTACATTCAGTCTGTAACAGGAAGTTCTTATCGCCTGCTGCCATGAAAGCCTGATGATATTGTACATCTGTAACTGCCTGTGTGTGTGTTCATTTGTCTGTCTGTTAGCAAAATATTCAGTTTAATTTTATCTCTAACCCAAGTCAAACAAACAAGTCAAACAAACAAAATCCATATTTTTCTGAAGTTAATATCTGGTTACTCAATTAAATCAGTGCAATTATAATCACCCAGTTTGCACAACTCACCAAAACCAATTAACCTTAGTAAACCCAGAAAAGTGGCTCCACCTCAGTTAATTTGACAGATATTGAGCTAATAATTAGCAATCCAAGATGGCTGCCACAACTAATCAGTCCTAGAAAACAAGGACATGACTATAAACCTGACGTTGCTACTCTGTCCTATTAATCGTTATTAAAAGACATTTCATATTATGTGAAAAGTCTTTTGTGCGTTGTTGGATTATCGTTCCAGAATCAATGAAGTTTCCCTTAAATGTCATTATTTTTTAACTTTCTTGGAGTAAACCCCTCAGAATTAGTGGCCCCCATGGTTACATAGAGACGCCTTCATCAAGTGTTCAGGCAGTGGGAGCAAAAGGACGACCAGCTTGGAGAAAATAAAGTTTATTCTGCTGAGTAAATGACAGGCGCAGAGAATGTCAACACTTGGTCATCGTCAGAGTGTCCTGTGCCACTGGGACTGATCTTCGAGTTCCTTTTTTTGTTGTTGTTGCTGTTTGTACAGAAAGCTGAAAGCTTTGACTTTTCTTTTTCACTTAAATACCCCCATCTGGGAAACTCATTTATTTTTTTTTGTTATGGAAAAAAAAAAAAGGATCTGCTCCAGGTAGAGGGATTCTTGGCGATGCAGGAACCAGGAGGTGGGTATCCTTGACGATGCGGAGCCACATCGAGCTGATTAAAGAGACCCGGAGCTGCATCTCGCTCATCTGTGAGGCAACGGGGGAGCTTTGACGAGACGGGCTGCTCGGCACAAAAAGAGTTCCACAGAAATCTCATTCAGCCGCTCTTCAAAAACACTTTGTCCGCTGAAGGTGTTTTTGTGGCGAGGACGGGGATGGGATTACAGCCTGTTCCCCCACAACTTTTACTTTGTTCAGAAAGGTGTGCTCAAACGCAGAGTAAACTCGAAAATGTGAAGTTATTTTTGTTTTATTTGAATCAGAAATGAGCAGTAGGTCCAGGATACTCCCCGAATGTCTTTCAGAATGATTCATTTTTAACAGAGAAGTGGTTCAATGAGCACAAGTAGCCGTTTTAGCAATAATTACTTCTGATTTACAGCATTTCTACACAATATTTACATCTCAGCTGGATTGAAAAACAGCTGCTTTGTGGTATTGTTAGAGTTTATTCCTTTTTATAAGTGGTAAAACTAAAGGGTCGTTATCACGTTTCATGTGACCGGACACACAAACCTGACATTGGGTGGTCTCCTGTCTCACCTGAAAAGCTTTGCACACGTTTCTCAATTGCTGTATTTGTGTCATTAAAGCTTGATGACGTTGGTCTTGACATCCGAAGCTCTTTCATTGGCACAAAATATATTGCGATAAACAAAAACAACAGAGCTTCTAACTTATGGCTTTTATGAAACGGTAAAAAAACAAGACCAGACAAAGCACTTTTTTGTATGAGAGACACCCATTTGTACGACATTTTCCGCACTGCCAAAGGTGAAAGGACAATAAGAGCGCACGTGCGTGTGTTCGATTCTGTTTTGTTAGCAAAAGATCTAAAATAAATTGTAGTTTTTAGAGGTTTTTTTGTCTTTTGAGGGGGTTGATAGGTGATTAAAATGACAAAAAACTAATTTTTTTTAGCAAGCTCAGTGCTGCCCACATTGACCTTCATCTCTTTCATAAAATGAACCACCTGTTGATCTCACAGACTTTTTCCTAAGCTACAGCACAATGTTTGACTGGATCACAGACGTTTCTGCGGCGCTCAGAAAGACAATCATCGTGCGGTGAGAAGGAAAGGAAGTGCGCAGCAGAGTTCAGGCTCCTCTGAGTTTGTCGGTGAACTCATGCCGCCTTCCTTTCCCTGCAAAACAAATCCAGCCCATAAATCCTTGCGGTTTACGCTTAAATGGGTCTGAGCTTCACTCATTATTTCTGCTGCATGTCTGCACATACTGTACCTCCCGCTCGAAGCTGCTGCTTGTTACAGACGGATGCTGTTTGGACGTGATCGATGCTTTTTCTTTTGTGTTTCTCGTGTCTCACTTTTATTACTTCTGTCTCTCTGCTCTTCTTCTTTTCCACAAGACAAAAGGAGATGATCTGGCGCCTCAAAATTTTTGAATAAATACAATCCCTCCTTGCCGCTGCGCTCCATCTTTGTGTCCAGCGCGTCACAATGCAGAGGACGTAACCACAGCAACTACAGAGGTGGCACTGATTGACACCCGCTAACTTCCTCCTGGGACTCTCCGGTCGTTGTTGTTATTGGTGTTTCTTTTAGCTCAGGTTCCTGCAGATTCCTGCAAAACTCCAAAATGACTAATGTTGGGATCACAGTTTACTACAATTTTGTAGAATATGACAAAATCACAGTTTTTATTCCACGTCCAAATTTACATCTTTTGCTCTTTTCCCCACTTTTTGGTGTAAAACTGAATCTAAAGCTGTCTTTAACAGCATTTTGTATGTGCAGGATTTATAGATTTTCTTCAGAATATGACTGACTGTGAGGACACAACTAATATGGTTCTTTAGTTACAAAATGGATGAGAAAGAGGCCAATTTGCTGGCATTCCCAAACGACTGATTGTCTTTTGTTTGAGTGGACCGAATTATCTCAGAATTTTAAATTTCACTTTTAATGTATCGACTACTTTGAGCGAAACCTAAGGGTCACACGTGGCTATAAAATCTGCTTGCTTATGGTTGATTTGAAAGACTCATTTATAGAAAGTAACTTACCTTTAAGGATTTGCATATCCCCAGCTGCCTTGCATGGCAAGTTTTAAACAAAGATCTGGATGTGGATGTGCTGAGGGTGACTCCCGGCTGCTCCCACACCAAAATGTAGCTCGGGCCTAAAAATCTGACTGAGCTCTGGCCATTTTTTGTGTTTTGTGTTAGCCAGTCTTGAATCGGGTTCTCTCCAAAAGCTAATCGGTTGTAGATGTGAATCCAGTGGTTTCCTCCTCAGGGATTCAGTAAAATCCTTGCGCTGGCTCCTGAGATATTTTGCTAACTGACAGCCAAATACGCAGACAGACCTACAGTCAGTTGCATGACTTTTTATGACAGTTGGTGATAATGAGTTTTAGGATGCTAACATGCAAATAAAAATAAACAGCATACTTTAGACACTAAAAACTGAATGACAAGAATGACCCCCCCCCCNCAAAAAAAATGAGTAAGAATAAACACCTGTGTGAAAATAACAGTGAATTACTCACTGAGGCATTTCCTCAGGTCATTTCTGTCCAGTTATTCTGGATCTTTGTTCCACCCATATACCATCCCGCCTGCTTTCTGTTCCACTATTTAACTGTTTCACTTCTGAAGAGTGTCTCTGCGCTCCTACGATCATTATAATCACCCGCCGCCTCTCGTGTGATTGACAGCGGTCTGTGTGTGTGTGCAGGCGTTTGTGTGTCTGTCTGTTAGCAAAATAATTCATGAACCAGTGCATGGATTTTAGTGAAACTCAAAGAACGTAATCACTTGACGTTCATCTACCACTGATTTATCTTTGGAGTCGACCCAATTCAAGATTTTTGTGTTTGCTGATCAACCTCAGCAAACACAAAAACGCCTATAACCTAATCATTTTTACAGATATTAAGCTAAAATCTGGTGTGGTAGTAGCTGAAAGTCATCCTCGACATATACTCTGAACACTAACAGATTGGACAAGATCTTTGGCATTAACTGTTGGCGTCAACGCTGTCTGTCTGTTAGCAAAATATCTCCTGAACCACTGGATGGATTTTATTAAACCTCTCAGAAAGCAAACACTGGATGTACGTCTACGACTTATTAACATTAGGAGTCAACTCGATTCAAGATGGCTGCCACAGCTAATCAACAATAGCAAACACAAACATGGCTGTAACTCAGTCAGTTTTACAGACATTGAGCTAAAACTCTGGTGTGATAGGATTGAGAGTTAACCCCAACATATACTCCTAGCTCTAAGGAGTCACATGAGATCTTTGGTAAAAAATGTTGTCTTTAAAGGCAGCAGGGGATGTGCATTTGTTTCAAGGAATGTTAGTTTCATAACTTGGCCATTTTGATCACTTACCTGACTTTTCTAAATCAGGGGCTGAGTTTGCTGAGCTGTTGCTCTGGTTGATCTATGTTCATTTTTGGATACCGCCCTAAATTATTTGCTTCACATCCATCCCTGTTTCCATCCCTCCTCTGTTTTTTTCTCTTTGCTCTAAGGTTATGGATGCATCCGCTCGGGGACATCAACAATGTGCTCAACTCCCACCTCATAAAAAAAAACAAAAAACAGGCAAATAAACATGTGAATATTATGGCTGAGAAAGAAAGAGAAACATCCCGAAGGCACAGGAAGTTCCTCGTGGCTTCTGTGGAAGAGTAAATTTCCTGGGTGGGACGTGACGGGCTTGTGTTGGAGGAAGTCCTCCCAGGAGCCCGTGTCTCCAGATCGCTCCTGACACCGTCTCTTACGGGGTTATTTGTTTGTCAACAGCGTTTTGAAGGGAAAAAGGAAAAAAAAAAAGGGGCCGACGTGTGAACGGAGGCGCTAAAAAGCGGAGACTATTTCACACAAAACACGAAGGCGAGAGACTTCTCCATTTACCACTAACTCATCTCACACTTTCCTCTCACCTATGGAGCTCAAATGAAGGAACACGGCCGTCTCGCCGGCGGGTCGCTGGATGTTCCAGCGTGTGACAAAATGTTCCGAGTCCCTTCTCTTGCCTTTATGGCGACAGACATAAAACTAATCGCCTTATGATGTGTGGTTTATTGCACTTTTGGTTCCACACAGATTGAATAAAATCTGCCAGAGGGACGCCTGCGGCACACCAGCCGTGGGTGGGGCCTGTTTTTACCATGGCGACCCTGTTCATTTTCCGCGCAGCCCAAGGGGAGGCAGCGAGGAGCGAGGTCAGGAGAAAATGGAAATCTGATCTCCCTCCAAAAACAGTTAAACGGCCTTCTAATAACCTTGGGGGCCCTCGCTCGGACCTGCCACAGAAAATGGCCTGGGGCCGAAGCGTGTGTGTTTGCGTTTTATTTGCTGTCAGCCTGAGTGCAAATCGTACCGTGAACGCATGTGAAGGCTGGTGATCGCTACTCCTGCATGACGATTGCAATCTCAAAGGCAGGCTATGAAAGCTGCTCTCTTTCACCCTCGTACAAAAGCAGAGCCTCAAAATACCGAACGGCCGGGCTATTCAGCTTCAAGTGGGCCATATAAAAAAATAAAATAAAAAATACTGGGGCTTTGACGGCCACGAGCAAGAATTTGTAAAACTTTTTTTTTGCCAACCAGAACTCCATCAAGGACAGCAACCATGCAGTCCCTCACAGTTTCAGCCTTAGAAGAAGAGGCTTTTGTTTGCTTAACTCTGGTTTACTGCTTGTTGCTGTCAGAAAAGTGGAGTTGTTGATTTTCTGCTTTTTGTCTTCTTTGACTTCGAAAGAAGCTTGTAGCGAGCTTAGCTAATGTGACCTTTGCCCAGGCCGAATGGATGGACCAATCAGCCAACTTCTTTTACGACAACCCTCCTCACCTCTGTCTTTGTCACGGTTTACCAAAGATTGTCTATTTGACAGATGCAGACTGAGACTAGCTTAATATTAGGCTCAATTAGCTCTGACATGTAGGGCATATTCTTAGCATCATATTCATACAAACCAGTTTTTGGCAGTTTTGTGGGGACCAAATAAAAAAAATAAGATCCATATTGGGTCCAGGGGGCCTCTACTTGAATAGGCCCGCTGTTGAGTTTCCATTTAAAACAAGTTGTACTCAAGCAGAATATGGTCTTTATATTTTGTGCATCAAAGTTATTGTAGATACAGCTGCCTAAACATCTCCTGTGACGTCACATCCAGATACAGGAATGTTAGGGGTGGGAAACATGGAAATAGAGCAATTGTTAGGATCTGTGCTTAGGTTTATTGGTGTTCCTGCAGTTCTGTTTTTCCTGGTGTTTAGTCTACTCGCTGTCATTATTCACCTGCCCCAGTGATGTTCCCCGTCTGCTGCCACTCCCATCTGCACCTGCCCCTAGTTTGTAATCACTCACCTGTTTCCACTTCCTTTTAAGCTTTGTTTTTATGCTCAGTCCGGTCCATCTTCTCGTTAGTGGGTCATTGCTGGTTCTAACCCAACCCGGTCTAACTCCTTGTGTCTCCATCGTTGTGTTCCCTGAGAGCCGCTGTAACGTACGTCTCTGTTTGTGAGTAAATCAGTTTAGTTTCGAGGTCAATAGAGGTGAATATAGATAAAGTTATGAGTTACAAAAAACTCAAACATCTGTCTGTTCCGTCATGTCTTGTGTCCTCAAACATGTAACAAACTTCAGTGCGTTTGACAGTTTATGTCGTGGGCATTTATGGAGTTTGGTCAGTTTTGTTTGTGTCTCTTTACTTCCTTTAGCAATGATGAAAGTTCACGTGTCTCCTGGTTTTTCTTCACTGTAGCTGTTTTAAAGAAAAATGCCTGCTTTGGTTTTTGTCTTTCTGTTGCAGAATCCATCCACCAATCATTTCATCTTCCTTCAAAAAAACCTAAAATCCCCATCTTACAGGGGATGCCAGACACCTGGAAGTCTGTAAATACTGGAGGTGTGCAGCTGAATAGATTAATGGGCTGTTGATGCAGACAGGCGGGCATTTCATCTGCTGCGCTTTGTGTGTCTCTGTGTCTGTGTGTGTGTGTGTGTGTGTGTGTGTGTGTGTGTGTGTGTGAAAACACTGTATGTTAACCATACAAGCAGTTGTGTTTATTATAAATGCATATTTTATAAACCTTTACCTCACAGACAAGTTCTTATCATATGATTAATCCAGCAGAAATGTGATGTTATTCCTGTCAGAAGTGGCTATGCACTGGAAATGCTAAAGCTAGCTGCTGCTGTTTGTGCTCACAAATAACCCTAAACTCTGTGTAAGTAACTGTGAAATCTAAAGCTGACACAACGTAAAGGTTTATAGAATTGCGTTTGCATGAATTGCTATGAGACCTTTGCGACCGGCTTGGTTTTAGGACGGCTGGTTTGGTTTTTGTCCTGCTTAGATTAGCCGTTAGCTGACTAATCTGTTAGCAGCAGGTAAAACTCTTTCACTGTTAGTTTCTACAAAACTGAACTTTAACAGATCTGAACTACTGCTTTAAGAAAGCTGTGGGACCTGTTTGGGAAAGTAGTTGTTTAAATGTGGAAACAGTCCTAATTTAGGGAGTAACAAACCCTGTTTATTGGGAGATATGAAAAACCAGGGGTTCCCAAAGTTGGGGTCAGGGCCCAAAACACCAAGTTTGGAGTCCTGAGATCATCTCCAAAAACCTAACCACATTTTAAAATAATGGCAGATTTCTAAAAAGTAATGCAATATGAGTTTAAGCTCTCTGTGTTGTCATCTGGCTCTTATTATTTTTTCCTCTTTAGCAACATCTGTGTCATTCAGTCAAGGATATTTGGGGTTTTTAGTCTTTGTCGTTATTTTGGGGGTCAGAAGCTAAAAGGTTTGGGAACCACTGTGCTAAACCTTTCACCTTGAAGGAACATAACTCGAGACGACATTTATGGTTACAAAGAGAAGATCATTAACATCATGTAAACTGTTAGCTGCAAAAATCTTTCAAAGTTTATGCAGTTATGTCAAAAGTAAGTCTGTAAAACCCAACCTTTTTCTTCTTTTCTATTTTCACCTTCCTGACAAACAACTGAGATGCGTTTTGATACATTTCATCCTCCTGTCAGGAACTCGGAAGCACCCGATTCGGCTAATGCTGCACCAAACGAGATCTTTAGATGGCAATAATGAGCACCGGGTTTTTGTGGAGAAGCGTTGCGGCCTCGTTGGCGCGTGAACCTCCTCGGCGGTCCTGTGTGAAGTCAGCGAAAGTTAGGAACAAGTGCAGCTCGGTGTCTTGGCCTCCTCCCTGTGTATCTTGGCAGGACTTGGACCGTGATGAATGAGGAGCAGCTCCGAGGCAGTGTTACAACAGCTGGAAAGTATTGTGTCCTGGAACGAGCGATGTTTGTCTCCGTGACACAAACAAATCCCGCTGATTTCAAAGACGCTAAGAGTTACGATACGTGCTCGCTTGTGAACGTGCGCTGCTGCGAACGCCGATAAGCCGTTTACACTCTTGTTTAAAGTGGTTGATAGTCAAGTTTTAGCCTTTTTTTTTATCCAGTGTAACTTGGATTTGTCTGTGTATTTGCTGGCATGTGAGTCTGTGCAGAAGCAGAAAGGGTCAGAGGTCATCTGGCAGGTGTTTCTGTCTCACTGGGACGGACTCCTGTCTCCGGACTGCCAGTCATTTCTTTGCATATCGATCCAACACCAATACAGCGTGGCTGTTACACAACCTCATCAGCTCTGATCCAGCAGTCTTTATTTCCACCATATCTGATGTTTCATTGGAACGACAGCAGTTCCCAGACCGTTTAGAGTGTGTGGTTCATTACTTATCTCAGTTTGACCATTACAATAATCTCAATGTGAAACGGTTCGGTCAGCAAATTCCCAAGAAATCTGGGGCCGCGCTAACGGCGTCAGTGTTTTGTTTTGTCTTTCATCTGATTAAACTAAGTGGTTAAGGTGCACAAAGTCAACACAACGAGCAGAGATAATATCTCGGCTTTGTGGTGAAATACCTTCACCCGAGTGGATTTGTCAAATTCAGGGTGTGTGTTTGTGCAGGTTTCCAACACGTGTACACTTGATGAAACGAAACGTTTGACTCGCGCTGCCAAAAGCAGCATACAGTAATTCCCCTCGGTGCCCTGGACGACTTTCAGAAAATTATTACCAGAAGAAATGCACAAACTTGAAACAACAAATAATTTTTAAAAATTTGGACTTTTGACTTTTAGATTCAGGTGAGTTTCACTTTCAACAAATCCTAAACTTGTGGGGGGAAAATACTTCAAAGTCTTGTCTTTATGTTTGGTTTTTGGTTTCTGGTTGAGCTCCTGTGTTTGGTCTTATCCCCAGCCACTGAAAGGTAAAAAGGGCGACAATGTTTTTGCTCGAGCCTGTCTGTTAGCAAAATATGTCACGAACCACTGAACGAATTTCAATGGAACTTTCAGGGAATAATCTGTTTTCCACACACTCAGATTAAGAGGATCACCACACCTGCCTTTTGGTGTAAAGATGTTTCCCTTTTTTCTTTCAAAGAAAAGCTGAATTGTTTCCTCCATCTGCCGGCGTATGGCCTCGAGCAGCTGTTCCACACGACGGACCGTGACAGTACTGGCGGGAGTCGCTCACACATAGCTACCGTTCAGACATGTGACGCTGATCCACGCCTTGCAGGTTGTCTCATGTCGGAGCCTGTTTCTGAGAGTTGGCCGTCTATTAACATGCTTTTAAAGATGCGTTGTACGTCTTGCAACGAAGACTGCAGAACACAGCAGAAGTTAAGTTTTAATTACTGATGACTGGAGTGATAATGATTCTGTATCCTAACAATCCAGGAGCACCGTAGAGTCTTTTAATTTGGAGCTGAACAATGTTTGTCTTTTCTAATAAAGAATTTAGGGGGTTTTGTTTTGTTTTTCCAGCTGTTCTAAATTTTTTCACAAAGTTTGAAAATGACACACCTAAAGGGCCTATTTTTTGCTCCAGGGAATAAGTCAAGATTTTATTGCTTGCTGCTGAAAGCAAAAGGCAATAATGTGTTTGTCTGTCTGTTAGCAAAATAATTACTGGATGTGCAACTGACTGCTAAGTGACCTTAGCAAACACAAAAATGACTAAAATTCACTCAAATTTAGATACAAATCTAAAAATTGCTGTGATAGTAGCTGAGATTCATCCTCAACTTATAATTCAAGAACAAACAAATCTCCCAACTTCCCACGAGATCGAAAACATCGTTCCCAAGGTTTGACCAAAATGGCTCCAACTCCCATCCCTTCTCATCATAAGATGATCTTAAATTAATATTCTGCGGGTTAAACCTTTAATTAAATATATATTTGCTTGCTAATACGAAGCTTAGCTGAATTTATAAATATGTCCACAGTTACCACCGATATGCGTCTGAGCTGCCAAAAGGGGAGTAGTCACAGAGCCAAGTTGGCGAGTAGGTGTGACCAGCACTACAATCCGATCAGCAGCGCTGCTGCGACTCAGCTGCTTCCGTGTGTGTGAGCACACATTGTCGTGGGCCCGAGCGGCCCCTGCGTCAAGGAGTGGCTCAAATATTAGAATCATAAAAGTGCTAAAAATATGCGGACCACGCAGACCATTAGACGTTTAAAGTTTGACCATTACAGCTGTGTTGCTGTTCTGCTGGTTTCTCTGATCCCCCCCCCCAGTGATTTATGTTCACATACCATGTAACGGTCCAACTCCTTAGAGGAAGATAAAAGCCTGAGAGCAGTAGGTGAGCGGTACGAGAGTGCATCACCAAAAAAAAAAAAAAAAAGAAAAAGCTAATTTTTTTTCCTTTAAACTATAAAAACACAGACTGTAGCAATAAACTACTGCTTCAGTTCAAGGGAAAAGCTGATTTTTAAAAAAGGCACCGGATAGTTAAAGTGACGATAAAAGAGAGATTGGATTATGTGTGATTTGCACATGTTGTAAAGACTCAAGGATAAACTGAGGCAATCGTCTAAACATACAGCTGGAGGTTAAATAGCTGAAGGCATGACCTTAGGAAACTTTCTCCCCCCACTCAGAAAAGCATTCAGAGGAAAAAGCGAGACTCCAGCTGTCCGCAGCATGTGTAAGCGCAGTGTATGGGAGGCAGATGTAGTATGCAGTGCCGTGTCTGTTAAATTTTTAGCTTTCTTTTTTTTTTTTTGTAGCTTAGATTTTGGCAAACTCTTATGTGCTTTAAAGCCACAAGTCAGTAGTGTTGTATAAGTGTGTTTTTTTTGTATGTTTTCGTCTTTGCGCTGCTATCGGAAGCCAGATTCTTATGAACAGAGAGGATGAAATTGGGGATTGGGTTTCCTCTGTGCCGCTTGTGTGATCTCCCAAAGTCTGGAGTCTTTGAGGGATTCTGGCATCACCTGTCAAGCACTTCAGTTAATTTGGAGAACGCGCTGACGCAGTAATGAAGAGATTGTCCTTTAATTAAAGTTACTTCTAGAGAGTTAAAGGCAGATTTAGGCGAGAGATCGGGAGGTGTACCTGACACCTGACACGTGCCGATCCGCTTCTAAAATCAGAGCTCCTCCCCTGAACTTGATTTGAACTCGCACATTGTTTTTTTTTTTGTTCGTGTCGGCGTGTCTTGCTAGATTTGCGGGATCCAAGAGCCCTGGATTTCCGTGGGTTTTGACAGCTGCTCGTCGCCATTTTTTTTTTTAAAAGGATGTTCGAGGAGGGCCAGGACCTGAGTTTTAGGGACAAGCGTTCAGATGTGGGGGCAGCAGAGTTAGAATAAGCGTGAAGAATCCGTCCTGTCAACAAGACAGGAAAAAAGAAGATGAGTCATCTGGATTGTCTTTCTTTTTTTCTTTTTCTCTCCGTGGCTTTGGTTTTAAACTTGTCGTCGCCTCTCTTTTACAATCTGCCCAAACTTGCTTTAAAGCTAACATCGATTCAAAGCAACTCATCAGCTCCAACCCGTGACCCTGAAGCCCTTCTGCCCCGGCACACGTTTAATCTGCTCTCAATCTGATGCTTTTGCACACAGAAATATCTCTAAGATGGCAGCTCGACGACAGCGAAACGGTCTTTGCTACTTTGTCTGTCTGTAAGCAAAACACCTCAGGAACCACTGGACCAATAATCCCTGGATGCACATCTAGAGCTGATGAACTTGGAGATGGCTGCCACAGCTCATCAGTTTTAGCCAACACAAAAGCGGCTTTAACGCAGTCTTTTTTTTAGATTTAGAGCTAAAATGTTGTGTGGCAGTAGCTGAGAGTCGCCCCTAACACTTGCTTTGAGCGCTAACAGATCACCTGAGGTCTTCGTTCCTTTACGGAATCTTAGTTTCATTTTATTGTGACTTGATTAAGTTGGTCAGATGGGTTCATTTTCCATAATTTATCACATTCGCTGTTGGTTAAAAGACACTTTAATTTCCTGTCAGCAGCCGTTCAGGTCAGCCGTCTTATATGGAAAGAATGGGATGGAACAAACCCAGAGGTCCAGTAAGGAGTTCATTAATTACTTGTATAACATAAAAACATTATGTTTTTTTGGACAGAAAGTCCGCAATGATAGGTTTCTTCCCTCCACAGAGACAAAAGTCACTCCGTTTCCATCACTGATCAGATGCCAGTGGATGTTGCACAACACCGAAACGCTGTCTAATCTGTCACATTCGTGGATTAAATCTGAAACAGAAACAGAAGAGAGAATCATAACAACGCTACCTCTGCCAACGTGTCACATAATCCTTGACTGTTATTCATCAGGATCACGTTTCCTGTTATGAACTCTGACATCCTGGACTAAACCTTGGCTGAGCTTTAAGAGAAGAGAGAGAGAGAGCTGGGGGGAGAAAATAAAATAAAAGATTTTTCTTGTTGTTGATCTGAAAACCCTCATTGCCCCTGAGCACGCGTACACACACACACCCAGGCGCCGCCGTGCGAAAGACGGTGAAAACGACTCTCCCGGCTCGCAAACACGCCTGAATCGCAGCCTTGGCAACTGTTTTTTTTTTTTTTTCTGCCTTCTTTTAATTAGAGCAAAAGATCAGAGAAATACCAAGTGTCAATACTGCCGAGAATGAGAATATGGCAACGGCGACCTTTTAGAGCTCTCTGATCTTTTATAATGTCAGGGATGGAGCATCTTGTTCTTTTCTGCTATAGGTTTCTGTCCTCTGCCACACCCCCACATGGAAACATCGAGAACTGCACACTAATATCAGAGCTTTGCAACTTTTTTTTTGGTGCTTTTAGTTTTTTTTGTTGTTTTTTTTAAGTTGCCAGCTGGCATCAGATCTGCAGCTGAACGCATCTGGGCCCGAACCCCGTTTTGTTTTAAGGTGACATTTTAATGGTGGTTCCAAATTAGTGGATTGATTTTTCTGTACAACAGCAAGCAGCCTGAATAACAAATGACTTAAAAACACCCATTAAGGAGCGCACGCAGCCTGCAGCCTTTCATGTCAGTTTTAAACTAAACCTAAAATAGGAATATGCTGGTGCGATTTGTCAGCTCTTTGAATATGTATTGGGAGTGACTCTCAGCTACTACCACACAAAGCTTCAACTCAAAATCTGTAAAACTGACAGGGTTATAGGCATTTTTGTGTTTGCAAAGGTTGATTAGCTGTGGCAGCCATCTTGAATCAGGCTGACTCCAAAAGTCAATCAGTTGTAGATGTGCATCCAGACATGACCTTCTAAGAGTTTTAATAAAATCCCTCCAGTGGTTCATGAGATATTTTGCTAACAGACAAACTAGGTTGAGTACAACAGATGATGAGTTTTAGGCAAATGTGTCATCCAAAGTGTAGCGCTCTGAGTATGTTCAGGATGACTCTCAGCTACTACCACACCAAAGTTTAGCTCGATTATCTGTAGAATTGATGGATTAGAGCCATTTTTTGTGTTTGCTGAGGTTGATTAGCTGCGGCAGCCATCTTAAATGGGATTGACTCCAGAAGTCAATCAGTTGGAGATGTACATCCCATATTGACTTTCTGAGAGTTTCATTAACATCCCTCTGGAGGTTCATGAGATATTTTGCTAACAGACAGACAGAGTTGATTATTTTATTTTATTTTTTTTTCCGTCATGAAGTGCAGCTGTAAACACTCCAGATTTTACGTCCTCATAAAGTAGCCGCCATGAAAGATTTTTTTTAATACGGTCCATGTGTGTGTGTAAGGGGTGGGGGGGGGAGTCATTCCCTTGTTTTGATTTCTTCCTTTAATCCAGTTTGAGATGAGCAGCATCGCTCAGAGGCCCTTTGGCCCCGGTCTGTGTGGGCCACATGCCTCCTTCCCCACATTCTCAGAGCAGCGGGCAGAGGAGGAGATAAATCATCCGGTGGCTGGGATCATCTCTATCTGCAGAGACAATCCCATCCCTCCTCCGTCTGGGTGTCGGTGTTAGCCGTTAGCTCCAGTATTAGCCCTCAGGCTGCGGTACAAAGGAGGATTTTTGTGTGTGTGTGTGTGTGTGTGTGCGTGGCGCTTATGGCCTGGTCAAGTTGAAAGCAGCTTTATCTCCTAATCCTGTTAAATAAATGGCCTGCATTTATGTTGTAAGTTGGCCGAAACACAAAGGGGACAGAATCGGAACGATGTGGACCAGCCTGCGAGACGAATGTGTCCTCTGCCCCGTTCTATTGATGCTGGTGGGAGGAACGAAATGATAGCCGGGCAACTCCGCGACCCGCCGTTATGCTGTTTATTTTTCCTCGCCGCTAACTATGACTTTGAGCAATATGGCCACGCCGTGGAATCGATCGTTTCTCGACGAAAAACATTTGTAAAAACTGCACACTTCGGGGAGCAGGTACAGAAGAGGCAGCTCAAACATACAGACAGCTGCAGCAGGGCGACCATTATCGATCCGAATAAGGAAAACCAAATCAAAATAAAGGCCTTGCATTCCTTGAAGGAATGAATGCATATCACCCGCCACCTTTCATGCCTGAGTTTAGACCAAGAGAATCAGATGATCAATAATGTTTTTTCGTTTTGGTCCAACCAATAAAATCACACAATCACCTCTGACATAACACATAGAAGCATGTTTTGTGAATGACTCTCAGCTACTACCACGTTCAATTTTACCTCAATATCTGTAAAACTGACTGAGTTATAACCATTCTTGTGTTGGCTAATGTCGATTAGCCGTGGGAGCCATCTTGAGTTAGTTTGGCTCCAAAAGTGAATCAGCTGCAGACATACATCCAGTGATCCCTTTCTGGGAGTTTCATTAAAATCTGTCTGTTTGTTCTTGAGATATTTTGCTAACAGACAAACAAAGGTGACTGCAAGTAGTTAATGGCAAAAGTTCTTGCTCAGTGTGTTGGTGCTTAAAATGTGTGTTGGGGATCGGCCTCAGCTGCTACCACACCAAACTTTAGGTCAATATCTGTGAAACTGACTCAGTTATAACCATGTTGGTGTTTTTTAAGATTCGTTGGCTTCAGCAGTTATATTAAATCGGGTTGACTCCAAAAGTTAATCAATCGTAAAAGTCCACCCAGTGATGACTTTCGAAAAGTTTCGTTTAAATTTGTCCAGTGGTTAGGGCGATATTTTGTTAACAGACAGACTCAAACCCTGTCTGAGTGGACAGGAGACACCGCGCGGGGATGTTTGTGGGAAATCGGAGCGGATGTTTAAACTGCCGTGATCGAACCATTGCTGACATTCCTTTATTTGTGAAGTTGGGATAATATGCGCCCGCGCTTGTGTGCGATGCCACGTCGGTGCCAGCGGAGTGGGCCGGCCTGGCTGCTGGCCTACGTTTGTTTAGCTGTGAATTCTTCCTTCTGATCCAGTGACTCACAGCCTGTTTGTGTGCCTGGAAATCACTAATCTCAGGCAGACAGCCCCCCAATATCACTTCCTTCCTTCCTGATACCCCAAACCAAAACAGCTGTGGAGTTTTTTTTTTTTTTTAGAAGTTATGACCTGAAGATATTGATAATTATCATTATTGTATTGATTGTTATTCACAGTGGCGATGAGCAAGTGAGAGTTTGTCTGTTAGCGAAATATCTCCACTAGACGTGATGCTCAGGATGGGAGGCTGCAACAAAGTGAAGATTCATCTCAACCTGCTGGCTTCCTTGGACAGAAAACTTTTACTAACTGGCTTCTTAAAAATATAAGTGGATGTTTTTATGCAGCGCCCTGAGATGACTTTAGTTAATTGGTGCTATCTAAATAAACCAAATTGAGTAGAATAGATTAGTTGTAATGAAACTCTCAGAAAGTTATAATTGGATGTCGTTTCACAGCCTATTAACTTTTTTTTAACTCGATTCAAGATGGCTGCCACATCTGATCAGCCTTAGAAAACATAAAATGGCTGTAGTTTTTCTTCGCGAAGTGCATAAAGTCAAGAGGATTGTCTTAATCTGAGGGTTTTGTTAAAACGGCATATTGTTTCTGGTTGATCCCTGTTTTTGAGCAAATAGGTGAAGCAGAAGTTGAAGCAAAAAGCAGGTGTGGTGCACGTTTAGTGAATCTGGCCCTGGTGTTCACAGGACCTCCTGCATCGTGTTGTACAGGTGTGTTAGAAGGAGATACTTTGGACTCGGATGTTTGTTTTAAAGTGGAAGCTGTGGAGTTTCAGACCACGTTAAAGATTGAGGTTTTTCAGAACTATTAATGACACAATCCTCAGCTGCGTTACGAGTGCATCCCCGTGAACTTTAAGTGATAAATGTCTAATTGTTTCCCTCATAAATTCAAATAAACCCAGAATTTAGATCATAACAGTAGATTTGATGAGTCTAAGCTGTGCGTCTCGCCTCTTTCACTGATGGATCTCCGTCAGTTCCCCTAGAACCGACTTGTTTGTGAGCCCCCTCTCCTGACAGACAGCCATATATAATCAACAGGTACTCCAGTGAGAACAAAGCAGCAGCTTAGGTGTAAAAAAAAAAAAAAAAAAATATCAGGTGGTATATCACTTTGCGACTGGTGCTCCTTTCCTCCCTTGCACCTCCTCACAGCTGACGGCGTTCAGGCATTTCAGCATCACTTTCTCGGGCCTTTTGAAAACCTGAACGGCACTGAAACGATGTCCGTTATGATGCCTCTGTCTCCGAAAATCTGACCAGTGCCGTGGGAAAAGTATTTACCGCAGCGTGGTGGGCGGTACGCATTTCGACAAGGAATGCTGCTTTTTGTTTAGCGACTGGTTCAGGACTTGGATGTAAAATTGTTTCATCTGGTCAACGCAGCATGTCTACTTGTGGGCCAAAGAAGAAAAACGGCATCATAAAAAAGAAAAAGCCGCATCCTGTCCCAAAGGTCGGACTGTATAAAACCCTGCTGCTGCAACAAATTTAAACCTTAAGCCTCCTGCGGGAGGTCTGTGTAAGTTCCACAAGGAAGAACTTCTCCAGAGCTAGATGTGTTTCAGCTCGTCTCACAGCAGACTCTAAGTCATGCTGCAAAGTTTCCACGGGGCTGAATGGGTCGGGTTTGACTGGGCCACTCAAAGATGCTTAAACTGACCCCCATAAACCCGGTAGTTGTGTTTTGCAGTTTGTTTAAGGGTGAACTGTGGCCATCGGACTTAAAGACATTAAATTCTCTGGAAGATCCAACAAGTTTCACCTAAAACATTTGTCTGTATTTGGCACAGTCCATTGTTTCTTTAAATTCCTTGTCGTTCTCTTCTTCTTGTACTTACAGCCCAGACAAGTTCTGTTAGGACGGAGCGGGAGATGGACTGATGGATCTGTGCCTCGTCTTCAGTAACGTGGGCGTTGAGTCGAGAAGCACAACTCTTGGTTGACTGCTCCATCTACGTTCCAACCGTCACTTATGGCCATGAGGTTTGGATCATGACTGAAAGAACGAGATCCCGGATAGGAGCGACTGAAATGAGCTTCCTTCGTAGGGTGGCCGGGCTCAGTTTTAGAGATAAGGTGAGGAGCTCCGTCATCCAGGGGGGGAGCTCGGAGTAGAGTTGCTGCTCCTCCTCATCGAAAGGACTCAGCTGAGGTGGTTCAGGTATCTGATTAGGATGCCTCCTGGACGCCTCCCTTTGGAGGCTTTTCGTTCTTGTCTCACTGGGAAGAGACCTCAGGGCAGACCCAGAACTCCTTGCAGGTATTATGGATCCTCTGTGGTCTGGGAACACCTTGGGATCCCCCAGGAGGAGAGGTAGAAGATGGATGGCGATTCAATATACAGTTTATAGTCTCCAGCTCCTACTCAACATGGAAGCTGTATGAGGACGCTCCATGTCTTCGCTCCTGTTTCGGATGTATTTTTGTGACAGCGCCACACACGGGCCTGGCATGGTTACTGCACTATTTTGGGTCATTTTCTGTGTTTCTGAGCGGATGAAAACGTGACTAAAAACAGCGTTGCGCTCGTGAGGACATTTTTAGAAGCTTAAAAAAGACAGCTTTGGAAAAAGAAGCATCCCAGTGTGGACAGGGACTTATAGGGAGAAGAGGCGCTTCATTTTTTTTTTTTTTTCCTCTTCATATTTCAGGTGCCTCTCAGATGTCGTAATGACTCATTTTTTTTATTTTGGATCAGTATATTTCACGGCCTTCCCCTTGGAAGCCCGGCTTTCTGTCGTATGAGGCCTAAATTGGGCCTGTGGACAGACATTTGAGTCAGTGCTGTGGAGTTCAGTAACTCCTTCAGGATTACACTTCTTTCCCCCCCTTCTCCCCTTTCTTGGCGGCTTTTTTGTGAGCAGAATTCTTTCCGGCATGTAATAAGGAATTTGATGTTGCGCTGAGGGATATTCAAGGACTAAACAGTTATTTAAATACATGGAAATAAGCCGGTTTCTGTTTCACAAGTAAAACACTATTTTGTTCTGCTTTTTTTTTTTTTTGTTAGTTTTAATCCACCGATGCAGAATATGTTCGTGGCTGTTTCGCCACTTTAAAACTGCACACACTCCAGATTTATATTCAAAGTGTTAGCACTGAATGGAAATTATTTTCAGATCGCAGCGTCATTATTCGGGATTCGCAGGACCATCGAGACCCGCGACGATCAGATGCAGACTGGGAGGAAAGCAAGAAGAGGAGATTTATAAATAGTGTGGTTGTGTGAGAAACAGACTTTGCAAGGCCAAAGGGACATGAAGGGGGTGTTAGGAGCAGTACTGGCAGTACACTCTGTAATTGTGTGTGTGCGTGTGTGTGTGGAGCCCAGATGGACTGTACTAAGGTTACTTGGAGAGAAGAAAAGACTCGTGTTGCTTGGGAAATGGACGTGCCTCGAAAAAACTTGTTAAATTTGCTACATCTTTCTAGAAAGGCGGCTCTGCACAAGATGTTTTTGTGCCGTGTCGTCAGCTGTCAGACTTCACTCGTGCTAAAGTTAGGTTTGGATGAAGAGGCAAATAAAACCGGAGGAGAACAAAGGAAAACGAGACAGAGGGAGGCGCTGGAGGTGAACCGTTTGCTGCTTTTTGTTTTACCTCCGTGAAGAAGAAGAGGAGGAACTACCTGAAGGCTGTTCCAAATATCTACATGACAGTTCAGATCCTTTGGAGGGGGGTTGTGTGGAAAGGTTACGAGCAATTAATATCTTACCTGTTGTGGAAAGCTTTCTGAACAACCTCAGTTTAAATTCGGATGTGACTGAAGAGCCAATGCTCACACAGGCAACACACGGTCCGAGGCCCGGAAGTGGTCCCTGGGACATGTCACTTTCGGCCCATCAGAAAAACAAAAAACTTGGAATAAATTCATAAAAACAAGATTTTTATCATCGAAACTTAAAGGAAAACAAAACATGGTTTGTAGCGACTTTATATTGTCAGGTTGTTTATTGTGTTTCTGATTCATGTTTCAGTTTGGGTTTAAAGTTTCTTTTATTTTGTTCTTTAGTTGACTTTTTGTTTTGTCTGGTCTTAGTTCAGTCTTTGTATTCCTGTCATCATTCACTTGTCCTCTGTTATCGCTTGCTTACCTGCCACACCCATCCACACCTGTCCCAAGTTTAGTAATCACTCACCTGGGCCCACTTCCCCTAATTACCCTCTGTCTTTAAAGCCTGGTCATCTTCTCGTTGACGCTTCTTGTGCTGTCTGGTTCCCTTCGTGCCTCGCCTCTTGTTTTTGCTACGTTTTGGATTTTGTTCTGTTTTGTGTTTAGTTTCGTTTGCTGCCACGTCGGCTTTTCGTTTTTGTTTATTTTTATTCTTGTAAGTAAATTAGTTTTTCTTGAACCTCAGTCGTGAGTTTGCATATTGGGATCGCCTCAGTTTCCACCCCACCTGACAGAAATTAGTTTATAAGAGAAGGTTTGGTTCCTGTTTTGTCTGAAATGAGCCTAAATGTTGCGTTGTCAGGTTTATAGGATCAGCAGTACGCCCAAGTCACAGTTTAGTACAACAGATGAAAGAAACATTTTTCAATTTTAACTTTGTTGAGAGACCAAATAAACCCCCCAAAGCAAACCCTTGCTATCAGGGAGAGGTCATGTAAAGTAAGATATGCTTTGTCAACAGGTAAAAAAAAAAGTTGCATTTTAACTGTCTCTGTTGTCCAGTGTGAACTGTAAACAGTGTCCACGTGTCAAACAGGAAGTTTGACAATTTTTAGACAGGTACTGTAGAGCTCTTTTTTTTTTTTTTGGTTTGAGAAAACATTACAAAAAATACTAAATAAAATGCAGCAGAAATCAAGGCGTGACCTCGACCTGATGACTGATCTCCTTGATGTAAAAAAACCAAACAAAATAAATGAAATTTGAAAGACTCACTAAGCTTCTCAAAGGGAAAACGCCTTTGAGGAACATGAGACAAAGTCCAGCCGTCTTCTGTTTAACCACTTAGGATTGTTATTTTCCTTGACGACTGAGAAACTACACCAACAGATTCATTTAGCCAAGTCAAAATGGTCCCCTGGACAAAAACTGGTGTCCCTGATCTAACAGCTGTAGGCCAAGAAGGACCAATTATGGCCATTTTAATTTACTACAATCTCATTCATTAGCCTTTATAAGCCTTCACGTCACCGTTGTGTTTGCCTTACATCAGTGGTGCCCAATTCTGGTCCTGGAGGGCCACTATCCTGCAGGTTTTAGATGTTTCTCTGCTCTTCAGCAAGTCTTAAAGTTCGGCAGAAGCCTGTTAATCACTCAGTCACTCAAATCAGGTGTGGCAAATTAGGGAAACACCTAAAACATGCAGGATAGTGGCCCTCCAGGACCAGGATTGGACACCCCTGCCTTACACGGTTATTTATGAGCCATTCTGTGGTTGTTTGCGACCTTTCCACAGAACCCTGTTTCGAAAGTTCTGAACTATCCCTTTAAGAAGTGAAGACGTTATACAAGTGGGCAGCCAGACAGGTAAAATGGGTCAGTGGAGCAGAGGTGCAGCAGGTCTCACAGGGGGTTTATCCACAGTTTTTCCCTCAGCTCCCGAAACCCCCCCGGGTGTCGCAGCGTCGCTTTCCTTTGTCTTCGAAGGTGCTCGCAGCGCAACACGCGTTCATCCACAGGTTACACAACCACCGACCCATATCTGGGGGATGTCTCTGGCGGTGCCCTCAGTCTCCGAGCCCAGAGACATGACTGTCCTGGCCGCTTCTTTTCCACGAAAAGTCCAATAAGAATCATCCACCCTGAGCCCCGACGAGGCAGACAGATGAACAAGTTATGTTCTCGGTAACCTAATAAAAAAAACACCAGACAGGAGCGCGAGGGGGAGCCGGGACAAAAAGAGAAATAAATCACTGCTGGTTTCTGTGTGCTTCTCCTGATATCTGGTATTAGCTCATCCTATATACGCAGAAATAATAAAAAAAAGTATCAAATGAGCATAAACATTAAAGGTTTATGTGCTTATTGTCACCCGCTGCCATATAGCAGAGGTGGAGAATTATGTTCACGCCTGTGTCTGTCTGTTAGCAAAATATCTCATGACTCACTGGACAGATTTTAATCAAACTTTCAGGATGTAGTCATCAGATGAACATCTACAACCAATTAACTTTTGAAGTCAGTCTTATTCAAGATGGCTGCCCCAGCTAATCAACCTTAGCATGCATGCAAGTGGTTATAACTCAGCTGATTTTATGGATATCAAACTAAGATTTTGTGTCTTTGTAGCTGAGAGTCACTCACAACACGTACTATAAGTGCTACAGATTGTGCAAGATCTTTGCCTAAAACTTTAGCAATAATTGTTGGAGCTGACACTGTTCGTCTGTTAGCAAAATATCTTATGAACCACTGGATTAATTTTATTGAAACTCGGAGAAAGTAATCATTGGATGTCCATCTGCAGCTGATTAACTTTCGGAGTCAACCCAACCGAGGATGGCCACCAAAGCTACTTGATATAAGCCAACACAAAAAAGGCTGCAACTCAGTCAGTTTTACAAATATTGAGCTAAAATTTGACGTGGTAGTAGCTGAGTCATTCCCATACTCCCGTACTCTGAGCTTGAGATCTCATGATATTGCACATAACGTTATCTTCAAAGTTTGACCAAAACGTCTGCAACTCTGGCTTTTCTCAGCATAAAATGGCTGGATTAAAACTCAGTGGGCGATACGCATGCCTTTATGCCAGGCCTTTAATCCACACAGCTCCTTCAGTCCCACACTGGATGCTCTCCAGATTTATCAATATTTATTTTAGGTGTTGAAATGTAAATCCTAAGTTATATAACGGTTTGATTATGCGCTGACACAAATGATTCTGCACCCGCAGTCTTCGTGAGCCGGCTTGTGTGAGACAATGTGCTGCTCCGCGTGCGCCGCAGGGCACTTCCATAAAGTTTAATTATATGTTGCGATCCCAGTGGAGGGGCTGAGATTAAACTAAATTAAATTGTGTTGGAGGTGCATAAAATGTTTCTGTGCTGCAGAGAATATACACAGACGCTTCTATAAGCACACACACGTGTAAGGGGAGAAACCCGGCGCCTTAGCAGCGGTCCACGTGAGGGGAGGGTCCTGGTTTTCGTTTTTTTTTTCTGTTTTCTACCTGGAACGCCGCTGGAAGTGACGACTGCAGGGCGTGTTTGTGTGTTCAGAAAGCTGAAGGCCATGTGAGGTTCTCTGCAAACATTCAGGTTTCAGTCGCTCATTAACAAGCATTTGGACTTGCCTTTCACCACCCGGTGAAAATATGACAGAATTTCACTTCTTGACTTTTTTAAGCCTCCTACAAGAGGAGGAAAAAAGAAATAAATAAGAGTTTATCGCACCTCTTTGACTGAAAACAGCTGCCTGAATAGTTGGAGGGGGAACTGAAGAGCTGAATGGAAGCAAACCAGAACAGTAAAACCCTAAACGGTGAGCCCATGTGAAGATTTTTGTATTTTTTTTTTCCCCCTTCAAGCAAATTTACACGCTCAACCATTTTATTTTTATGACGAGCTCTTTTCACAATAAACGAGCGATTTGACTCAGCAACAGTCTGAAAAGAGCTTTGTCGATAAAATTAGATTACGTTGGGAAAAACAGAACGATTACGCTCTGTGTGAACTAATGCGATGTTACGAGATCTCGCGAAATGCGTAGCGCTTGGAGTATGTCTTGAGAATAACTCTCAGCTACTACCACACTAAGGTTTGGCAAAATCTGTCACTTTGACTGAGTTGCAGCTATTTTTGCGTTGGCTAAGGTCAATTAGCTGTTGCGGCCATCTTGAATTGAGTTGATTCCAAAAGAAATTTACTTGTAGATGAACCAGTAATTACTATCTCAGAGTTTCATTGAAAATTGTCGAGTGGTTCATGAGATATTTTGCTAACAGACAGACAGAGTTGACTCCAAGAGTTAAAATCTAAGTTTTAAGCAGAGACGCCATTCAATGTGCAGCGCTGAGAGTAAGTGTTGTGAATGACTCTCACCTACTACCACACTAGATTTTAGCTCAATATTTGTTATACCGACTCAGTTATAGCCATTTTTGCATTTGCTATAGTTGTTTAGCTGAAGCGGCCATCTTGAATTGGGGTGACATTAAAAGTTGATTAGTTGATGCACCTTCAATGGTTAGTGTCTGGGAATTTCAGTAGAATTTGTTTAATTGTTCATGAGATATTTAGCTATCAGACACTACACACACACACACACACACACACACACACACACACACACACATACAGGTAATTTACATTATCACTTGCTCCCCATGACCCTCCATTAAAAAAAGTGAGTAAAACAAATGAACGGCTGGATAAAGAGAACGCAGTCGACAGTAATTAAAGTGTAAAACTATAAAGTGGGAACAGAAAAAGATGCTCCGACCTGCACACAGTCACGCTGCACTAAATAAGCTTTAAGTCTTTTGCAAAAACAGCTTCAGACGATCTCTGATTGACAAAAGACCGAGCTCTAAAAGAATCCATTTGTTCTTTAATGTGTTCCTCGGAGAGAAATGGCACAGACATGCACAGTTCACGCACAAAATGCACTTTTCTTTTCAACGTCTGTCTATTTATAAGCACATATTTAAAAGAATAATTATGAAAACAAATGTATTTTTGAGACGCAGATTCTTTACCACCCAATAAACACTTTGGACCCGATCCAAACGCTTCCACGTTTCTTTCCGAGCCAAAATTAGAACAGAATTTCTCTGCGGCGAACGCGAGGATAAAAATATCAGATCATCCTTGCGAGATGTTTTTTTTTTTTTTCCTTCTTCTTCTTTTTTCTCTGGAATTCAAAATGTGGCTCAGCGGGCAATCTCTCACTGTTCTGAAATGGTATCAAAACACGACGCGATCTTAATTAGGATTAGAGCAGCGATTAGCTTTTAATATTATAGCAGTAATTGTATGACACATTTTACATTCAGCCATGTTAATCCCGGGATAAGTATTTTTGAGGCAGCGACAAATCTGAGTTGGAATGCCGAGGATTCAAAACACTTGGAGGGTTTGTCAACTCGGATTTCTTTTTCAAATTCGTGACTGGACTTGATCTGACTCGTTCTTCCTCTTCTAAAGTTTGGTTTTTGCGCTCTTGCCATGTCTTTTTTTGCATACTTCAAATAGCAGAAAGGCAGAACAGTAAGTCAGAGCGCATATGGTTTCCATATGTTGTTTTCATATAAGTTTTCATCGCGGCGAGTGCATGTGTTTGCAGGAAAATAATTATAGAAATCACAAGCGGTCCAGATGTAGCTCATGTGGTGGGTGTCTGCACATGGCGAAAGTTACCAGGCTTCTTTCTGAGAACTTATAAATACCTACTGGTGAAAAAAGGGTGGACCCGCAACTTTAAAGACTTAACTTTCCGCCGCTCTGAAGCCGGGAGCTTAGTTGTGGTTTTAGAGACACGTCAACTTAAGAGCTGTAAGACGTTTTGTTTCCCCAGCAGGACTTTACTTTTGTCCAACGTAAATGACCGGTTCTCATCCAGAGAGGGACAAAAACTGTCCCAAATATACACAAGCACTTTGTTTTGCTTTCATTCAGTTAACCATGACATGAAGTCACAGGAAAAAAAAAATAAAAAATTCTTGCCTTTTTCCTTTCATATTTATTATATGTTGTTTACACTTGCTGATGGGTTAGTTTTAGGTAGTTTGAAAAGATCACAGATAGTTTCAAACAGAGTGGCGCAACGTTCAGGCAGCTGTAGTTAAGAATCAATGAGAGGCGAAACAATAAAGTGGGTACGAAGTGACCAGTGTCAGGAAGCTTCTTTTTGTACCTAAAAAGTATGGGTTCAACTGAGCAAAACTGCACAGAAACGCATGGATATTTATTTATTCTTTTGATGTCACAGTTTTTTGTTTTGTGAGTCTTAAGTTGTTGTCATACTCCATGAGAAGTCACGATGTCGGCTCTCATTCACGTGGTCGCATGATGAAAAATTGCGTCATTTTGTTCTTGTAGCAGCTCCATCCGCCGATTCGCGACACATGGCCCTGGTCAAGTATTGGGTGATTGGTCAGAAGTTGTTGTGGGCGTGTTTATGCGGAAAAGCCGGTGAGCTTTAACGGAGCAGATTGCTTACTAACTTTGTTTACTTTATTGTTCGTGTCATTGAGCCTGCATTCATTCTCCAGCCCCGCTGATTTATGCATATGCTAACTCTAAACAGCACTCAGCTACAAGTGCTATGAAGGAAATGAGTAATTAGATCATTTACTCATACTTGAGACAGGATTTTTCTAAAACTGTTACTATTTGTTTTTGTTTTTTTTCTGTTTATACAAAAAAGTAACTCCCCAAACTCTGAAATAATTATGTCACAGCAGGGGGAGTGCAGAACGAGAAAACTGTTTGTAGCTACGAATCTGTCTAAATATTGGTAAAATGCTGTCATTTGGGGGTTGTTTTATTTCTGTATGCATTATTTTTTGCATCACTTATGTTTGAGTTTGTTTTTTATTCAAAGATAAGGATGTAGATTTTTTTTTCTTCACTGATTCGCTTCATTTTATCGATGCATATGGGTCTTGGCTCCTGGCCATGAGAACAAAAAAGAGACTTTTAGCTGTGTGCTGCATTTTACTGTACACTGTACATGAAATGATGGTCAAATAGAGAAAATATCGCTGAAAGAATCCAAACAAAAACAAACTAGAGAGCTTTGAAAAGTCACACAATCTTGGCGTTTTGCCTCTCTGTCTGGAGAAACACCGTAGAATCTATAATCAGCAGGACCTGGTTTGACTGGTCTGTTGCACCAATCAGCGGCGCAATATGCCTGTAAAGGCAAAGATTAAAAGCATCTGGAAAAAATAGATCCCCCTTAATCTTCTTATATGAGAGAAAGATTAGGAAATATTAATTTATAGCTGGTCAAGAGAGGGGTTTAGAAAATAAAAAGGCTTATTTCCCACAGCAGCTGCAGGGAGCTTTTGTGGAAATGATTTTATAAGCGACACTTTATGAACCAGTGCTGTCATTAAACCAAGTAAAACAAACCTTGTTCCGGTGCTTGAACAAAGGTAAGCTGGCTGTCAGTTTGGAAGAAACAAACACATCTCTATGCTCTGATTTAACGGTGATCAGTTGTCGCACAGAGCTTGCAAGCACCTCAGATCAGTTAGGAGAACAAAGAGAAAAAGGTCACAGGTAACATATGAAGCAGAACCAGTCAATAAAGTCTCTGTGTGTAAACCCGATAGAATAAACACACCTGGTGGTCCAGCAGCACTCCACTGTATATCAGCATTTTGAGAAGTATTGATAGAAATGATAACTTCACTGTAAAAGAATTGCTGAATATATTTAATATACTTTACCATTATATTATAAATACTATAATATGTAATATATTAAATGCATAATGTATTTCATTTTTGTCAAAGTGAAATTTAGAGCACAGTTAAAGACTGAAGTTGACCACAGGGGTTTACAGTTTACCCAAACAAGTAAAAAAAATAACCCACAGTATTTAAAACAACAAAATATAAATGGTGATAACAGTAAAAATTGAAATATAAAAACTATATAAACTGAAGAAAAGAGATAAGTTTGACACAATGGTTTGAATATTTGTACAGTCTAAGCCAGGGGTATTCAATCCTGGTCCTCGAGGGCCACTATCCTGCATGTTTTCCTTGTTTCCCTGCTCCAACACACCTGATTCAGTGGTTAAATTACCTCTTTAAGTTCTGCAGAAGCCTGTTAATCACCCATTGATTCAAATCAGGTGTGTTGGAGCAGAGAAACAAGTAAAACATGCAGGATGGTGGCCCTCCAGGACCAGGGTTGGACACCCCTGGTAAGCGGTTTATATATGTGAAGATAAACTATTGCCAAGATCTGGAGCCTCCAGTGCAAAAGCTTGATCATCTTTATAGTTTAATCTGGGTTTAAAAATATTCAAGAGAAACTTGTTGGTCAACCAGAGTATTTCTACCACTGAGTGGATGCCCAGAAGATAGGTTATATGGGGCCAATCCATTTAAAACATTTTGTGATTTTGATTTGTTGATTTATTTTTAACTTTTAATTGTATCTGTATGTGGACTTGTAAAATGCGCATAATAACGGCACTTTGTGACGTGCACCCTGTGCATTCACCTCCCTGCGGAGCTCTGTGAATTGGCTTTCAGCAGTCACTTGTGTCAGGGTTCATCGCTTTGGCCTGATGTGTTGTCATGGGGCTTCGATGCCTCGTCATGTAACCTCTCTGAGAAACAGGGGACACCTGTCCTTGCCCTCATAAGGTATGCTAATACATGCGGACACATGGTGGCCTGCTGCCTGACCTTGCAAGGACAGCGGGAGTCCTTGGAGAGACTGTCCATGGCTGCACTGCAGGACGCTATCTGGCATATGCTCACTCAGTACAGCCTTTAACACACACATTACATTTGAGCTGACTGTAAGAAAATCAGCCTAATGCTCAGGCAGAACTCAACCTATAAATCTGAACCATCTTATTAGGAGCATCACTTTGTAACAATAAAAGGAAATCAACTGAATAATTACGTTAATTTCCTGTTCAGTGTTAGTTGTTTGATGAATTTTCTTGAACGCTGTGGCTTGGTGTTGACATGCAGTTCACAGAAGTGTAAGATGAACACTTGAGCATAACAACTTGTAAATGAACTCTATGGGAAAATCCACACAGCACTGACACGGCGCACCATGTTGCAAGGGGAACAGTTTTTCACCACTCGTCTGAACCATGCAACTCGGCTTCTTCACTAGCAATCTGTTTGCACATGCACAGGCAATGGACATTTGAACACCCGCCTCTCTGATGCACACACAAACATGGACACACACAGACACACACACACACCAAATCTAACCACAAGTACCTTCGGAAAAAAAAGATTTTGTTTGTGTTTTGTGTTTGTTTAGGACGAGAGGTATTATTGTCTGTCTCTCCCATATGCCTTCCAAACGCACTTTTCAAGGTGCAGGGCTTGGTATCTCCATAGCAACAGCAAAGCGACCAGGAGCAAGGGGAGGGAGGAGTAGGTGAGTAGGAGGCGGTGCAGGGAACATGGGAGGACGTTTATTTAGGGACCTAGTCTACGGAGGAGGGGGGAGGTGGTCTCCTGGTTTCAGACAGATACTCAGGGCACAGAAACTCTGGAGCACCGTGACATTTGTGTGTCGTGACGGTGGGAAGTGAAAGTGACCATGTAGTGGCTGTTTCCAGAGTTGTTTGTGTGTGCATCTGTGGTGACGTCTGTGTATGTGTGTTCCTGAACAACCTTGAGGAGATCTATGCAGCCAGAGCCCAGGTATAATCCTAATTCCTGGTGATGTCTGACCTCTCGCTCTGCAGCACACACTCCTCTGAGGGTCAGTGTCTGTGTTTGGGAGGCGCAGACCTCCAGGTTATTGCTGATCATGTGCATGCTGGCCCAGATTATGTCCACCTCTGTATGTTGTTCTTCACTTTCTCCAAGCTTCTTCTCCTTTTTGACTTTTGCCCGACCATCTGTTTATTCATTTTGGTCTAATGAATAGGCACTCAAACAAAACACTTATGGTGTTTTTCAAAAAATGCTTCTCTGCTTCATCATATCCTCTTCATCTTCTTGCCCTTTCCTCTTGTCTGCGTACTATTTTTGGTTTCTGCCACATGTGTTATTCTAATGCAAATCTAACAGTAGTTCAGAGAAGTTTGTTTACCAGTGGTCACTATGGACCATATGTGACCAAACAGTGAAACCTCTGTTGTAAATATGAGGCCAAGGGACTAAACTATTTATTTACAAAAAAATGGGGTTTAGAAAAATAACAATAGGAGCTCTGAACTGATCAGTCAAAAATGAAAAGAAAGCGCCTTTAACTTATGTTTGTTTGTTTGCTGAAGGCCTGGAGACCTATTCAATAACTAGTGTTTGCAGGAAACAGTAAACTGTGGTGGAGGTTCTTTGCAAGTTTGAGGCTGCATATCTGCAAATAGACTTGGGTATACAAGCAGATACTTATCCATCATGCAGTACCACCAGGGAGGTGTCTGACTGGCACTAAATCTGTTCTGCAGCACAACAATGACACCAAACACACAGCCAAAGTCAATATAAACTATATTTGGTGTTCAAAAGAATACAGAGTCTTGGAAGTGATGATTTGGTACAACATTGTGGCTGGGAATACACGAAGAGATGGAAAAGATTTGAACCAGAAACAATCACTGAAGGTCTGAGTTTAGTAGAAAACAAAGAATTAAAATTTTCAGCTTCTTGATTCTACTTTGAATTTGAAATATCAGCTAGATTAAACTGGTAACAGCTGAAAAATATTAAGAGGATTGCTTTATAATGATTTTTTTAGATGGTGTTTACATATCAGTCCTTAAAAACAAATAGTGGTAGTGGCAGTAAAAGTAGGTGAAAATGTTTGAAATCAGTTTCTCACAGCTCACTGTAACATTTCTGGAGTTTTTGATACCTTAAGAAAATCCAGATTAATCATTCTTGACAACAGAGCAAGAACTAAAATACCATAATTACATCCAAACAGTCATTGGTGTAGATACTTAACCATCCAGATGACAAGAACGCAGGGTAACTAGTCCAAGAGCGAGACCAAAACCAGACACAGAGACAACAGCTGAAGGTAAGTGCAATTTATTTACAGGTGTACAAGGTATGTACAGTGAGATAGGTTCGTGGAGCGATCTGTGAAGTAAGAGGAACAGGGTGAGTCTCGGGTACCAATCCTAATATCAGCCCAGCACTGCACGATGGCTTCTAAATGTTATTTTGTCCTTACAGATCCAGGAGGTGTCCAGCAGCGTGGAGGAGAAGAAGGAGATGTTAGGTGATCCAGAGGTCGACAAGCCAGTATCCTGTCCAGGTGAGTATCCAGAGGTCCAAGGTAGGTATCCGTAATAGTCATAGTCTCGTAGCGTGGCGAAGAACCTGAAGTCAAGGTGCACAAAGAACGTAATCAGTAACTTAATCACAATAGGTTAGAAACTGTGGCTGAGAATCTAACCCAGGAGGTTCGATGCTCCAGTGAAGGTCTGGTCTCAGCTGAAGGCTTAAGTAGTAGCAGTCCTCATTAGCTGGATCTGGATCACCTGTGAAAAGAAGGGCAGGAGGAGCCGCCCCAAGGCGGGGCTAAAACTCCAGATCCCTACACCAGGATACAATCCTAAATAGAAGGTAAATAGATGTTTCATCCAACTTCAGTCTGAAGAAGTCTTTAATGGTAGAGCTGCCAAACAGAAACGTTTCGTCACAAAATGACTCTGACAGTCATTGATCAAAATGTGCATCAACGTCTATGAGGAGCAGCATCTGATTTAATTTGAAATAACATGTTTGGCCCTGATTCTGGAAAGCAAGACACCAAATATCATAATGTTGAGGCTGGAGAGCAGAAAATGCACATTTAAATGAACATCTGTTACTTTCCAGCCTTTGCTAACACAGTTCAAATGATGCTAATGAGGCTTGTAAGCAGCAGGTGAATCTTTTTACATTTTACATATCATGTCAGGATGGGGCACGGTGGAGCAGTGGTTAGCGCTGCCGCCTCACAGCAGAAAGGTTGCAGGTTCGCCTCTTGGCCTTTCTGTTCTTACTAGAAAAAACAGTGGGTTTTCTCTGGTACTCCAGTTTCCTCCCACAGACTAAAAACATGCATGTTAGGTTAACTGGAACATATAAATTGTCCCTAGGTGTGAGTGAGAGCATGAATGGTTGTTTGTCTTTATGTGGTCCTGTGATGGACTGGAGACCTGTCCAGGGTTGACCACATCTTTTGTATAATGACTGCTGGAGATATGCAACAGCTCCCCCACAACCCGGAAAGAAAAAAAGTGGGTAAAGAAAATGGATGGATGGATGTCAGGATGGACATTTCAGCACCGAAGCAATGATGTGATGAGTTTCATGTCACTGAGAAGAGGACTCTGATGTTATGAATGAAACAATTATTTTCATCAAGACAGAATAACTGCAGCAGCTGACTCTACATGATAGCAGATTCTGTCATGGATACACCTCTGAAATGTTCAAGCTTTTTTCTAAGCTAGCTAAAAGAGAAACTTGTTTAGCGTGTAAATGATTACATTAAACAAAAAATGAAAATCTCTAAAAATCATTGGGGAAGTTTTTTATTTTGTGGAGAATTAAGAAGCAAAGGAACTGAAGGAAGACCAAGATGTCTTTTACCGCTGATCTATCCCTCCATTTTCAACTACTTCTTTGAGATAAGGTCATTGAGACAGCAGGTCAAGGAGAGGAGCCCTTGACCTGCTGCAGAAATAATACATTAATTCTGCTCAGATAATGGAGATTTAATCAAGCAATGTTTAACTTTAATAACTGAGATGTCACTAAAATGATTTTAACTGAAATTTGGATGTTTTCTTTTTTGTTTTGTGAGGGTCAAATACTGATTGTGCTCAACTCATATCCCAATCACTAGAACTTTGAGGTGGAGTTAGGTCTTTTCTTTGGTCACCTCAACCTATGACCATGGTATGAATATCTTCTGCTTGTCATCTTTAATTGCATTCAAACAGTCATTGGTGTAGATACTCAGGCATCCAGGACATGACAGTCCTAAATAGGTGGCAGTTCTTCTTTTTTGTTTCCTGAGGATGTTTCACATTCTTCAGTCTGAAGATGAGAGGTGAAATGTCTTCAAGAAACAAGAGAAAAATTACAGCTTTCTATCTATTTAACACAGGGGTGTCCAATCCTGGTCCTCGAGGGCCACTATCCTGCATGTTTTCCTTGTTTCCCTGCTCCAACACACCTTATTCAGTGGTTTAATAACCTCTTCGTGTTCTGCAGAAATCTGTTAATCTCTCATTGATTCAAATCAGGTGTGTTGGAGCAGAGAAACAAGTAAAACATGCAGGATAGTGGCACTAAAGGACCAGGATTGGACACCACTGATTTAACCACTTAGAATTTATTTTCTTTTTAACCACTTTAAAAGAAGGTGCTTTTGTACTTTAATGATAGGGAGAAATGCAGTATATAAACCTGGTTTTTATGAAACTTTTTTTTTTTTTAAACCAACATCATGTTTAGATTTAGAGCTCATGAAGATGTATAGAGTTTGCCTGAGGCAGGCAACTGATATTACACAAAAATCACAGTTTTGGAGTTTTTGTAGCAAATTAACAGTACAGTTGAACTGTTTTGTAGAAAAGAATTAGAAATACAAAAAGTCATTTTTTGCAGCTAATGGTAAGAGCACTGGAACAATTAAGCTTTGCATAAATATTTAGGTGACAGTTCCTGCACCATGCCTCTGGGTCTCAACCAACCACCAATACTCTGACCTAACTGAGCAAAAACGTGAACTAATCCCAACATAAAACAGTCATCAAGTGGCCTCTGCTTGTTCTGGATGACCATTCACAAAGTAAATGTGGATAGTCAGAGATAATTATGCATAACCCCAATTATGCAGATGACTTGCAGATGTATAATTCCTTTTATCCTGATGGTTTAGATTCTCTGAACTCCCTTACACAACATATAAATGATATTAATGTGTGAATGTTGCAACTTCTTACAGCTAAAGGTAAAACAGAAACACTCATTTTCAGTGCAGAGACTGAATGTTGTTGCTCATCTCGGTTCTCTGTCTTTGGAGTCCAAAAATAAAGCACAAAACCTTGGTTTAATTTTAGATAGTGATCTAAATTTCAAAAATCGCATCAGTTATATAACTATATTGTTTTTTATCATTTGAAAAAACATTTCAAAAGTGAAAGACTTTGTATCAGTTTGTACGAGTTTGACTTAAAAAAATAATTCATGCATTTAATAAGAAGTAGATTGAACTCTATTGTTTTTTTTTTTACAGGCCTCCCACATGTGCTGAACACAATCTGCAGCTGATTCAAAGTGCAGCTGCAGATATTCTCACAGGTATGAAGAAATCTGACCACATTACATCTGTTCTTAGATCTCTGCACTGCCTTCCTATTGAAAGCAGAATATATTTTAAAACTTTATTACTTGTACATGAAACATTAAATGGCCTTGCACCACAATATATAAAAGACACTAGTCAGGTTATCAGGTCTGCAGTCTGGTAACTTTTAGTAGTTATAGTAGGTACTTTTTCCAATCCATGGACAACAGCATTCTGTATTTTTGACCAAATGAAATGGAATGCACTGCCTCAAGATCCTTTTTTATAAAAAGTTAAAAACATTCCTATTTGTGAAATCATATAAATATTTTTACTGTTAGTGAATTTTTATGAATATATTTGTGTGTCTGTATAAACGTGTGTTCAAAGTCAATATATTCACATTTTTTATATTGAACTTTTATTTTTACTTTAAAACTCTTCTTTTTCTTGAAATATTTGGGTGTATTTGTACTTGTATTTTTCTACTCTTGTTTAGAAAGTGCATTCATTGTGTTGCTTTAAGCATAAAATAGTTATGTTGTATTTACAGTATAACAAATATACTATACTGTTGATGATTCTGTTTCAATTCACACAGAAAACAGACCTTGGGCTTTTGTAACAGTTTTTCATGCATCTGCCTGCTGACCTTTATTTATAATTTTATCATCAGTTTAGTAAAACTTTAATTTCACAGAACAGATTTTTTTAGTTTGAAATGTTTTGCATTATAGATACAAATTCCTTAACATTTGAAAGCATTTTCAAGATCAACCAACTGCCATTCAAAATAGAACAACAAAAAAAGCAATATTTCATAGAAATTATATGTATTACGCTTATAGTGAAAGTTTACCTCAACTCCAGGAGACACTGCGGTATTACTATTAAATGTTTATTTGTTCATGTTAGCTGTGTGGTAAGGACCTGATGTTATCACAGCCTTAATACATTAGTGGAAATAAATAGGAACCACAGACTGTAAATAAAACCAGATTATATTTTAAGATGAAATACATCATAGATGATTGCAACTTATTTCACCTGATGCTGAAAAATAAAGATAAACAATTATGTTATTGACTCTGTCTTTTGTTAGTGTGTGTCTGTTACTAAAATATCTCATGAACCACTAGATAAATTTTAGCAAAACTTTCAGAAAGTAATCATTGAATGAACGTCTACCACTGATTAATTTTAGGAGTCACCCCAATTCAAGAACGCTGCCAAAGCCAATCGAACTTAAAATACACAGAACTTGGCTCATTTATTGATATTAAACTAAACTTTGATGTGTTAGTAGCTGAGAATTACCACCACTACATATTTTAAATACTAACCAATCGTGCAAGATCTTTCTTTAAATCTTAGCAAATAACTATTTAGAGTTTACCCTGTTTGAATGGTAACAAAATACTACTATAACAAAATATTAGTGGAAAGATTCTAATAAAACATTCTGAAAATAATTATTGCATGTATATCTACACCTGATAACTTTTATAGTCAATCTAATTCAGTTGTTTATATGAAACTAAGCTCATTTTACAGATATTAAGTTAAAATTTGTTGTTGTAGTAGCTGAAAATCATCCGTAACGCATACTCTGAGAAGTTGGACCAAAACTACTACAACTCCAGCACAAGATAATCTGAGTCTAAATTTCTGCCATGAGAAGCAGTTATGCCTTTCACTTAATATCGTTTTTCAATTTTTCATTATTGTGCTCGTCGGTATTTAACAATTTTGTCTTGTTTTCTAAGTTAGGGCAATGCATGCCAGGACTAGAAGTCCTTTTTTGTGTTTATTTTTCAGTCTGTAAATGGGACCCTTGGGTTCTGCAAAAACCTGGCGCTGTCCTGCATCGAGCCACAAGGGGCGCTGCTGCTCACCCAAACCCTGCCCGCCCGCCCGGACCCAGCAGAATATTGAAAGTTTCCAAAAGGCTCGCAGCGCATCAGAAACCGGTGGAGCGGCGACTTGAACATTAGTTATGGCCCTAGAAAGCGCTCCCAAGTTGTAAGAAAAAAGAAAAAAAAAGAAAAAGAAAGACCTTAAGGCTTGAGGCTTTAAGCTGGAGGTGTGATGAAGCAGCTCGCTGTCAGCGGGCCTGTGCGGGGAGACACACGGGGAGTGGAGCCCGGTGGCAGGCGTGTGAGTGAGCGCCACATGAAGTGTGTGTGTGAGTGTGTGTGTGTGTGTTGGGGGGGAGCACGCCCAGAGGGGAGTTGAGGGAAGGAGGGAGCGGAAAGAAGGGAAGAGTTGAGTGAGAGAGGAGGAGAGAGAGACAGAGAGAGAGGGGGAGGAGGAGGAGGAGAGCTCCGTCTCTCCCGGTGCACTTGGCAGTCTAGTTGCGGGCTGCTGTGCTGTTGCTGTCGTGGCGTGGCTGGTCGCGCCAGGCGGGGGGAACTTCACCGCACTGGAGCCCGGAGTCCCACTCTCTCACCTGCGCAGTTCGGAGCTGCCATGGGTCTCTCGCCGGGATTTACTGTCCTGATTATTCTGCCGGCCTTCCTGCTGCACACCAGCGGCCTTTACATCGCCAGTAGCGTTAGTAAGTACGGTCCAGCCCAACGTGGCCGGTGTTTGTGTCCTGCTCTGCTCCGTGATCTGATCAGCTCCTCTCAGCAGCGGCTCATCGCAGCGGCAGGACACTCTCTGCCCGCCTCATCATGCTTCCTCTAATGTTTCTGCACGCTTTTTAAAAATTTATTGATTTTTTTTTTAATTTTCCAGGCTCCCCCTTCCTTGATTTCGCACTATTAGAACTTCTGGGTCCTGCTGTTTGTGCTCGCACTTCCAGGCGGTGCGAGCGGTGTTGTGGTTGCCTCCTCGCAGCCTTATTATGGTGGTGGTGGTGGGGGGGTTGTAGTGATTTAGTGGGTGTTTATAAAAGGGCATCAGATGGAGGATACACTCTGTCGGATTTTGCAAGGAAGTAGGCAAACGTTATCTAATTCGGCCGCTGTCGCATCTATCGATCCGTCACAGGACGCAGGGAGTCGGATGTCAGCCTATTGATCACTCTGTTATCAAATCGTTCCTCCGTGAAGCTTCGAGCTACTAAAGAGGAGCTCGTTTGATCCTATCAGTCCGAAAACTTTTATAAATTAGGACTTTGTGGTGAAATGAAGTGCACAATGAGAGCGCCCGTGTTGACACTGACAGCGTAGAATAAGCCTCGGATGTGAGTGTGTTAGGAAGGTGTGTGTGTGTGGGGGGGCGCAGAAAGCATCTCTCAGGTGTGCTTGTCACGTGTGGATATTTTAATCAGAACATCAGAAGCACGTGGTGTGTATTTGCTGATATATAAAAAGGGAATTTTAAAACAACGAGATAGCAAAACGAAGCCCAAAGCGCACAATTATCATGGATCACCTTTGTTTCAGTTGGTAGGGAGTTTGTAGATTTTTTTTATTTATTTATTTCATTTCTTGTTTCTCCCGGATCCTGCAGATTGGCAGTGATAAAACAGCGCGACAGAGCCGCAATTAGCACCTTGAATCTTGTTCCGGCTTTCCTGTTGGCGCTGGAAGGGCACAGAAGGTGTCAGGAGCGCAGCGCGCACTGCTGAGGCTGCCGGTTCCTGACGCGCGCAGCCGAGCGCCAGGGTCGCCTCTGGGTTCATGGGTGGGGCTTCGCGCGTGTGTGTGTGTGTTCTTGTTTTTGAAGCATTTTAGGACATCTTCTGCTATATTCACCTACCTTGTCAGAACCTGTAGTCCTTATGCGTACCAAAGTCTGCTCCTAATAAAATGGGACATTATTTTGGGGGTTAGGAGTCAGGTTTTAATGCTAAAGCGTGAATTGAGATTAGATTAAATTAGGATTAGGCATTTATTGGTAATGTTTAGGGTCAGGGTTAGACTACAGAAATAAATGTCCTAATAAGGATACAAATGTGAATTTGTGTTTGCAAATGCTACTGTTATTATTTTATTTATTTGTGTTCTTTTTTTTACACAATTTATAATAAGGAATAAAAATGGTACTCTTGACATTTTTGTAATCTTTTGTTCACCCCACTTCTGTTTTTTCTATTCTTTTCATCACCCTCTGCCTATTTCCTTCTCATTCATTCCTCTCTTTCCCTTCATCCTTTTTTTGTTCCTTTCCTCTATCTGTTCTTCTCTTTTTTTTTCTTTTTCCATATTCTCAACTCTTCCTCACCCAATACCATTCTTTCCATTCTGTCTGGCCTCCTCTCCCCCCACCCTACACAACTGTCCTTAGACTCCCTGCAGCACGTTCTGGGGGAGTATGGACTGGTTAGGCCAATCAGTGTGGACGCAGAGGGCCGCTTTCTGTCACACGCCGTTTCGGCTGGCCGGGTGGCAGGAGGGCAGTCCCGTAGGCGCCGGAGGAGGGAGGTAGGAGAAGGCAGCGATGAGTGGGAAGGACCAACAGGAGCCGAGGAGAACCGAGAGCACCTGGCCCGTCAGGAGAGGCTTTACTACAACGTCACCATCTTCGGCCGGGAGTTTCACCTGCGCCTGCGCCACAATGCCAGGCTGGTGGCCCCCGGAGCCAAGATGGAGTGGCACGATGACAGTGACAGCATCCGGTACTCTGAGCCACTGCATGATGAGTGCCTGTATGTGGGAGACATCACAGACACACCAGGAGCCACCGCAGCTATCAGCAACTGTGACGGCCTGGTGAGTGGAAAACCTGTCTTACCTGCGTTCCTTTCTGGCTGCTGAGCTCAGCATAAAGGCATCTCTGGATAGGGATAGAACAGAGTGCACACTGGAAGAAATATCTTGAAGTGCAATACTATTTGGCCATTTTTTTTCCTTTGCTTGGCACCAAAATTCAGGCTTTGTGTTGGGGTCAGTCTTATGATGTGCTGCTTTCCCTATTGGTTACAACCTGAGGCCTCATGTTTTCATCCCCCTGACCTTTCCCATTAGTTTTAGTTTAACCATGTAAAGAAGAAGAGAAAGAATTTTCAAGCTATTTTCCCCAATTAGCCAATGTGCATCACTACTGATTAGGTTTTTTTTTTGTTTTAATAAATGCTGATCGGTATGCTTACCTGTGTGCCATTTTAATAAAGGCAGGCTATAGTTCCATTCATAAAGTTATTCATATTTCCAGTCTAAAAATAACATTTCTTATTTAAATATATAGGATTCGGGTAGTTAAAGGCGTTACCATTTTTTGGGATAAATATGAAATTGTTATTTTAAAAGTTAGAATAGTATTCTGGTCAACTTCCTTTTGGTGTGTGCGGTGGAAGGCACCATCTTTAAGGAAAGTTCATTACAAGAGTTTTGCATCAAGTGTCATGACACAGTGACTGTGCTGCCCACAGATGTGCCTGCATTTTAACTGGCTTGGTATGTTCGGATATGACTGCTACACATTATTTACAGAATAGCAAAATTCACCTCTAAGGGATTTATCTGTACATCCCTATCTCAGGCTGTCTACACAGACAGTAACAGCGATCAGTCTGCAACAGAGGGGTTGCAGACTGATCGCTGGTCCTGCGACAACATTCAAATTTGAGCTGCCCCCATAAAATATTTTTGGTCGCACAACAGTTGTTCAAAGAGCTTTTAATAGAGCTGATGATAGATAGAGAAACAGGAAGGAGATGGCAAACTGTTGGTGAAAGACTATCAGTCAGGGAGGTGAAGTGAGATATTTAGACAGTGTGAAGACTGCGCACAGTCAGGAGCTGAGATGAGAGGATGAAGAGAGATGGAGGCCAGCATTAAAGGAAGAGGTGGATGAGACAAATGGAAGATAAAAGCTTCAGGGAAGAGAGACGGAGAGAGAAAACAGAATGTAAACATAGTTAAGAGGGGGATAAAACAGGCAATGTTGAGATTTAGTGTGAGGGGTTCCCCTATTAGTAAATCGGGTTCATTAGTCAGCCAGATCAGCCCACCACTGAAGCTGAGCAGCAGCAACTGGATCCATTTAGGCTCCAGGACACTGGGGACTGACTGAGCAGCTGAGAGAGCAGGCAAGCAGCCAGGACAGCACAGGCCCGACATGCCCACTTAGCTTGACACCAGCCAGCGGCATTTCGCTGCTGCTGCTTCTTGTTCTGGTCATTTCGGGGCTTATTGGAAACAACCAGATGAGATTGCCGTCAAAGCCGGGTTGTAACAGATCACAGATCAGTCGGTACCAATCACCGGTTTGTTGATTGTGCTCCTAGTAACAGATAGTTTGTTTTCTGTTGTTTGTTGAAGCAGCTGTAACTGTTTATCTGTTCTTATTAGTGAGGAAAAGATTAACTCCTAATGTGACTTCAGTTCTAGAAATGTGGATAAAAACATCCCATTCCATTTTGTGTGCAGAAATAATGTCTTAAGGTACTTTTGTAGTTTTTGGCCACTACCTGTCCTGTAGAACAACATTTATAGTGGCTTGAGGGTTATGGGGGGTGTCTGAATGAAGATTTGAAGCCATGCAAATGCAAAGATAGAAAGGTTTGCTGTAGCAGTAAACATGAGCCAATTGAAAGAAAGCTCGAAATGTTCTTTCTCCACATGGCTTCAAGTTTACCTGAGGGACTTCACAGCTGAAAAACCTCTCTGACATGACTCTACAGGCTGTATTCTGTGTGGTGAAATTACACATTTGTGGTAGTTAATTGCAATTTCAACTAATTGTTTAATATTCTGGTGGATAAAAGATAATGCTATTATTACATATGCATATGACAGCATAGTTCTTTTCTCTTTTAATTTAAATGTACGGGAAAATAAGTTCAGATAGCAGCCTCGTTGTTTTAGGAAAGGCCTCAGACATGTTTGAGTCACAGAGTCTTTTGATGAAAATTGCAGCATGTGTACTTTGTTGTGCAGAAGGATGCGCAGCGCTTCTTTTAGTGCAGTCAAAGCAAAATGAAGCTTTGTGAGAATAATAAATCAGGTGATTATTTTTCAAATATTTGAATTATTCAAATAAAAATGTACTTACTGTGCTACATCTGCTCACCGGCAGTTTGGCAAGAAGCTAATATTTGTGTCAACTTTCTGAAGACACAAACGAGATGTTTAAAGCCTTTCACTTAATCTATGAAAATCAGATTTGAACTCAAATTAATTTGGAGTAAGTTTAAAAACACACCTGTGCCCTATAGTACAAACCTACCCAGGCTTTCTTTAGGAGATCTTAATTAACTCTAAGGATTTGTAGTTAGTAGTGCTGTGAAGCTGCTCATTACTGGTAACTCAACTTGGGCTTTCTGACTCTGGATCTGTTCTTTTAAGTCTTGTGTTTGAGCTGGCTTCAGAGAACTAATCACAGTCCTGAAGTTTGAAGAAAATCCAGCAGGGGAAAAAAAACGGCGAACACAAATTAAAAACCTTACCAGTACCACTGCCACATCTATAAAGCACAAGTAACAATAAGGCTATTATTATACTTTCATTAAATTAATGGGCCGCGGGTGCTTCCTTTTATCAAGACATGAAAGTTTGAACCTTATTCTAGTGTTTTCTGCTTTAGAAACATTTGGCTGTAAATGAAGAACAGAGATAAAAAAAAGTTTAGTCCAGTGAGTGGGTTTATTTTAAAGAAGTTAATTTTCAGTCAACCAGTTTCATAATTTTAATTTGGATAGGATCTCTGTGGTTCAAAACCTCTTAAGAATATGAGGTTGAATAAGATGCACTCTGTGAACAGTTAGATTTTATGATTAAATATCAGGATTTTTTTTTTATTGGTGAGAGGTATTTATTTAAAACAGTTATTAGGAAAAGGCTTTGTACCTTATGTACCTCGAGCATTCAGTTCAGCTGGGATCTATAATGAAAATATGTTTTTCAAAGGTAAGCTTGTAGCACAAGACACAGTTGAGGCTGTTGTCAAATGCATTCCTGACTGCCATTTAACTTGCCACATTTTGAAAGTTGTGTCTATACATTTAACATTTTTCACATGTAACTGTTATGGCAGTGAGCCATGCAAAGAGTTGGATTCACTTGCAGTGATGCAGAGATTAATAATAATAATAATAATAATAATAATAACCCAGAAATGCTGCTGTAAATCAACATTTAATTCTTTGTTTTGTTAAATAGGGAAGAATGGGTGTTGCTGTATGTGTAATTTTGTGTTTGCATGTAATTTTAGTCTTTTGTCCAGAAAAAAATGAAATGAAGCTGCAGATGACACCTTGTGTCTGTGTGTTTAACTCATAAGCTTAGCAGGCTTCCACTTTGTACACAAGTGTAGCTGTGTGCAGCCTTGTTCTGTGTTTCTGTGAACATCTATGAGCGCTCAGGAGTTGGGTTTGACTTTTATCTTTTGGATTTGAAGTTACCACTTCCTGAGAATGTATTATCTCTTTGAACAGAATACCACAACAGTCACGGTTAAGAGAAGCACAAACAGTACAATTATTTTTTGCTGATTTCTATTTAATTGTACATTGTCTGTGGAGACAAAAATGTTATCATTGATTTGAATATAAAAGACAAAGCTGAAGTTAATGAATCAGAAATCAGATGTTTTATATGCAGCTTTTCTTGTGTCATTTTTACATACTTGTTAAACCAGGATGATGAAATATTTCTAAAAGACACATTTTAGGGTTGATTTTATCTGATTGATGTATATAGTTAGATAAGGAACAGTCGGTTGATTGGAGCTTCTTCAGTAAAGGCTTTTGCAGTGGTTCAGGTTCTTTGATGTTTTAGTGTATCTTTAGTTCAATGAAAATGGTACTTAAATTCACTAAAGTCACTAAGAAAATTTGCCTGCCATACATTAAAAAGTGACAAGAAGAAACTCTTGCAAGCTTAAAAGCCAAACAACTTTTTAGTTCTCTTACTCTATAGTTTAAAGAAAATGGTTTGTGAAGTCACAGGAGCCATTTCACACACAAACAAAAGAGCTAGCTGCAAAGAGTTTTTTTAATGGTTGCATAAAGAAATAGATTTGTGAGGACAAATTGCACCAAAGCCAGAACACAGATTTTTAAACTATATTTGTGTGTGTGTATATTTGATCAGAGAACAACGTGCAAACTGTTGATTGCATAGGACTGAGTTTGTCCCGTGTGGGTGTGGGGTCAGGCCCATTCATGTATGTGTGCCTTTATGTTGTCTCATGGAGGCAGAACCAGCTTATTTAAATGATACACTGAGACATAGCGATGAGAGGTCAAGGCTTAAAACATTTTAGCTATTTATTTTTCAGTGACAAATTATTATTTAGTTGTGAGATTCTGAAGTAGTGAATGAAACGCTCAACATATGTTGCTTACTTTGTTTCGGTAATGTTTTATTCTGGACATCTGTTCCTTTTCCAGATAAATCAAATTTATTAGACTTGATTTGTTTTACTGAAGGTTTGTACTTTTACTCTTGATTTTCTCATGGTTATAGTACTCTTAACCCACTTCATGAAAACATTTAGAGCATATTCTTTAAGTTCAATTTTAGTTTACCAGGAAAACAAATATTGTCCAGTCACATCTTTTAAATTCCCCAATCTTTGTAAGGTAATTAGCCTCACCCTTTCACATTTGGCATCACTGAAAAGCCCTATATGTTCTTTGTAGAAGCAAAAGGAGATATTCAGGTTTACAGATGTCCTCCACAGAGGACATATTTACTGGTAGTCAGGAGGATATATTTATGATTTGTCAGGGTGAAGTAGTCTTATCCTTGAACTATAACCAACAATGCAAAAGACATTCTGTTGAGACTTGAAAATATATAGTGTTTTGACTATTTCTTTTCCCCACCAGGATATTGGTAACAATCAAACCAGACAGATTCATCTCTGTAATGTCAGAACAGTGAGGCACAACATGTAATGAGAAACAAAAATGTTGTAATAACCCTTATAGAAAATGATTAACGTTAAATAACAGCCCCATTTAAAGTGCTCAATAGTGTTTAGTTTAACTCATTGCCCCTACATGAAAAAGGAATTGGGACATCCTGACTTGGCATGAACTGACAAAATGTAGTTTTAGGGAGAAGAACCCCATCAGCTGAAGTAAATAGATGCTTTTGGACCAAACAGATGGGAAGATTCTCTGAGAGTTATAAAAATTGTTAGTTCTGCTATGGAGAGGTTATAAGGACCTACATGTTTGCTTTCATCATCATTGTGATTGTACAACACTTAGCTGACACTCATCATGGTCACTTCACTTTTGCATGTAACATTCAGCACCAACAACAACTGGACCAGTGTTTTTGGTTTAATTTGTATTGGAGGCAAGACTCAAACGACATATCAGTCTATTTTATGCTGTACAGGTTCAAAGGGGACCTTCTTTAGCGATGCAGTTTCAGTTTTACTAACGTAGATGTTAGAAGAGCATTCACTTTGGTTGGCCAATCAACATACTATCACATATGTCACTGGAGTGTCCCTTCTGAGCCAAGAAAGCTCCTATACTGAAACAAAAAATTACAAAAGATACATTTAGTTACAAGAACTGTGAACGGTCACAGTACCAGCAGTGCAAGAAGAACAATCCAATGATTGTAAGACTGTGGTCTGGTTGAAAAGCACTTTAAGTTTCAGGTCCTGAGTGTGTGGCCATGCAATAGTTACTCAGATTAAAAGAAGTTAAATAAGCAGACCATATGTTAGGCTGTTATTAAATTGGCTCCTTGTTGCCAAATGATGGAAGAGTCGACAAGGACACAAAGTGTAGATCTGCCACACGTCCTGATGCCACCTATTGATATTAATGGGTACTACACCACAAAATAGTCTTTAAAGACTGAAATTAATAAACCCACAGAGGCTGATTTTAGGTTTCTTGATTCTCAAAAAGCACACGAGCTGGGGTATATTAAGTGTGTAGAACAAGATCAAAAATGAGACCACATATTTTTGTGTGCATCACATAATCAGCAGGTTCTGAACTATGGCGTGGCAGTTCTACGTTACCGTGTGAACAAAGTGGCACAAAGACCACAAATCGATCTGGCTGAGAACTGATGTCTTTAACAAAGCATGTCCTTACCAGAGGAAGCGTGTTACCTGTCATTTCGGGTTTTACTGCTACAGTCCAGGTGGGTGCACACCTGGATACCAGCGTACTGCTGTGATGTGCATTTGCTGCTGTCTCACAGGCGTGTAATAAACACTCTGCACATGCACATCAACTGGCAGAGACAGCAGCAAAATGCAAAGTGTCTCTGAACAGTCTTTAGGGTGTTTAGAACCAGTGCACGCATTTCTCTTATTGTTTCCACCCCTTGCTTCCTTCTCTTGCTCTCTCCCTTTGTTTCGTGTTTTCTGGCCAGCAGCGGTAGCAGCAAGCAGGAGAGCTCTCCTAATGATGGTATCAAAAGAGTCAGGGAAATGACAGAGAAGGAGAAAGGCAAAGAATGTAGCAGATAGCTTTTTGCTTCCTGACACCCACAGATTCAAAGCTCCAAAAAAAGGAAGGAAAAAAAAAAGGAGACAGCAAGAGACAGTGTTCCTTTAGTGATTACTTTTTGTCTGTTTTTAGCATCAGCTCTGCTCTGAAGAACTGATCAGATAAGTGCTGTTGAGGGTTAAGAGAATTGCCAGGTATCAATGTGGAGAATAATTTACAGTTGAGGAGCTTTAGGAATGCTTTTTAAATTGCTGGAATGTCATTGACGTGGACCAAAAAATTGTTCTGATTCTTTGCAGGTGATGGTCTTTGTATATTCTTCCATGTTTTCTTCATGGCTGTGAACTTCATGTATCTTTTTAGCCCACAGCATGAACAGGGAAGGATTTTAGTGCGACTTGGTGCTCTTATTGAAAAGACTCGAACATAAATGGAAAAGAGAAATGCTAAAGTATTGAAAAGTGTGTATTGATTCATTTTCTTTGTGGTGGCACTTTGTTTTTAACCAGTTTCACCCTTTTACAGTTTTTCAAAGGTTTTCACAGACTATAGAGTAAAGAGTCCACGTATTGCTTCTCTAACCTAAACAGCAGCTGCACGATTTGTTAAACTCGCAACTACGAATTTTTCAAACAAGTTGAGTAATATCAATATTCTTTAGTGTTCTACGGTGCCCAAGATCTTTAGTATTTTGGTGAAAAATTGTTGCTTTGTAAAGCAGCAGGACTCCTATGAGATCATGACCACAGGCGCATAAATCTCACTTGGCTCTGTTTGTGGCTGAAACCCAAAGGTTTTCTCCTTTTCACCATTTACTGGTTCTGTGTGGTTCCACTTGGTTGATCTTATTGGTTGAAGTTTGCTTGTGAACTTGGTAGAGAGATGCTTAATCCAGTTTCCGGCTACAACAACAAACAGTCCAGCTTGTCAGGTTTCTACGGTTGTCGAGGTGTTAGCAGCTGTGCAGAAAAGGAACATTGGTTACATTTACCTCAACTGGTTTGGAAGCAATTAGCCTCTTGTGCTTAGTGTTTACAGAAGGTAAAAACATCAGACAAATTTCACATGCATGTAAAAAACATAGTATAACATAAAATCTGAAGATATAAACACAGCCAGTTATAAAATGAAAAACCTTATCTTATCTTATCTTATCTTATCTTATCTTATCTTATCTTATCTTATCTTATCTTATCTTATCTTATCTTATCTTATCTTATCTTATCTTATCTCATTTTATCTTTTACTTTTTAATCCCATTTTATTTCTCTTTTGATTTCATGTTATTTAATCTCATTTCATCTCTTCTTTTTTACCTTATTACTTATCTCCTATCTTTCATGTCTCATTTCATCCTACCTTATTTTGTTTTATCGCACCTTATCGTTTATCTGATCTCTCATCTCAATTCATCTCTTCTCCTCTCTCATTTCATTTAACCTCATTTCTTATCTTATCCTACTGTATCACTCATGTTTCATCTCTTCCTTATCTTATATCTCATCTTATTTCATATAATCTTTCATTCCATTTCATTTTATTTGACATCTCATCTCATCTCATCTCATCTCATCTCATCTCATCTCATCTCATCTCATCTCATCTCATCTCATCTCATTAAAAAGGATCTCATTTATTATTTGTCTCATATCTGATTTAACCCTGTTTTATATCTTATCTCATCCTAATTTTTGCAGTCATGATGTGACTGTAAAACCTTTAATCTAAGGTCTGTAGAGTTACACAACATTACCAAGTTAGATTGCCACACACACACACACATTCACCCCCCCCCCCCTCACACACACACACACACTCATTTCTGCCCCAGCTGAGAGCCTAGTTATGTGACAGCGTGCCAACTGATACAGCAGGGAGACCAAACACAATAAAAGCTCTAGAACCACAATAAATACCAGTGACATGGACATTTGCTCTGGACATGCCCCTGAAATACACCCAGTCATTACCTGAATATTAGAAGTCAATAGAAAAGGCCGTCCAATGCGGAGCCAACCCATTCATCCATTCAGTCAACCCAGCAGTTAAGCCCGATGAGGCGTAGCAGCTCACTGGGCCCTACAGTGTGTTATTCCACCCCGGGTCACACGATAAGCAGCTCTCAACTGTAATCTACTCAAATTGAAATGATGACATCAATTACAGCGTAGCACACAGCTGTTATTGACCCTCACTGGCTGTGTGAGTAGACACAATAAAGCAGCGTAGTGAGTAGTGAGGCCTGCTGGAACCGCAGGGCTGGAGGGAGGGTCTGAAGTGAAGGAGAGGCCAGGCTGCTGGTGTACTGCATGAATGAAGAGCCAGGACCGTAACAGAGCGGGAGAGACAGAGAGAGAAACAGTTTCTGATTGCAGGTTCCACCCTGCAGTGTAGCTCTACTCAAACATACAATTACTCAATCTAGAGCTATTATCAGGATCAGAGGAAAGAGGGAGAGAGATAGAGTCAGGCAGAGAGTAAACTCATTCTGAGGAATGTTACACAGTCGAGCAAACGAGTGCTTTTACCAGTGCTGTGATTACTGCCACTCACTCCATGCACTTTAACCAGCCCACTTACTGTTTTTTCCTCTCGCTCTCTGTCATTCGCTGAGTGCAGGCTCAGTTTGTTTGAGTGGATGAAATAATAGGATTCACCAACGAAAATAGAGCAGTGGAACCCCAACAATTTAAGGGAAACACCTTTGTTATGTCATAACACCAGCAGGCTATTTTTGTGACGCTAAAATGTGCTGACGATGTGGCAGCAGGAGTGAAACTAAGGTTCTGTTCAGATGTCATAAAAGTTTGTGGGTTCTGTGATGACGCCGAGGCACAAAGGTTCTACAAACTGCACTTTGGGCTTTAATGAACAAACAGATTATTTCTAAACAGCTTGGTTAGCAACAACAATACATGATAAAAAAAAAGCTTCTAAATGCTGATAATAAATAAATTCTGATTTTTTTCAGACGAATGATGTACCATGCCCTGTTTTCCTGCCTTTCATACAGCGGTTAGTAGGATCAGATAGTTCCCCCCAACATTTCCATGTACATAAGACTAAAGCAATTGAAAAAATGAGCCTAACTCTGTGTATTCTGAAGAACCAAAGGTTCATACAAATGCAGCAAATACAGGCACAATACATAGATTTATTGACATTTTTCTGAGATCTTGATATGCAAAGAAGGTTGTTTTTTATGCAACAATGTAATTAGGAATGTTTTTCAGCCTGCTAGACAAGGCTGTCAGTCCCTCAGGCTGCAGGGCCATGCAGGAAACTGATCGATGCTCGCAACATCAGCAGTTCTGTGGATCTCAGCAGCCAATGTAGAGCTTCTTGGAAGACCGGACAAGACATCTTCCTCTTGTTGCCGAGTCTTAACAAGCCTTCTGTTTGCCCCCCCACTCACTGACCCACTCCCGTGTCATCTGGGGCAGCACCGTTTCACCTCTCTTCCACTCATCTGGAAGTTTTCCCCACGTAATCTTTAGAAACACAATAACACGAGAGGCAGACAGAAGGGAGTGCAGGCATGGGGGATACACAGAGAGGGGGGAGCAAGCAGGATTCTTAATGTTCCTGAATCTGAGCAATTTCATAACACCAACACCTGATCAGGGCTCTGTTAGAAAAGGTTACAAATTTAGAGGATGAGGACAGATAGCTTTACGTTTTTGTTTCACCTAAACCATCATGGATATTATTAAGCTGGTTTCAGCTCATCTGCTTGCTGTCCTCGTCTTGTTTGGTTTTTGTTTGCATGTTCGGTGATGAAGAAGAGCTTTCCTGTCTGTCTGAAGCTCTGTTTACAGTATCTACAGTTAAAAAAATCATGTTGCCTGGTGCTTCCAGCAGCTAAGAATTACACCTCGTAACAGAAACTCACACCTTCTTCATCTTACCAAGGCTTCTTGTTGTTTTATTTTCTGCGTTTGTTTGTTTTCTGCAACTAAAAAAAAAGAATTACTTTTTTTTTCTGTTTGTGCAAGGACCTTAGGAATTGTTACAGTAGCAACATATGTAATATATTATATAATAAAATACTGTATTCTAATAATTGACTCTGTGGGGGCTGGAGTGAAGCTGCAGAAACAAAGAAAGACATCTAGTCCTTTGATCAGTGTGACTGATTGCCTGCCAGCATGTACATGCAAGCTTTGGATGTTTCCTTACAAACATATAATCTGTTTGCAAAGAAATATCTCCAACTCTGAGTAAACCTTATCTATGTAAAACACTAAGCTTTTATACTTGGGCCCCGTGTGTGCCAGGTATATCCACTATATCCACTATATATATATATATATATATATATATAGACTCATCTTATATTCTGTCAGAGTAATAAACCATCATGTTCTCACCTATAGCCAGTTTATTGTTACAAAAAACAAACTCATGTCTTCGGACTGTGAGAGGAAACCTGCACCACTTCTTTGCAGCTCATTTTCTAGGGTTTCTTTGGAAATTTACTTCCAGTAGAAAGCTTTACTTGTGTTCCTTTGCTCCGTATGTTTATTAAAAAAAAACCTCATCATGTTAGGTTTTTGACAAGCTGGGAAAACACAGTAATAATGTGGTTTGCTTACCAATTATGGCGGTGAAACAGCAGCCGTTAACACCGTGTTCGCACTATTTAATGGCAATAATGCTCTATGTAAATTATTTCAACGTATTTTTTTTTATTTTTGTCACCTATCTGTTTTGTGTTACACCCCAGAGATATTACGCTTGCGGCCTTTGAGGGTACATTGCAACTAATGTAATTTTGGTTCAAAACAATAAAATAAATTGTTAATCTACCATTTTGCACTTTGCATGTTGGAATGTCTAACATAGATACTGATGGAAAGTCTGCTCAGTTTCCTTCTGATAGACCTTTAAACACAAAAATGGAAGTATCAGTATTTTCTAACATTTTTTTTTCATAAGAAAACAGCCATTTTTTATGGCACCCGTCTTCTTTCACATCTGCCATGGCCTCCTGATGGGTAATGTTCTCAATATGCTGCCATACTTGGTTCGTGTTGCCAGTCCAAGCAGAAAACATGTTGTCTGACTGTTTGCCATTGGTTTGCTTGTTCCCGATGGCTTTTTTCCCCTTCTTTTTAACAACTTAACAGCCAACACTTGGTATCTTGTTTACACTGGCATGCCAACACCGTCTCACAGCAGTTTGTGAAACTGTTGTGAAAAGTAACATCTCCAGAGCCAGAAGAAGGCTCCAGTACTGTAGAAGTCATCCTACCTTCTCCTGGTTTCTAAAGAAAGCCTGTCCTTCATGAGTGTTGACCTGTTGCCCTAACACCCCATCATCATTAGTTTCTGTACCAGAAGAGGAAGCTCCTTTTAGATAAAAATCACAGTTTACCTTTTATTTCTTCTTATGTTTTATTTTGAACGTGTTCTTTGGCAAAACAGTATTCTTTTCTACAGGGAACAATAAACTACCATCAAGTTTGTTTAACCTATTGATCCATGTCCTCGGACAACGTTGTTTTTTCTTGGTTTGTACATGGAAATGAAAAGAATCACAGACCTTATGTCTTGCAGCGATATTGCGAATATGTCAAAAGTATTGTTTCTCCAATTTACCAGGTGAAAGATTTGGTATTTGGAGGCTGGCGAGTGTGTCCGTGGAGATGCAAACCTAAGTATCATCCCGGAGACTGAATGCGAAGCGTAGCCCAGGCTTTCCCTTTCACACTTGGCCTCCATAGAAAAGGGCAAAGAAAAGTCAAAGAAGGATCAATAAAGAGTCAGAGTCTCACTGTAGTAAGCTGTGTACCAGTGCATCATATCCGTTTACATTTGTGTAATTGCTGTTTGCGTCTCCCACGCGGATTTGTGTAGGATGATGTAAGAAGAATGTAGTGGCATTTGTGTTTGGCATAATGCATTCAACACATGAAAAAAAAGGAAAAGATAAAACACAGCTTTTGACTATTATTGGATATGATTATAGTAATAGCTATGCATTCATATAGTTGCTCTGCACACACACTCACACACTTGCACACACAAAGCTCCACTTACATTGCAGTGATTGACGGCATCCCTTGGAGCAGAAAGGGAAATGATTTTTTTTTTTTTTCTCCTGACAAGCTAATCCTTTGCCTCGCTCTTTCACATACGCTGACACTCAGACACGTTGGGGAGAAGGGACTTATTGTCAGGTTGGGCTCCATCTCCACAGTTCATTTCTAATCCTCTTTCTCCCCTTTTCTTCCATTCACTCCTACAAACATAATCAGCACCTCTGCAGACTGTGGTCGAGTAGCTCTGCTGACCCGGTGTGGAAATCCACATTACAAGAAGGGTAAATCTGGGGAACTTGCAGCCTGGTAAGAGGTAAGGGAGTTGGCCAGATAAGGAGCAGATTAGATGAGAAATGAAGCTCAAATGAAATGATACTGGAGAGGAGAGACTCAAAGAGGAGCAGAGTAAAAAAAGGAGTGATGTCCTTTTTTTCCGCGCTGTTTTATGCTCTTTAGCTCCTCTCCTCTGCTCAGCAGCAGGGTTTTTGCTCTCAGGGCAGGTGTGGTTCCAGCTGAGGCTGATGCGATGTGATAGGACCCTTTTCTCTGTTCTTTTTTTGCTGGTGTGTAGCAGCATGAAGCCATCATTCAGCTCTGTCTGTTTTCCTAACTCATGTCTTCATTGTTCTCACCATGCTGAGGAAAATAAAACATCCCTGCAACCAGCTTTGGCACCTTTCCTCCCTTCTTTTTTGCACTGTGTGGGGAGTACAGAGGTTTTTTTTTAGTTGATTTGTGTAATTGTACACGTTTGTTTTTTAAATTCAACTAGGCACGAAGAAGCAGAGTTGTTTAAAGGCTTCACATGCTTAGTTTTAAACTAAGATAATCTCTTGAAAACTGACAAATCTTCAGCCCGTTTGGTCAAATCTTGAACATAACATTTTGCATGTGATATTGTAAGATCTTAGAGCTCAAAATATGTGTTGGGAATGACTCTCAGCTACTACCACACCAAATGCCAGCTGAATATCTATCAAACTCACTGAGTTATCCAGCCATATTTCTGTTATCTGAACTGTGGCAGCCATCTTGGATCAGGCTGACTCCTAAAGTTAATTAGTTGTTTATGTACATCCAGTACTGACAGTTTCAATAAAATCCATCCAGTGCTTCATCAGATATTTTGCTAACAGACAGGCAATCGAACACACACACAGATATTGGCAATTACATTATAAGGAGTAGCATCTATCAAATTAAAACCCAGTGAAGATGTTTTGACAAATAAGTGCAGTAGAAAACCACACAGTCTGTCTTCACTGTTCAATCAACGACTCAAATATATAAGATTTATGCATTTACCCTGGACTTATAAAAAGCACGTTTTCCTAAAATTTGGGTTTGCAGCTATGAGCTGTGCTGCTATTTTTCACATCCAGTTTCAAGTGAAACAAGGTTTTCCCAGGTCAAGGAATTTCTCACAAAAGTCTGTTTGGTCTTTCGCTCCACACAGGCTGTTTGAGGCCGAGTACACGCTCCCAATACTTCTGATGTATTTTTTTTTTTTAGGACTTTTTGTGTGAGTCAGAACCGAATGAACTGAGGGCTTTCCTGTTGCACAGAGCACCGAGGTCACCAGTTAAATGTGCCTCGCTCAAACCACAGCTCGCTTTTTGTGAAGCAGTTTTTCCATTCAGATACCTTTATTTACAAATGGGAGAAATTGCTTAGTTGTTGGGTAACAGATTACATTTTCTTCATTCTACTTTATAGATTAGAAATGTTGGTTTAGGTGTAAAAATAAAGCTAAACGTCAGATCATCAGATTATTATTATTATTGTTATTTTTAAGCATAATCTACCTTTGAGTATCAAATCTTCAGAACATTCCCAGGGTGAATATTCCCACCTGTTAACGACTGATTATATAAACGAAGTCACTTCCTAATTGCTGCAGCACAAGTAACTGTTGTGGTCTTCGTGTCAAACACAATTTGACAATCAAATTTAGCTTTTGTCTCCAAATATTCGCCCTCCATATTACTCATAATATCCTGTAAATGTGTAAAGTAAAAAAAAATGTACAGCTTACTTAACGTCCCATGTGTGAAGTCGACAGGAGAGGTAAAAAGGCCAGGGTGCTCGGATCAGCTGAATGTTTTAGGTAGAAATCCTTTGCGTGTGACGTGCCTGTTTAGTTCTTGCTCTTCCTTCGTCCCTCATTGTTCTCACCTTCTTGCCCACCACATCGTGTAGAGGTCATATCCCCGACTGAGCCACAAGCTGTTGTTTCCCTGAAACCGACTACTCTGCCTCAGCGAGCTCAGTTTATCGTGTTACTCTTTAGCTCTACGCGAGGATTATTAAACACACTCACCTCTAAGCTTAAAAAATGATCCTGGTTACAACTTATCACAGCAGCTGAGACCAACATCAGTCATTTTTAAATTTACACCAGAACCTGATTGCTTGTCTGATGATTATATATTTGATGTTTTAGCACATCAACAGATAAGATATGGACACTTTAGATACAAAAGTACTTTAGTTTTTAAGATGTAACATCCTGGTCTGAAGATGCTCACATTCTGGGCCACCGTATGGCATTTGATTCAGTAAATGTTTAACCAGTTTAACCTGAACTAACCCAAAATATTTACCTATATTTAAAATAGGATCTACAGTTACACAGAATTGTCTCCAATAATATTGTTCTGCTTCAGGATACTTTCTCTGTTTGTATCCCACTTTTAGCTTTTAGCTGCTCTTCTGCTTCTTTTAGCTATATTCATTTTGAATTTTGTTTAGCATTCTGCTCTTTGTAATTATAGTTTTGCTAATTTTAGATACTGTATTTGCCTATTTTAATTCTAGCATCTGCTTTTACACTTTCAACCACAATTTTGTTAATTTAAGCATCTATTTTGCTAATGTTAAGCTACAGTTTTTGCCAGTTTTAGCTTTGGCATGTTTTCTTGCTACCTTCAGCTACTGTTTTATTACTTTAGCTTTCGCATCTGTTTTGCTCACATTAGCTCGTGTTTTTCCTCGTTGTATTTCTGCTTGTTTTAACTTTACCAGCTGACTTTCAGCTTCTTCAGCATCCACAAACTATTTTTGCAGCAAATGCCGCGTCTCCCGTTAACAATAATTTTTTGCCATTGTTTTTAAACTGCTGCTTCCAATTTTAGATCATTCTTAACAAAATAAATGATCTATTATAAAGGAAGGGGGAACTTTAGTCACCTTAAAACCATTCACAAATTGTCTAAGAGCTGTTCAGTGGTACCAAAAACAAGAAGATATAAGAAAATATCATCAGTTTTACATTTTTGGCAAACTGTGTTGTGTTTGAGCAGATGTATGACTGGTGTTGTTGCTTGCGGAATGTATTTGTTTACTTCTGAAATGCTGCCGGACACAGCAGCTGTCTCTCGCTTTTTTTTTTTGTTAGGCAGCTGTCTGTGAAGCTCATCTCTCAATGTCTAGAGAAAGAGGGGGTGGGTAAAGCAAGGGTTGGGTAATTTGGTTAGAGGAGGTAAGTATGAGATATGGCGGAGAGGAAGGCAGGCTTTTTGACACAGCCATTCGCTGGAGCTATGCTGTGATGTATAATGGCAATACGAGTCAGCTCGCAGAAAGCAGAATGGCCTGCACGCACCACACACACACACACACACATTCACAGAGAGAAAATTGCAAACAAATTGAACCTATACCTACTACCGTATGAGGTAACAAGCTCAAGCCTAAGTGTATTCTCGGGATTAAGGTATCTGTTTGATCTTTGTGAAAGCATTACACGAGAAAGAAAGACGTGGAGGATGTCTCTTAGCAAAATTGCTCAAGATTGTTCTCTGTGAGGAGATAAGGTCATTTTTGCTCTCCTTCAGATCATGATGGTTGAAGTGCCTTCAGCGTGAGGCGGCGCTTAGCTCAGAGCAGTGGAGAAAAAGGGGCTGATTTCCTCTCTGACAGTGTGATTATATTAAAACGATTGCTGTTGACTCTGCTTCCAGCCCCCAACAATTGGGGGTAATAGAGGAGCGCGGTGTCCCCCCTGCAGATGAAGCGCTGTAAATTGCAGCGTTCAGGAAGAAATAGACGCACATGTGTTTCTGTGTGTGTGTGTGTGTGTCCGGGTGTCTGAGTGTACACGAGTACATGTATTTATTTGAAAGTGGTGGGATTCCCTGGTGATTGTCACTTTGATAGCTTGCCTCATCTATTATTTGTCTGGTGGTGAGTTTTCTCTGAAGAAAAATGTTGTTTTTTGAATTTATTTTATTTTTTATTTTGTTTTTTTTTTCTGTATGTGGGTTTGGAATTAGACGCACGTGTTAAATCCTGTGGATCAGATGTTGGAATGCTGCTGCTGTGTAGATGTGTCAATGTTTTAATTGGCACCACAAATATATGCAGTACAACATACACTCATGCATGTATTCAAACACTCGCACAGCCTCAGGCTCCATGCATCCTTAGCCTGTCTTCTGTGTTTTACAATGTGCACTTTAAATTCATTCTTTCATTTTATATACCCTCTTATTCCTGTTTACAGGGCCTGAATGAATGAATGAATTTCTTTTTTTTTTTTTTTTTTTTTTCCAAATTCAATTCTGTTTAAAATTGTTTGTTATTGTTCCTGACTTCCACAAATCACATTTTTCCCATCTAAAAATTGTCTTTTCACTTACCGGATGAAACGTCAATTTCACATGTGGAAAATCAGATTTTCACATGTGAGAACATGTTAAATTAACACCTAAAACCAGGGGTGTCCAATCCTGGTCCTCGAGGGCCACCATCCTGCATGTTTTCCTTGTTTCTCTGCTCAAACTCACCTGATTCAGTGGTTAAATTACCTCTTCATGTTCTGCAGAAGCCTGTTAATCACCCATTGATTCAAATCAGGTGTGTTGGAGCAGAGAAACAAGTAAAACATGCAGGATGGTGGCCCTCGAGGACCAGGGTTGGAAACCACTGCCTAAAACACTTAGTCTGCACAAGTTTTCCATGTGATTTTTGGAACATTTTCTTCTTCACATGTGAAAAATGTGATGAAATCATGTTTTTTTTTTGTTTTTCGTAAGACATCAATAAAATTTCGACAATTCAATATACAAAATTTCACAAATAGTGACACATTCAAACATGACATTGAAAAGTGTTTCAATTTAAACAGAACATTAAATGCTTTAAAAGTTATAAATAGTAATTTTTAAGTAAAAACCTCACTTTTTTTCCAGAAACTGAAGTTCCTCCCGTATGTGTCACGTGAAAGCAAAGAAACAGCCCATCCCTTTGTAAAAAACATGCTTCACATATGAACCCCAAATTCCCTCCATATTTAAAAATTATTACAGATTTAAACGTTTTATTTAACCTTTATTTTACCAAGAATAATCCCACTGAGGTTCAAAATCATTTTCAAGGGAGTCCTGGCCAAAACAGCAGTGCAGTGATTTCACAATAAAAACAAGACATGTTCATATAGCACTCAGTAAATATAGAGTAAAACTTGTTTTCTCTTTGACTCATCAGTGTTGACTGTGGCGATCAGGAAGCTGAAATCTCTCGTATCTGTTGTTTTGTTAACAGCAGCTTTAGTTTTATTCACCGGATTCCCTCAGCTGCTCTGACACAGGTAACAGGCTTCGACTGAGACCATAACTGTGTTCTGGCATCACCTACAAGAAGCGTGGCATGATCATTTTTTTTCTGGAGGAGTGTCTTATTTTACACGTAAATCTTTAAAATACTCGAAGAAACTGGTTTTATGAGGAAAAATTTGCTGAAATGAGCTTGCGGTCTCTACGCTCAGAATTCAGTGACAAAAAAAAAATAGCCTATATTTGAGCTATCAGCTAGTTTCCAACAATCGCAGCCAATTGAGATAGTACCCTTAATAACTCTTCTAATATTTGAAAATCACTGCCCGTTCCTAATTTGAAGGCTGTGGTGCTGAGGAAAGCTGGAGACTGAGCCCTCAGTATTCTGATTGGACGATAACCACTCGACTACGGAGCCTCTGCTTTGGGAATTCATATTATAATTCTGCGTGGGGCCCTCCTTACATGCAGTCGAGTTAAATTACTGCTTGTCAGACGCTTTCATCTCACTGTTTGGATAATCAATCTTTAAACATCACAGTTGTGACCAGCAGCTGTAATGTTTAAATATATATGTTTACATATACATATAGATGAAGAGGAAAGCAATCTCCCTCCCCCTGTGTCTCTAGCAGAGCTCGGCGCATGCCTGGGAATACTCCTTTTCAATTTGTGTTTGAGTGCCATAAATACAAGGGTACTGGTGGATGCCCTCCTGTGCCATGGAAACACCAGTTTTTAATCTGGGATCTTTAAACATATCACATAAGCCTAACTAATTCGATGCCTAATGCATTCAGTCTGGCGTAATGAATGTGTCTGAGACGTCTGTCACATCAGAACAGGAACAAATTATATTAGGGAGAAAGGTAGGATACAAGGAGGAGGGCCGAAAGATCAAATAGCACCTGACTTGTTAATAAAAGATGGCGGTGTGAGTATTGTGACACAGTCAGCATGTTGATAATTGCTGAAGGTGAGGTGTTAAATGAGATGATAAAAGGAATCACTTTCCTCTCAGCATAAATTATAACAATTTAACCAGAACAAGTGTTTATTATGTAAAAGACTCAACCGGACCGGTGAATGATGGACGTTCTGTCTGTTGAATTTGTCACAGATTAAGTAAGAAATCATTTATTAGGCTCAATGAAACTTAAGCAGCATTTAAAGATTCATGTTGTTTTTGACTTTTTTTTTATTTTTGGAGGGGCATTTTTGACATGGAGATGTGAGCGTCGACGAACTAGACTTCAGCCACACCCTTTTCTTTCTACATTTCTATGAGCGGCTCCGATGGTATCCCTGGCTACCGCTGGTAACCTTGGTGATACCAATGGAGATATGCTGCAGTCAGTGGGCGTTGCCAGGGCGTGATATGAAAGCATAGCTGGAGCGGTCTGTGTGTGTGTGTATGCATGCTTATATGTGTGTGTTCTTGTCTGAGATCCTGATAGCAGCCGCTGCCAGAGCCTTCATTTTGACATATCCTTTGATGACGGCATTGGCATTCGAGCAGCCACAAATGCACACACACGCACGAGAGAGGGGGAACGGGGGGAGGTGGGAGGAGGGAGGAGAGGGAAAGCTGTGAAATATGAAACAGGCGCATCCAAGTTCAGGTACACTCTTGCATAAAGATCAGTTAATTAATGCTGGGATCAAGCAGCTTGTAAAGGCGGATGCTGTTTAGTGTTTCTACAGGGTTCATATACTTCTGTTGGATAAACTGGTGCGGCGCTCTTTGGGCCTTTAGGGCCCGGGAGAATCAAGACCCGTTCCTCTTTGTGTGATTAATGGCCAAATAACTGTACTTAATCAACTTTATTGCATACCTACTGTATCTTCACAGAGGTGAGGATGGGCTGTTACAACTGGTTAATAAAATAATCAATACATAAATTAGCCTCTGGGATAAATAAAGTGCAGTTTCAGCTTGAAATGTTGTACTCACCGAGGTGTAGTTTTTAAAAGTAAATCTCTAAAAAGATTGTTTTATATAAATATTTTATTTTTAAGGGTTATAGCCCCAATTTTGTCCTGCTTTCACCGTCCATTGCAAAAACAAAACACAATTCAATGTGCTGAAAAATGCTCTAAAACCACGTTTTCCCTGTCCAAGATTGGATGTTTCACATGTTAATTCAACACGATGACCTGAACATGTTGAAAATGTTCCAAAATCAAGTTTCATGTGGCAGCTTTTCACATGTGGCTTTCTTGGGATTTTTGCTCCAAAACCATGTTTTCCCATGTGCAGTACGTGTTTCACATAAAATTTACATGTCACATATGGTGACGTAAACATGCTGAAATGTTCCCAGAGCACATTTTCATGCTCAAAGCCCGTTTCACATGCTCATTTACCTCATGAAAACTTTAGATTTTCCATGTCATGAGATTTTTATTCAAAAATCATGTTTCCCACATGTGTTTCACATCTGTTTCACGTCACATGAGAATTTAGCATGCTTACATGATAACCTACACATTGATGCGTCTTTTTCTGTAAGGGCTCTAGGATTTATTTTCACTCTGTACCCCATTTTGCTTCATATGTCCACTTTCTTTGTGTTTTTTTTGTGTGACTTCAACACTGGTAGGACTGCTCACTGAAGCCCGATTCAGCACATTCACCACCAACACCAAAGAAAAGTTTTCAAACTTTTCCTTCTCTTTTCTGCTGCCCTCTACTTGTCTTACATTCACCTGCCTTGGTATAAACCCTTCCCCCTATAATCTCAGGATAATCTCGAAGAAGCAGGCGAACAGAGCGGAGGAGATGCTGTTGCAGGGTGAGGCTTCCCTGAGAGGGTTGATGAGGAGGCCAGCGATGTTCACTCGTCTGTCGAACACGCACACTCTGTCTGCCTTGCGTTGGAGAGAGACTCCCTCGGCCTGGGCTGCCTTCATCAAGACAATATGCTGCAGCCAGCGTTTCCTACTGACTCCGAAAACACACAGGCGTTATCCAAAGACTGGAGGAAAACTGAGGAGGAGGTGTAAATAACTTAGTTACCAGCTGCAGACAAAATCACCGACTATTTTCAAACTTCCTCTGCCTCTGCTTTGGTTTCCCTCGCTGCCGTTCCCGCTGACGTCCCTTTGCTCCTTTCTTCTCCTACCTTCCCCCGAGAGAAAGAGGTCGTTACCAGACGCTCCCCCAGGTTCTTTATAATCAAATATTTGACCTAATGAAGGGATTTAATTACTGGTTGCTCAGCACTGGAGGTGTCAGATTACTCGCTCCCTCTTTTCATTTTCTCTGCAATTCATCACCGCCCTGACAGCGAGGTGTGCGTGCCCGTGTCGTTCTGTGCGTGCTACACAAAAGAGTGGGAAATATTATTCGAGGCCGCGTGGCAAAAGGAGTGAGTGTGGACTTGTGTACAAATTTGCAACAAGTTGACCACTTGAGACTGTGGAAACAGGCTGTCTTGTTGAAGGAGACATGCAAACAATACTAATGCTCCTGCTTTTTAGCTACACAAAGACAAAGCTGGATTTTGCTTCCTTTAAATGTCCGTCTGATTGGTATTTAGTCGGGAAGGTGATAATTAAGCATTTTACATATGGCAGATGCTACCAAGTGTCTTTAGCTGCTATTTACTATTGGGAATGAGTAATTCTTCATATTTATTGGGTTGTGACAAATATTTCTGAGTCATAAAGTCTGTAAAGACTGGCCTACAAAACCACAAATGTTTGTCTGAAAACCCGTACTGCATAGTTGCACGAAGACATTTCCGAGATCTTTTCACTTGAATGTATTTTTCCACACTGACAGGTTTTCTGTGCACCATTTTACTGTTACCTTTTATTAAGAACCTATTTTAATTTTAAAATATGGCATTGGCACTGTGCTGAAAAACTGAAGATGTAGCTGCTTGAACAATCCACACAGTTACCCTGAAAATGCATTAAGCCGAGTCTCATGTAAACCTGTCTGTCACTGCTTTTATTTTAGGCCAACAAAGAAGTTAGGAAAAAAGGAGTTTTATTAGTTCCTTTTATGTAAAAACAAGTAATAAGAAATCAACCTCAATGACAACCTCAAGACCAAGAGCTGATGTGAAACTTTTGGAACAGATATTTTAAGATTAGAATAGCTATAAATGTGTTTTTTAAAATTATTTTACTAGTCGAATTTAAACAATTTCCTGTGTGCGATAAAAAGAAATATTAAATTTTACAGTTTGAATGAGAGAATCAAAGAGAAGCATCCTGATGCCAGTCATGCGTGCTGCCGATAAGGTGCTGTGCATGCTGACAAAAAGAGGCAAGAGAGTGGAAAGATCAAGTTCTGCTCCACTTCTTCGCAACACACAGCCACTTTTCTGCGGTTGCCCCATTCCAACCCCTGTCTCCACCATCCGCATGAAGCCCCCGAGGCCTGATCCTGTTCTGCCTCACGAGTCTCTGCCTCCCGACCCAGGGAGGGTTAAACAAGTGTGAGCGAATCTGAGGGAATGAGGCACATTTCCCCAATATTCTTTCCCAGGCCTGTTTGGGATTTATTAGGCTAATTTCAACTAATGCATGTGTGTGTGTGAGTCGTTAATTGTGAAAATTACTAAAGTGCAAAACCACACATGTTCCTGACCTAGTGACCCTCGTGCTGCCATGACATCCAGGATTGGTTAAACACAGAGCGTACAAATTAGAGGGGTGAGTCTTTAATTTGATTTGATTAGGATTCATCTGTTAGCAATTTGTGGCATAAAAAGTTGCATATCAGTGCATCTCACTGACTTACATCCTCTAATCACCATATTAACATGCATAATAATGATTCAATGTTACTAAAAACGCATGTCAACAAATCTTATTATCTTATATCCTCTAAAGACTTTACATTCACTTGTGTGTCTCAGCTGTGCTTCTCGCTTAGGGTTGGTTAGACTGAGGTATTATTTGGCAGCAATTCTCACTCCCTGGTGTCAAATGGGGATATTTTTAAGGAAATTTTCATGCCACTGTATATTCAACAGGCTATTTATGAGGCTCTTTTAAAAACAATTACATGTAGGCTAAAATAAGACTTCACTAAAGCAGCCGTGACCAGATTAACTCATCCAGTCCTTGTTATAGGTTTTAGTTGGGATGCAAAGTGCAGGAATGGCTGTTGGCTGGGATTTTGTTGGGAACCTATTGTCCCACACCCAAACTAACTGATTGATCTTGAGCTCTGAAATCTTCCTGGGTTGTGCTGAGGCTTTTTTTTTAAGAGTTGAAGGACAAATTTGACAAAATCTTGTTAATTCTGACGAGCTCAGATGATTAGCTGTGCTGCTCGTGGTCCATTAGGAGGCAAATGTTATGGCAATGGCTGTCGTCATTCCTGGGTTTAGACGGATGTAGTTCCCAAGCATTCAGTTTTTGTGAGGATGCTTTTACACCAGGGGTCTCCGATCCTGGTCCTGGAGGGCCACTATCCTGCATGTGTTACTTTTTTCTTTGCTCCAACACACCTGATTCAGTAATTAAATGACGTCTTCATGTTCTGCAGAAGCCTGTTAATCACCCATTGATTCAAATCAGGCGTGTTGGAGCAGAGAAACAAGTAAAACATGCAGGATAGTGGCCCTTGAGGACCAGGATTGGAGACCAATGCATTACACACTGCATGTGATTTAGTTTAGTTTGTGTCTTCCTGTTTGTTTATAATACGTATCTGGAATATCATGCTTGTGTAGATTCTCAGTCGTCCAGGACATGGTAAATTGTTTTTAACGCCTTTTTTGGATTTATCTGGAGTATCCAGTCTGTTTTCCTCCATCACATCACTCAGCATAACATTAACATAATGCAGAAACTAAGCTCTGCAAGTTTTTTTTATGTTTTACATCAACTTCTTGACATGTTTCTGCTTTTTTGTTGCTTTTTGGTGCTAAATGTAACCTATCTTTTTAAAAAAGGCAATTTTTTTTTAAATCAGCAATAACCAAAGTACACTGTAACTATGCGAAAGCTGTGAACTCTTCATAATTGATCAGACATATAGCATCAATGCAAAACAAACAAAAACAAAAACTTCTCGTGTGCATCAAGATGCATCATCGAATATGGAATGTTTCACATCTTTATTACAAATACTGAAATGTTTGATCTTTCACTCCACACTTTCATCTACAGAGCAGTGAAACTGAGGTGTGTATTTATGCTGCTGTGTTGTGTGTCTTTGCAGACAGGCCGGCTTTATTTGAAACCGTACAGTTCGTAACAATCACTGTCACTGTGCTTTCCTTGACACCCAAACCGTTGCCTCCACACAGCTCGGCGAAGCTTCTTGCAGAAAGATGCTGCGATGCTTTTCGAAGGACAGAGATCTTTGCTGCACTTGCTGCGACGTTCCTTTCTAGTGCCGTGTCTGATATTCGCAGTTTTCACAGCTGCTATTCAAGCAGATGACCTTCCACAAGGTTTCTGGCATAAAGATGGGTTGACCTCTGAAGTGTGTGTGTGCCTGATCATGAAAACACATGAGGATTAAGCAGAAATGCAGTAAAGTAGCATCTGTTTTTACCCATACCTTCTGGATAAATCCAGGTAACTACAATATTACTACCCAGGTTTATTATTGAGTGCTTCTCCTAATCTTCAGATCTTGATCTCAGACTTGGCGATCAGATAACACCTAACTATTCAGTGTTAGGGTCACCATCGTGAACATCGTGTATTCAGTAGTAGATTACAAAGCCAGCTTGTCACCAGAGAACCAGTTAGTTGTGGGACACAAGAAGAATTTGGTCATTCTGACTTGAAATATTGGTCCAAACCTATAAACAGTTACCTGTCAGGTCAGAGAATGAATCATGAAGACATTTCTAAGCAAATTCCTACTAAACTGGAGAGTGAAACCAAGGCCACAACACCCTGGTTGAGTGTGGGTTCATTGGTTCTTAAGTTACCAAACAGAACTTGTAGTCAAATGAGAAACAAACAGCACTTTCATAGCAGAAGTTGCAAAATGGACTCAGTCAGTTTTGAACTCGTCTAGTTTTTGATCATCATCATATTGGTGTTTTCTGCCACCATTAGGAACCAGTATTTAGGCTAATTTTGCAGAGTTTGTGTCCCCAGATGGGCCGTTCAGTTTTACAAGATGCAACAGTTTACTTGTATGGTTACAGTTCATTACATTACCTCAAAACAGATTAATTTAAAAACCTAATGTTCTGCTTCCATTATTTGGAAGATTGCCACAATAGCTAAATGTATGAGGAGCTATTTGGATGACAGGAAGGCAGTACGACCTGGACCTTTCTGCCGCAGGTCATACTGCCTTTAAACTGTTCTGTTTATTGCTGCTGTATTACACAGTGTAGTGTGCCTTTCAACATAAAGTTCAAGCCTCCTCAGTTAATTGTAATTTAACACATGGTTTCCAGTGGCCCACTCTAAATTGTTAACCCGACAATATACAGTGTGCTGACAGTAATGAAGTATTTTCTTTACTTATCTTCCTCCTTCTTTCAATCTGCTCCTTTCATTTTACTTCATCTTTTTGATAATCAACAGGCACTCGACAAGATCAATGCTTCTGTCAGTCATCATATTGTACCAGCTTCTGTCCCTGAATACTTCAGACAGCGTGCTTGTGACTGGGCTGTAGCACTAAGTAAGAGGGAAATTACTGGTTTATTTAATGATATTTGACATCTGCTTCATTTTATGTGTTTGATTAAATAGATTTTCTGTTAAATTGACGTCCTACCACACCAGACAGGGACCCAAATGCTAAAAAAGCCACTCAAACACAGTTTAAAATGTTTGTTGTGGCACTGTCTCTGCTCCTTTACAGGAGTTTGCCTCATAACACCACCATTGTGTTAATTTAATGACTATCTTTAGTAGCGTATTTTGACTGTCCCTGTCATTGATCCCTGTGCATGAAATACCTAAAATATTAATAAAAGAGAACTGATAAATGTATACTCAAAGCCTGCAGACTTTGGGGAATCACATAATCTATTCACAGTAAACATGGAGTCTGTTTACTTTTTCAGAGGGCTTAATAGTTCTGTCTTCAAATGCTCCCTTTGGAACCCAGGATCCAATTTTATTGCTTTTCATTCTTTGGATTTATTTTTCTTGCTGAAATGTGGCCTAATATTGACTTTTGTCACAACGGGGCATGCACACAGCGATATAACCTTTTTTTCTTCTTATTCTTCTTTGGTTTAAGACCTAAAATCATTCGTTTCTTTTAAAACAAATTTCCAATAACTTACCTGAAATCCTAAAAACTAGCTTGAAGAAAACTTGGCAAATAGTATTTATTTACGGTCACTGTGTGATTGTATAATCGGTATTGTTTCCATCTCACTTTGAACAGTTTAATTCTTTAATTAGAATGAAATGGTTCTGGGATATTACAGGATTTTATTTTGAAAATCACACTCTTTACACTGTCGACCATCCTGAACTTCCTGCTCGTCCCATCTGCTCTGTGCAGCTTGATGAGGCTGCTGTGTGAAATTGACAGAGTGCATATTTTCCCACAGACCAGTGTTCAGGGCTGATTCTTGGATGCCTCTGAAAGTCAGCGTCTTAGCGGTGATCAGCTCCAGAAGCCGCCTCAGAGCTGGAACACATCACAGCTGCGTTTGGTGGAGTTAGGAGCCGACACTTTTCAGATCTGAATTAAGACCGAAACATACATCTTGATTTTTTTTTTGTCACTTCACAGTAATTTGAATATAAATAGCACGTTTACATTCCTGTCTATCTATAAAAAGAAACTCTTTAATGAGCAGTGTGTAACTTTAAGAAATATCTAAGACTGAAACACCGGTAAAGTACGATGATGAAGAAAAAGAGTCTACAGGTGTGTTATGTTGCCAGGTCTGCTTATTTTCAGAAACAAAAGAGATTGTTCATTTCAACAATTGCTTAGAGATGCAATAAACCACAGGATGTCATAAGTTGTGTGTTTTTTTTTAGCCTGGTTAATTAAGTGTAGTAGCTTATTTACATCTTTGCTACAGATGAGCAAAAATGACTTACCCTTTAATTACCCTTTTTTCCCACATTCACATAAATGACAGTCAGTCAGTGAAACAAACCAAAACAGCAGGATTAAAGAAGTTTTTATGCCCACGTTGTTAATAATGTGGTGGACTTAGAGACTGAAATGTGTAGAAAATACTGCAGAGTGACAAAAACGGGATGAGATACAAGTGGACAAAAAACACTTGAATTTTGACCTTTTGCTGTCAGTTTGTCTTGTGTAAAGCACCTTGAGCTTCATGCCTGTTGTAAAGGGACGATTGATTGATTGATTGATTGCAGAAGTTTTTAATGGGCGAATAGGACTCTGTTAGGTATTTGTAACATCTATATAACATTTTTACAAAGGTTTGACAGAGTGAGCTCAAAGACTATTAAAGGGAAGCAGTGATTTTTCTGTAGATGTATATCAGCTGTTCATTTCACATTCAAGCTCTTGTCCGTCCATCCATCCAGTTCCTGTAGCTGCTCAGGGTCCACACAGGTCACTGGATGAGGGGCAGGGTGCATTAGATCACCTGGTCCTCATAGAGACAAAGCAGAAAACCATTCATGCATTCGCTTACACCTAAAGACAATTTAGAGCGGTGGTGTCCAATCCTGGTCCCGGAGGGCCACTATCCTGCATGTTTTCCTTGTTTCTCTGCTCCAACACACCTGATCCAGTGGTTAAATCACCTCTTCATGTTCTGCAGAAGCCTGTTAATCACCCATTGATTCAAATCAGGTGTGTTGGAGCAGGGTTAGGGTTAGGGTTCCTGCTGTGAGGAAGGTTGTAGCTGTTGTTTTCCTTTAAAATGCCGTCTCTCACATGAACTGGTGACATATTCAAGTTTAGCTTATTTTTTAAGGCCTATAATTGTCTAACCAGGGGACACAAGTAAACAGAGATTCTATTGTTTTTATTATTATAAAGCTGTAATTCACCATGCATACTGTTACAATGAAAATAGTAATGTGTTTACCAATCTAACACATGTAACAGTGAAATTTTTTTTCCTTCAATTTTTCTTACTGGTATCAGTGCAATTTATTTTAAACTGAGGTTTTAGAGAAAATAGTAACCGTTTTAGTGCACTTTTATGTTTTATATAAAATTTTTGTAGTTTTCCAGCGACACAGAGATCAAAATCTCCGTAACCTGGTGCTGTTTTTCAAAATGTGTTTGTGCGTTTCTTTTTATGTAAACATTTTATGATGAGCACACAATAAAGTTTCCAATTCAATCAGAAATATAAGGGACAAACTGTTTTGTTAGTTAGTTTTAAGAAAAAAATAAGAGTCAGACAGAGTTGGATTCAGCAGGTCAGAGTTTTACAAAAACTAGAAATTGGATTTAGCCAAAAAAAACTTGGCTAAATCCAAGTGGAAATCCCATAACAACCTTACTAAAACAACATGAATGTGTGTACTGCATGCTTTTGGGACTCAGAACTTATTGTTCAAAATTTATTTGATTGTTATCCATATCTTGATCATTAGATTCCACAAAATGCTGTACCCTTGCACCTTCAATTTATTAATTTCTCTAAAATTTTAAATAAGCATTTCTTGTTTGATGCGCTAAAGATGTTTTTTTTTAACATTTCAGAAGGTGTAAACAAAATATTTGTTGTCTTTTTACACAATAAAGGACAGACATCCAAATCCTTCCTCAGAGCAAACACATTAAGATCCTACAAGAAGAGAATTTTGATGCCAGAAAGATTATTTTTTCATAAGCCACAGTGTAAGCCATTCCCAACTAGTGTCTCTCATGCCAGCAACGACAAGAGGAATGAGAGCTTTTAAATGCTTGCCAAATACACACTTTATACACACAGATACCCCGTTGGCAGGTAACTTCCTGTCTCGGTATCCAGTTGCCTCTGCTGCCATGCCAAAGGTGCCAGAGGCTCTTGGGTTGTGTTTGAAGTGCAACAAGCTGCCTCTGTCCTCGTGGAAGTCGCAGGAGGGGAACCTGAGCTGAGCATCATGAGAGAGAAGGGACGTCCCCAGGAGAGCAGCCAACAGAAGCAGAAAAGGGAACAAAAGCATGCATTTGTGGAGGAGAAATGTGGATGGCACTCGCACACAGAGGGCCTCGTTGTGATCTAAAACAGTGGAGAAGAGGGACTGAGGAGCAGCCAAAACCATGTCACTTCCTCTAGATCCTGACTGTGTAGGTTCTCTCCTGAGCGTTAGTTTCTGATCGACTTTTTCAAATCCTCTCAGACGATGTTTCCTCACTGAGAGATGGCACCACTTATTAACCAGTTTGTTTCCCATCTAGTCCCTCTGGGAGAGGATTTTTTTTCCAAGATATGCCTTGCACTAGAAGCATAAAACTGGATTTGATCAGAATTTATCACTTGTGCTGTTTTGATAGCATTAACATTTAGAACATGAGAACAACAACAAAAAAAGCAGTTTAAATGAAACTCTCAGCTACTACCACACTGAATTTTATAGCCTTTTTGATTTTGCTAAGGTTCATTAGCTGTGGCGGCCATCTTGAATTGGTTTGACTCCAAAAGTTAACCAGTTATAGAAGTACAGCCAATTATTTTTTTTTTCTTGAGAGATTTATTAAAATCCACCTGGTGGTTTGTGAACTATATTCACACACACGCAAACAGCTGCCCATACACAGACACAATTACAGTATCTCCCACCTTTCATGGAGGAGGCAAAGAAAAATTGCCCCTTTCACAATTTTTTGTTGATATCTCCTTGAAGAAAAATAATAAAAAGATTAAAAATGTTAATGAGAAAAATGATTGAAAGAGATTATTTAAAAAGATTCTAGTTGCCCCACATTCATCAATCGGTTAACAAAAATGATACATTTTATTTGTTAGGGATTAAATTGTTAACGCATGTAAATCCCAGACAGGAAGCGCAGACATGTTCCAATACACAAATACAGGCACGTTAAGCCAAATGCACAGGGTATTTATACCGACAGCGGAAAGATTTGTGATCGGAGGCACACAGAGACAGTTCAGTGCAGGCTGTGCCGCTTACATCTCCATTGGCGTCGGGGCCAGAAGAGGAGACGTCAGGTAATTAAAAAGAAAAGTGAGAGAAAGAACAGGAGGAAGAGGGAGTGAGGAAAGCAGGCAGAGTGGGAGGGAAGGAGAGCAAAAGGCCAGTCGAGAGAAGGATAATGGACAACATCATCCAGCGCTGCCTGAAAACATAACCTGTCATTAGCTGAGCCATCAGCAACAGGCAAGTTAAAGAGATTTGGTTGCACTTCGTGGTGCAGTTCAAGCAAACTGGACTGTTTTGTTTTGTTTTACATTGTACATCATGCAGCAAACAAGGTAATATTTTAGTCCTGTGTACACAAAAAAAATCTAGCAAGCTGATATAATAGCAGAAGATTGTGGCGAAACGGGATGTTACTGAAGGGGTACCAACAATGTACAGAAACATAAAAAACTTTAGGCTAGAATTCCAATCAGTGCACCATAAATGAAGACTGAACTTTGGCAAGAGAGCACATGGCGGTGAAGACGTCACAAGATGGTGCATTCAGGGCTAACTTGGAACTTTGGCAAAAAAAGAACTGCATGCTGCATTTTGTCCAATTTGATGAACCTTTAGTTCTTATTTATTAAAGGTTTTTAATATAATGCTGGTGCTTGTTGATCAGCAGTGGCACTAAATAATTAATTGCCCGACAGCCCATAATATTTGGTCTCCTAAAAGCTTCAGAGCAACGCTGTAGTTGTGTTTGAAGGTGTTTCTCTAATAAACACATGAGGAGTTTCATTTACTAATAGTAGAGGGGTTGTTTTCCCACAAATGCAAACAGGAACATTGCACACAGGCTAAGGGGTTGTCCACATTGTTGTTTTTTTTAACACTTTGTCCACACAAACATGGCTTTTTAGGAATCTCAGAACTGTACTCTTTTGTTGCAAAGTGAAAAATCCTGAAACACCATTTCTTTTTCATGTTGACATCCAAAACACAATCTTTTAGAAACGATCATTTCATAACCCCACCTCTAATCTACCCTACAGCCTGAGGGCATCCTTTTCTTCACCCAGCATGCTGCACACATTGTTTCTTGTTTTTGATGTGTTTTCAAGGCAGCGTTCAGCACCACATGCAGGCCTGGCATAGTTACTGCAGTGTTTTGAATTTTTCCAATCTCTTCTGGATGATGACTTTTTTTACTCAGAGTAGGGATGATGACTTTTTTTACTCAGAGTAGTGTAATCAAGGCTAAAAGCCTGGAACTACGTACACACATGACCACTTCAGGCACAAATCAAACATAACACTTAGCAGATTTGAAATAAGGTTAAACAGTAACAAACTGGAAAACTGAGGATGGGAATACATCAAAAACACAAATCAAGCTCAGGGTACCTTAAATCTAAATTTATTAGGAGCAGAACAACAGAAATGGTAAAAAACACCCCAAGACCGTGACAGGCATGAACTAAAAGAGAGTGTGTGGGTATGCAACTCATGTCAACAGAAAATGAGGAGTAAAGAGTTCACTGAGCTGGCCTGAGTGAGCTCTGTAGCACCCAGTTGTTATGTTTACTCAGAAAAGCTGCCCAACACTTCTGTTCTCCGAGCTGACCACAAACTCTGCAGAGCCTTCAGCTTCTGTACTCACACACGGAGTTTCGTGTCCTGTCTGCGAAGCGTAGATGTTTAGGATAAATCAAATTGACTTTGTTCCTTCGAAGAGGTGCTGCAGAATCTGTAGCACTACATTAAGAGTGAGTGGAGTCGATTTCAGTCAATCTGCACATTAAAAAGGGGGAAAAACAACATTGTTCAAGACAAAAACTCTCCATGAAGGACATGCGCCTGATTTTGTCTTTTTTTTCCGCATTTTACTTTCCTAGGTGCACAAGTTCAGCTCAGTGCATGCCCACCTATACAGTTTGGCCCTATATATGCGATTGTGTGCATGTATGTATGTGCCTAGCTGTATAGTGATTAAATATTTAACTGGAGCTGTCAGACTTACCCAGGAGGAACTTCGCCTACAGCCATGTCCATCTTCGACTTCCAGCAAGCAGCAAAACACAACCAAGAAATGAAAAAGTGAAGAATATCCAACCATTTGCTGTTGATGGTGAATATAAACGCAATACTGCAGTAAGAGGGTGTAGATTTCACTGTTTTTTTGTTTTTTTTTTATATCTATTCATTTTGAACCTAACCTTGAGTGAAGAGGGAAGACACTCCGAACTGTCATTATGGAAATACAGAAACGTTTCCCCTTTTTTATTGATTGTTTTCTGTTGTCATGGTAGCTGCAGGAAAAGTTGGCTTGTGTCAGGTGCCTGTTGGGTTGACCCCTGTGTTTGAAGCTGACAAGCACTCAGAAAACACTCTGCGGAGCTTGAATGCTTCACTTTCACACGCCCACGCAGGTATGCATACATGCGCAGGGACACAGATATGCCTGCATGCTCACAAACACACACACACACACACACACACACACTCAGACTGCAGACTCTGTGGGGGCCAGGCTGCAGGAAGTGCCAAAATTCAGGTTGACTTGAGCCTGTCAGTCATGTTTTGTATCCAGCTCCCCTCATCATACATGAGGGGAGTTGTGTTGACCTTATAAAGAGACGTGGAGGCAATGAGTGTTCACTGGAGAAGTTCAAAGAATAATTTGTTTTGATAGACTTGATGTAAAAAAAAAAATTACATTAAAAGCCTCCAGATATTTTGAAAACACTTGCAACCATTTTGGTGAAATCTTGAAAGTAAATCACACTCAGAGTACATGCTGTGAAGGCCTCTCAGCTACTACCACATCAACATGTAGCTCAGTAGCTGTAAATCCGACTGAGTTATTGCCATCTTTGTGTTGGCTAATGTTGATTTACTGTAGCTGCCATTTTAAATTGGATTGGCACCAAAAGCTAATTAGTTGTAGATGTGCATCCACTGATTACTGCCTGAAGGTTTAATTAAAATTAGACCAGGTGTTCGTCGGATATTTTGCTAACAGACAGTGTTGACTCCAACAATAAGTTTTAAGCAGAAATCTCATGCATTAAGCAACACGTGTTGTGAATGACTCTCAGCTGCAGCTGCACCCAGTTTTAGCTAAAAAAATTGCCTGAATTGTAGCCTTTTTCTGTTTTCTAAGGTGAATTTTGTTTTGGGTCTGAATTGGGCCTGCTCCACAAGTTAATGAGTCAGAGGTAGATCGAATGATTATTTTCTGAAGGTTTCATTAAATTTTGGTAACGGACATACAGAGCTGACTGCAAATAGTTCATGGCAAAATTTTAAACAAAGATGTTGGGAAATCTGTTAGCGCTCAGAACATGTTGGTGATCAGTCGTCAACATTGGTGAAACTGACTGAGTAGTGGCCATTTTATATATTTTTTAAAGTTTAATTGGTTGCGGCAGCCATCTTGAGTCAGGTTGACACCAAATGTTCATAATTTATGGATGTACATCCAGTGATTCATGTGTTCAAGTTTCATTAAAATCTGTCCAGTGGTACATGAGATATTTTGCTAACAGACGGACAAATGAATGCACACACAAAAGGCAAAAGGCGGGCAATAAAAAGCAGAAGAGTTTGCAGAAAAATGAGAATCGATCCCTTCTGTGTAATCACCTCGTCACGTTGGAGCAAAGTAGACAAACACGCTCCACCCAGAACTTCCTCCTCTTTAAACCTTTAGCAAAATGAAGCGAACGCCCCAACACTTAGGGGCAAAAATGAATAAGTAAAGCCAAAAGTCACACAGCCACATTATTCATGCGGCGCTGTCCGTTCGAACTGTTTTGCCGTTGCCTCGGTAAGTGAAGAGGTGGGAAAGTGGCCCAGCTCTCTCCTTCTCTCTGCTCCGGCTGATTTGAAGTGAATGAGCCTCTCGTTCTGTAAGCTGCGTAAATATTTCAGCACGTAAGACGGCCTCTCTGAGCCCAGCCACAGCGCTGTGTCATTGACCATTAGTGCTAACCTGCTGCTCCTGCTTCTCTATCTCATCCTGCTTTTGTTTCTCCCAACTTTATTGTGTGAACGCTGACTCAGCATTCACACTGGTGTTTTCCCGGTTTTCAGTTTTCTTTACATTTTTTCAATTTATTTTTTGTAATCTAACCACTTCTGCATAGTTTTTCCCATTTTAGCCATTTATATATCAAACTGTTCAGCTCATTTGGAAAATTGGTTCCATGACTTTTTTTTTTTTTTTTAACTTTTCAAAGTAGCTGTAACTCAAAGTTGTACAGATATTGAGCTAAACTATGGTGTGGTCCTAACTGGGAGTCATCCCCAACATATACTTGAAGAGCTCTTGCATCTTGTGAGATTTTGCATGAAATTGTGCATAGCGTCATTTACAAGGTTCAGCCAAAACACTATAACTTTGTCTGTTCCCATCATAAGACGATGCTAGTTTAATGTGAGCTATATGCATTTCTTCAAGGAATGTTAGGACTTGAATTTGTTTAGGTGTCATAAACAACCCTGTTTTTGTGGTCCATCAGCTTTTTATTTGCCTTTCTTGAAATCCTAACAACAATTATCTTGAAAAGACCTAAACGTGACCTCCCCTGTTTCTCCTAATGCCGTTTCTTGTTTACATTATGGACTGAGGAAACAGCTCCCCCTGAAAACATTTATCCATCTCCTAACCTTCTCCTGCAAAGCAGACATCAATTATTATAATTTTCAGAGTGCTTGGCTTCTGATTAGAGGAGTCTGATGGTTGGGATGAGGTTTGAGGAGTCAGGGTGTCTATAAAGGTTTCAAATTTGCATTGCGTAGCCTTTACCAACAATGACTGTGAAGCCACGGTGCTAACAAGCTCATTAAGGTCTGAGTTGAAGATAAATGTTGTCTGAGAGCTCAAATCTTTTAAATGTTTGAGTTTTTGCACAAAGCCCTTACTTTTTGGGGATCTTTTACTCTTCAACCCACTTTTAACAACAAATAGCTCTAACTTATGTTTGAGTAGTTTAGTTTCTATTGCTTTGTTTCACACAAACAGCTGTAAATATGTAATATTCTCAACGGAGGTCTGTAATTCATGTTAAATAACCTGGATTTCTTCTTCCTTAAAGGAATGCTCATTTTAAAACAAAGGTCTTGTGTGGTCTTTTAGTGCTCAGAGTATATGTATGTTGGGATTGACTATCAGCTACTACTACATCAAAACTTTGGCTCAGTGTGTAAAGTTGTAAAACTGACCGAGTTACAGCCATTTTTGTGTTGGTTTAGTCGATTAGCTGTGGCAGCCATCTTGAATTGGGCTAACTCCAAACGTTAGTCAGTTGTAGATCTACATCCAGTCATTACTTTCTAGGAGTTTCATTAAAATCCATCCAGTGGTTAATGAGATATTTTGCTAACAGGCAGCCAAACACACACATGCACGTAGACAATTTATTTAAGATATTTGTCTGAACACATTTTACTATCAGATGAAATGTGCATTTTCAGTACATTTGAAGTTGTGTGCATATATTGTATCTAGCGGAGCACTTGAACGTACTTGGCGTAGTTCAAAAACTACTGGTTCAGCTACTCTAAATTTCTGGATACACAAGCCTGACATGAGTTTCCTCTGGAAGGTTTTCTGGGCCTCAGAGATGGGGTAAGGAGCTGTGTTATCTGGGAGCAGAGCTGCTGCTTCTCCCCATTGAAAGTGGAGCGGAGATGTTTCAGACCTCTGATTAAGATGCCTCCTGCTTGTTGTTTCTGAAGGTTTTTCAGGCACTTCCCATTTGTAGGGGACTCCAGGACAGATCCAGAACTTGTTGGCGTGATTATATTCCAGCCTTCAAAGAGGAGCTGAGTATCACTGGGGAGAAGAATGGCTGGGGTTCCCTCCTGGATTGGATGAATGAATGAAAATGGATGGATATTTTTTACTTTCTTTGCGTAAAAAAACTTCCAAGTTATTGTAGTTTTACCAAAGTTCCTTTTCAGAGACTGTTTTTGCAGCAGAACATTCTTCATGTGCAATATATTCAGTTGTCACTATTAGTTCTGAAATATTTAAACTAACTCTTGTTCTTGGAAAGTGCAGCTGTCTCCAGAGCAGAAGTCATATTTTGCAGTTTATAAAAGAGAATGTGAGGAGTACATTTCTTTGTCTTACTTTGTGCCATATATATATATATTATTTGAGGTCAGAGAATCGCTGCTCAGTTTAAGAAACAAACTGACAAATATTGTGAAATTTTCACATCACTTTTCTGTTTCTGTCTTTTGATACACAGAGACATGAACGCTCATACAGGCCCACATAAATACAGGAGCTGGATCAATCAAAAGAACAAGTGGCTCAGTCTGTCAACTCATGCACAGTCTGGGTCCAATCGATTCAGAGGCAGATCTTATTGGTGTTCACTCTATTTGGACTGGAGCACAAACACACACACACACACACACACACACACACACACACACACACACACACACACACAAAGGCTTCACAGACTTACAAAAACTTCAGCCATAAACTGCAGTTAGAAAACTTAAACAGTGGTTTTTCCATGAGGAGTTTACATGTTTCCCTGTTTGGTTAGAATAAGACTGCAAATTGACTTTAGGCATTAGCTTGAGCGTACATGTTTTTCTTTCATATCTTTGTGTTGACCCTGTGATCGGCTGTCCTTTCGCCTCTTGCTTTTTGACTGCGGGGAAGGGCTTCAGCCTCCAGGACCCTGAACCAAGCAATGTGGCTTAGGTAAACAGATTGATGGAAAATAATTGATAAAGGTTGTAGTAACCAAGTTCAGCCACAACACCCAAATTGTTTTATATTCACGTTTATTTTTTTCAAGGGGGTCCAAAGTGTCCAAGTGTGGCAATAATTAAAAACAGGTTGTAGATTCATTGTGGTTCTCGAAAATTTCTGAAAACTTCTGAAAGAAAGTGGTAAGTCAAGCTCAGAAACGAGTGGGGTAGGAGCCATTCTGTGATAACCTGATGATACAGGGACCAGAAACATGGTGCACAACACTTGAATGCTGTGGATGGTGCCAACCAGACATGGAAAAATCTGTGCAGAACTGACATTTACAAACACCAGAGAGGCAGCCGGTAAGAAAATAAACTTTTGAACCAATAATGGTCTGGTCTCTGTTGCTTCTGAGATGGTGTTGGAGGTGAAGCTTTTCACAGAGCTGATTTATCTGAAGGGTGTGGCCCAAACATTTCTGCTCTGTGACTTTTGAGATGGATTGATTGGTTTGCAACAATTGTTTAGAGGTTGTTTGATTTTACCAATTGTTTAATGTTAACTGTCTTGAGCTTTATGGGCTCATTGAAGAGATAATGTGAAACATTTGATATTGTGTCTTTATGGCATTATGAGAAAATGAGTGTTTTCTTGGTATTAAATTTTGTAAAGTTCTGTGGATAAAGTTGGTAGATTTTGAAGATAGCCATAGGTTGGTTGTAAGTTTAATACTGTTGATGAAAATTTATTCATCCAAGCTAAAAGTCTTCTACTTTCACACTAACTTATTTCCAAAACAAACATACAGGATGTACTCTGACATGATTGCACATCTGATTTTTGTTTTGTAGTATTTGTTAAAGGTTTTTCACCAGGAAAAAAAATGACCTGGAAAAAATGATCTGAAAAAAATAACCTGAAAATAAAGGAAGACATTAGGAAAGAGGATTGTTTGGTCGTTGAGTGGAATCCAGTGAAGACTCTGTGTGAATGTCTGTCCCTGTCAAGTGGAGAAGCACAGGAAATGACTTGACAGAAAGGAACCAGCAAATGGAGACCATAGCTTGTGTCAAGCATCTTCATGGAAGTAACATTTTGATACCATACAGTTGACTTTTGCTTATAATGTTTTTTTTCACGTAGAAGTGATAAGTTTAAGTAAAAGGTTTGACAGAAAACTAAAGCGTTGCCAAACAACAAAATGAGGAATACAGATGAAAACTGTATGTTGCACCAGGATGTAAACATGTTTAATCCTGCTGTAAGTCTGAACACTTTATTACGGCAGTGGTTCCCAAACTTTTCAGCTCCTGACCCACAAACAGTGTCAGAGTGTTGTGGCCCAAAATGTTGCTGGTTCAAGTGTACAAACTTTGCTGGTAACATTAATATTATTATTAAATAAGGTCCTAGTAACAACACAGACAGGCTTATCAATCATGATAGAATATAGTTTTATTACTTTATGTCACTTGTATTCATTTTTTTGTAATAAAAATGGTGAAAAAGTGCCATTAAAAATCTTTTTAATTTGATTTCTGGACATTATTTAAGGCCCCTAACTTGGTCTCTTAATGTTCCTGAACCCAACTTTTACCACTTTAGGTCGTCACCGAAGGAGTTTCGTAGTTTCTGGTAAATTAGATGCCTTTTAAATTTTCAGCTGCAGAGGTTTTTCACTTGAGCAAAATCAATTGCCCAGCCCAGGTTTCTAATGCTGTATGATGTTAGAGCTCAGAAACATTACAAAGCTGAGGTAAAGTGTCGAACGCCTGTCTTGACTACCCAGATGCAGTCCATTATATGACTGGGTAGTGACATCTGCCAGATTTTCCGAAACACGTTTGTGTCAAAGCTAATTAACGCTGAATTATTGATACCCTAGTGCATTATTCAGAGGGGACAATTAGATATAGAAACAATGGTAAACACAGGTAGCTGCATTTAATATCTCAAGGGAGTGTGAGCTTGAAATGGATTGGGAGAAGGGGGATGCTGTGGTCTTTATTCACTGTTTTCTTTTTATTCCTAACACTCCTAGGCCAGTGCTCCCGACCTTGACTCTGCAATGTTAATGTCTCTCACTTTCACCTTTTTCCCCCTCTTCCTCTTGCCTTCCTTCCATCATTACATCCTTTGTTACTCAGCTCCTTCCTTCCTTTCCTTTTCTCTCTCTCCTATACCTGCTCTTTACTCCACTTCTCTGTGCCGCACCCATTAGACTTTCCTTCTCCCTGTTGCTATGACATTAGCTAGCCGTGGCAGTGTCAGACTAGACTTAAGGGATGAGACTAAAGAGCTAAGTCTTGTTCTTTTTGTTTAATTATCCCATCTCCCCACAACTGCAACCCCAACCTCCACACCTGCAAGGCTTGCTCACCTTATATGTGACACGTTACTTCCCTTCCCCCCCATTCTTTTGTCTTTTATCCTTTTTCTTCTTGGTCTGCATATTTTTTCTTTTTATTTTACTCTGCCTGTATTCAGCTATCCTTTTCCTCTATCTACAACTCGCCCAAAAAGAGACATGGCGACGTGGCGTGTTTTTTTTCCTATAAAACTGCTGGGGTCGTTTATCCCATTTGCTAGCGTCCTCCTTTATTTTAGCAATAAATCCATATAAAGCAACTCTGCTGATTGAAAATGTGTTGCTAATTCCAGCTCGGCACAGAGATTCTCATGCAGATTGCGTTTCCTGAAAGCGTGCAAGTGTTTTTGTTTCTGTTTCCGTATTTTGGCCTAGGCTTGACCTTGATTACAACCGTGCTGGTGAGGTTCCTCATTAGCGCTGGACTGGAGGAAACAGGGTAATGAGGGAGCAGTATTGTCTTTAGGCACACTAATTCCCACACACACACAGATGCCGATGCATCGCTTCGCATTAGTGCTAGTCTGCACCTGCTGACACTTGCGCTTATGCAAGCTCTCACATAAGCTTCATGTTCGCTCACACACACAGTCGCACACACACAAACACTCCTTCGTTGTACTTCTCAGTCTCATGGCCCCCCACTCATTTGTCTCGCCTCACCTTCTGTTTACTGTGTTTTTTTTCCCTCTCCCACACACATTCTGCCTCTTCCCCTCGTCTCTGTTTGCTTCTGTCCCGTCCACATGACAGACCTCTTTGCCCAGTTCATCTGGACCTGCGGTGCCACAGTGTTGCCCTCTAGTGGTAGCCCCTTCAAAGGGCACTTGGCTTAAAATTTTTGTGGGGAAAAAAACTAACATAAAACTTGCATATTTTGAAGTCACATTGACTTGAAATGTAAATGTATAAGAAGGAACTGGTGACACCTTAAACCCTCCTGCTAACTATGTTGCAGGCCTATAACGAATGACCTACAGATATACAGCTACTGATCTTACTGTGTTGAACTTGATAAATCGTCCAGAACTTTGAAGTATTAAACTGCACTGTAGAGAGTATTAAAAAACAGAAACTTGAGGAGGAGGGGAAAAAAAGGCTAATTTATGTCTCTGTCTCATTGCCGCATTTAAATTAATGGTGTCAAATCTTGGTCTTTGAGAGCCACTGTTAGATGTTATAGTTGTTTCCTTGCTCCAACACACATTAGTGGCCTTCAAAGACTGGGATTGGACCACTGATTTAAATGAAATATCTAGCATTCCTTTAAAAAATGTCCATCGCCCACTGCCTTTCATGCCAGAGTTTTAAACTAAGACCATTTTATGATGGGAAGGGAGAGAGTTATAGCTGTTACAGTCAAAACTTGTAAATGGCGTTATGCGCGATCTCATGCAATGCTGCATTTTCCTACAAGATCCAAAGCTTCAAATACATGTTGAGAATGACTCTCAACTACTACCACATCAAACTATATCTGAGTTATAGCCAGTTTTGTGTTGGCTAAGGTCAATTAATTATGCCGGCCATCTTGAGTTGGGTTGACTCTGAAAGGTAACGAGTTACAGATTTACATCCAGTGATTGCTTTCTGAGAAAGCTGAAGGTCAGAAACTACACCGATGTTCCACTTACCTTGTTGGCATGAAGCGTGCATTAAAAAACGATGGGTGTTCCTGTCTCCCTCTTTTTTACAGCATTGCTTCAGATCATTGTGGTTTGTGGGCATTCATTTCTGCGCGGCTCTCTTAAGGTCTTTAAATTGTTTGGAAACGTCCTCATAACTTTCCCCAGACTGATGAGTGGCAACAGTGGCTTTTCTAAGGTCATTGCTGGTGACTTTCCATCTTGGCGTTGTGTTAATACACACCTGTGATTTGGGACATGGGACAATATTTGAATAAATTTACGATCTGATAAAAACCTGATCATTATTATGTCTTAAAACATAAACCCTAGAATTAGGAGAGAGTGGACTTTCGTTTTCCCATGGTGTGTGTGTGTGTGTGTGTTGATAAGCCTCAAAACATCACTGGAAAGATGAACACAGACAACAAGACCTGTGGCCTTTATACTTCAACCTTTACCTCAGCAGAATCCCACCACACACACACACACACACACACACACACACACAGAGAGAGAGAAGCACACATTTTGTACATAACTACACTGAGCAGTTCAGATAGAGCTTCATACCTGGAATTCTTGGAATGTCCTTCACAGGCCTTGGACTTGTGTTTTTCTTTCTTTTGGAAACATTAATACATTTTTGTTAAAAAAAAAAAAAAAAAAAAGAAAAATCTCAGCCATGCTTCTGACATGTCTCTGATAGGGACACTGGAAAATTTACAGTTGTGTAAACTTTTGAGAGCCAAGACATTTCTTCCTTTTTTTTTTCTTTTCTTTTTTTCACTCTGCCTATTTTTCCCTGTATTTCCCCTCCATCTATCCAACATGAGGCTAATTAATACTCACAATTTTCCTGCTTTGATCGCTCCCCTCAGTCGGAGTACCACTAGAGCTGTCGACGCAGTGAGAGGGAGCTCTAACGATTCAAAGGTAGCTCGTCTTCCTCGCATGCTGCCTTCCTCCCACCCGCTTCTGTTGGTTTTAACAGATTCCAGTGGTGAAGAGCAGGAATGTGAAAATAAAAGACGCGAGAGGCAAGGAGACGGGGCAGAAAAAGGATAAAGGAAGGAACTCTTTCACACCACTCTAATAAGTGCAACATAACACCTGCAGATGGTGTCAAGCAAATACGAAACTGACAGATTAAACATCATCCCTGTTATAAAAGGTAAAGTTAAAAATTTGTTTAGCAACAAACAAACCAAAACTTAATGTTACTTTTTAGCTTTTTTCACATCAGTCTTTTATAACTCAATGACTGACAGTCATTCTAACCTCCAACAACAACAATGAGATCACAGAATTTGGCAGATCAGTTCTGTGAAAAAGAAAAAGTTTGGGTTTTTTTTAAAAGTGGGTTTTTGTGGCGAGGTTTTATTCCCACAACCTTTGACCTTTAAAAACATTTTTATTTTTGTTTGACGATGCCAAGATCCAGATTGAGATCATCCAAGGTATGTTTTGGGCTCTCTGACCTTTGAACTATGTGATGTAAAAACCTGTAACTGAAAGTTTGTTTGAAGAAGCTGCAATATTTGTTTTTCTTCTGTGAGGGACGAGTTATTTTAGATTGTTGAAATCCACTCTGGAATAGGCCCATGTCTGACTAGCTGATCCTTCACAAAGGTTTCTCACTCAGGTTGGTCCATCTGCTGCAGGTAAGATAGTGGCTACTTATAACTTATCCACAGAAACCCTCTCCCAAAAAAAAACAAAAAAGCAAAAAGCAGTTCTAGTAATTAGATGAGCTGTCTGTTCACAGCTAAAACATGCTTTATTTATTCACTAACGTTTAATTATTTATTTATTTTACTTAAAATGTTGTACTGTACCCAGAATGGACAGTTGTGTTGTGGTTCTGAAAGTGGTTATTATGACCAAAGTTTTGGTAGTTCAGTTGTCTGACTAATAAAAATAGTTTGCTGATAGAAAAGGGAGCATTAAAGGTGAATACAGCATTTAAATGTTGAGGAAGACAGTAAGTCCCAGATTCTTTGGGTAGACAGAAATACTGCACAGACTCATGGAGATTTTGCACCACAGTTGTACCGCAGGAATCCCCCCCGCCACACACACTTTTACTCTCACACATTTACTTTCTGAAAGCAGAAGGAAAATGATAAAGGAGTGGTCAAACAGAACAGTGGAGGGGACATTTTTTATTGCCGTGCGTTTCCTCAGCTCTGAACGCTTGGCTAAAATGAAATCAACAGTTGAGTCTGTCCCGGCTGTCCTCGAGAGATTTCTGCTTGTGGGAATGTGCCGAAGTCTGTGCGAGGTAGTGTGGGCACATCACATTTGTGTGCACTGGCTTCGTTTTCACTCGCATGTGGGGTCAAAAAGGTGGAGAACAAGGCTGCAACTCCCCACTGTACCAAACGTGTGATTGGCCCTTGTTGTTGCCCTGACGGGCTCTGATTGGCTGTCGGGTCCAGCAGTCAGCGCAGTGAGCAGGTAGGGGTGGGTCTTCCCTCTGCTCTGTTGCTAGGTTACAGGTATACCCAATAGATTTGGAGATATGGAGATAGAGTAGAGATAAGGTTGAGCATGGGTGTGGATCAGTGTGTGTCAGTGTGCAGATGTTCTGCTGTTTGTGTGTGTGTGTCTGTGTGTGTGAGACAGTTTTTAACAGGAGGGAGGGGCAGATAGGTCAAGGGGTGGAGGGGTGCAAAGATGAGTGACATTTGAGTGCAGAGACAAAGGGTTTCTCAGAAAGCGGTTTATTGTGTTCATTCATAACAACAAAATGAGCTGAAACCTGATCCAAATCACCAGGATGGACGAAATCTGGACACATCTGACACTGACAAAATGGTTAATTTTGCTATTTTTAAGACCACGCGAGTGACTTTTCACTCCGGATAGTCCGTGTTACAGAAAACGTCCCGATTTGCCCACGGCTTTCCTCGAAACATTACAGGTGCAGTGACATGATTATTACTGGCCAGCAGATCCCAGGCCTGCGGTTTATTTGTAATTCATTAAAGTGCTGTTGTATTAATTACAGACTGCGCCAGACTGCACTGCTCTTAGAACAACTGTTCCGCCGGACTTAGATTGCAATCATAGAGTGGTCAGTCGCCACTAATCGTGGTCATTTATCAATCTGGAAGACCACACACTCAGATGTGAACACACAAACGCACACTCACGGGCTCTGATCGATGGCGGGGCTGGGCCGGTAAAAAGGATTGATGCGTGCTCTGTGTGTGTGTGTGTGTGTTGTAAGAGTGTGCAGGCATAAGCACAGGTTGGACAAGGAGCAAAAATGATAACATCAACCTTCACTTCTTTATAATGGGTGTCAGTCTTGTTCCTGACTACTGGAATAATGCTTTATTCCCTGTATTTCAAGCAAATATTGTAAATGCCTTTTTATTTATTGATTTATTTATTAGCTTTTACAAACACCTCCTATTGAATTGTTGCTTCATAAAAAATATCTTAACTCAAGGCTTATTTTATTTGCTCCACAGCTTTGGAATCACCCGGATCTTTCAGCTGCTACTGGTACTAATTTTTCAGAGCACCTGATCAGATTAGCCATGTTTTATGTGTTTATTTACATACTTCAGTACTATCATGGATATAATGACATTAACCATTCTTATTTTATTTTTCCAAAGCATTGAACGTATTTCTACTTTTTTCCTTTTTGGTCGAGAAGTTTCAGTTTCGACTCTTTTTGTCAATCCCTGTACACGGATGTAAATTATGGGGAATAAAGAATGAAAGTTTTTGATAAAAGACAAAACGTATAAAGTGAAACTGGTTTAATAACACTAACAAACATTAGACTTTTCAGTCACACAATGTTAATGGTAAAAGTAGAGCCCCGAAAGCTATGTGCTTGGTTAAAGACAGCTTTTGTTTAGCTCTTTGCAAATAAAATCAGCATCAAACTACTTACTTTAACTTAATAACTAAGAGCAAATATTTTAACAGCTAAGAGGTCTGTAGCTTACTCCAGGTCCAACTGCAAGACATCTTCACAGAAAACTAATTTTACAGCTTTGCCTGATATCACTGCTAATTCCAGCTCAGCTCATTGCTAATATTATTAGTTTCGGTCCACTGATTTGAGCTTATTAACTGAGCCTAGCCACTACTGGAGCAGCAGTTTTATCTTTTCTAATAAATACTCACTGGTTCTGGAGCTGAACCTTCACTACACACAACTCGTGAAGCAGTGAGCATTTTTGGGTTGGAGAAACAACTAGACAAACTCTACAACAGGAGTCTCCAATCCTGGTCCTGGAGGGCCACTATCCTGCATGTTTTACTTGTTTCTCTGCTCCAACACACCTGATTTGAATCAATGGGTGATTAACAGGCTTCTGTAGAACATGAAGAAGTAATTTAACCACTGAATCAGGTGGGTTGGAGCAGAGAAACAAGTAACACATGCAGGATGGTGGCCCTCGAGGACCAGGGTTGGAAACCACTGCTCTAAAGTGACCACAGGTGTTTAGGCTGAAATCGGACCACTTTTGTGTTTTTTGTCTTTCCTGTGGAAAACCCCCCCAAAATCTTACTTTTGGTTGGGGTTGAACGAGTGCATTGAGGTGATTGTCAGTAAGAGAGGATCTGTTGCCTGTCTTGACATTAAATGCTGTCATCTCATAATTTTAGAGCTCTTTCTGGTTCTTAAGTTCTCATAACTGGAACTTTGAAGCATCATCTCCTTCTTGTTGCTGAGGCCGAGAACATTTGGCTGATTAGAAAAACTGTCCAACCAATAATGGAGTTAATCAGTGTTCAGATGTTTTTAATTCTCTCTTATTCTTTCTGTTTTATCTCTGATTGTAAGAAAAACATTCACCCTTTTTGTACTCGCCTTTTGGTGTCACTCAGTCTTAAGCGATCTCTGTAGCCTTATCTTGTCCTTTCACCTTTCGCCCCTGCCCAGTTATTATTTCGCCGCTTTAACTCCTCTGCTCAGTCTCTGTCTCCTTTTCGCTTCTTCGTACTGCTGATTCATATTCTCTGTTTGGATAGAAAACAGAGGGAGGGAGCCTCTGTCCTCATGAATAACAAGAGACAGAGAAGAGAAGGCGAGAACGGGATACTGAGGCAACCCAAACTGTCTGTCTTTGGGTCTATCTGCTAGACTGCCAGCAGCCATTTTTCTGTCTGTCAGCACTCTCCCTGTGAACTAAATTTCCACAGATCGAGTTGTCATGCTAACTAGGTTTGGCGCACCACTGCTATTCTTAGTTCAGCGATACCGAGAGTCTGTAGAAATAATGTGGACTGTTCTCTTTTGTCTTCTGCTTCTTTTCCGACTCACGGATCTGTCCTCACTCTCGCATATTCCGAGTGACTCCACTTGTTGCTGTTATGAGAGATAAAACGGGAAAGGCCGATTCGAGGAGTTGCTTTGCGATGCATCGAGTGCAGAGCTAACACCCAGTTTCCGTGTGAGTGTCAGCGGGGAAGAGAAAAGCGAGTGCGTTGTTTTGTTGACACGCCGTGATCAAAACCGCAGGTCAAAGATGAACACTTTGCAAATGAGGTGAAGTGAGACAATGAGACTTTGACGGGTTGCCAGGAAAGAGCTGTCATGCAGGTGTGTGTGTGTGCGGATAGTTGGCAGATGCTTAGTTTATTTTTGTTTGTTTCTTCTTGAATGACCGTTTTTAGAGAACCACTCTATGTAATGAGCCGAGCAAGGTGACAGCAATCAGGATGCATCACTAAGTCCTCTATGGCTTAAATCAGCCTGCCATTTGGCTTATAGCACACACAGACAACTGCACACACACACAGACATACAGACAGCTGTTTGTGTACAAGCTTGTGTGTTTTTCAGATACCTCAGAAGAAAAGGAATAGAGAGACTGGAAACGCTCAGAACTGTTTTGGAACTTTGTCATCCTTCTGCTCTCTAACTAGTTTTGAATAGAGGTGCAGGAAGGAGACATTTCCCGGAGGACATTAAAGCATATATTTAGATTTATTGAATCTGGTAAATACACCGCTTGCATTAATTTCACACAAATCCACGTTTTTGTCGGCGCCAGGTTTGTAATCCTCGGGAAAAACTCGCCACACTCCGAGCTCCATTTCTTCGAGCACAAAAGCGCAATTTGCCGCTGATGCGATTAGGCAAAACGGCATCAATATTTGTAAGTGAGGTGTCGCTTTAATCTCCCCCTCTCTCGAAGCGCGGCTAATTTTTCTAATCAGCCTCCCCATTGAACGGGGCGGATTCTCTCATGACTCAAACGGTGAATGAATGGAGGGTTACGCTGTACGAGTGAGTCACTATCAAAGCTATATTTGTGTGTGGAAGTGCGTTCGTGTGACTCTGCCTGCCTGTGTACGACTGTGTGTGAAGATTGCCAGCAGTAGCGAGAATATGAATCAGATCAAACAGAACCACACACGGCGACAATGGATCGCATACAGTTCATACAGCGGGCTCTGGACTGGACGGAGCTGAAGGGCCCTGACCGGCTGTGACTTTGATCCTCACCACAACATCCGCTCCTCTGCTCCTATGCTGCTTCTTTGCTACTCGTTTGCCCCTTTTTGACTCGAGTTACTTCTTTCAAGGCTACAAATAGGGCTGAGTGTGGTTTTGAACACGGCGTACCCTCCAGTTGTAACTGGACACTCAAGTTTAGCATCCTGATCTGAGGCATTCGGACTTGTGTCAGATCTCAAGGGAGACGCTTGTGGTTAAAGTCATCATCTCCAGTTTGATGCCATGCTATAATGCATAAAAAACCTATAAATTAAATGATTTTACTGTTAGATCAGGGTTTATTAGTATACACTGTATATATTTTATATAAATGATTTCTTTCTACAGGGCAAGTAAATAAACAGTGGTTTTACTTCAATAGACATTTAACCCAGATTATTGGGATTTAACACAAGTTCATCAACGCTAACTTCAGGTTCTGGGTAAATGTTATACTCCTGTCACCCACCGCCTCACGTGTCAAATTTTAATCAAAGATCTTGTTCAGTATGCTAGTGCTTGGCGTATGTGCAGCTACTACCACACCAAACTTTAGCTCAATATGTGTAAAACTGAACGAGCTAGAGCCATTTGTGTGTTCGTTAAGGTTGATTGGCTGCGGTGGCTGTCACAAATCAAGTTGACTCCAAACTCTGTCAGCTGTAGAAGTCCATCCAGGCATTATTTTCTGTAAGTTTCATTAAAATCTGTCCAAGAGATACCCAGGGTTGGTGTTAACAGTTACCACGAAAGTGTTAAACAGAGGTCACGTGATGTGTTTGTGCTGAGAGGATACGTTGGGGATGACTGTCCTGTACTACCACAACAATATGAGTGCAAAACTCAAGCGACAGGGAAGCTGAGGACCCTGCGAAGGTCGTGAGACATTCTGGAGATCCCCTCATGAACGCTGTTCACCCACTCATCGCAGCTTGGAGAGATGCCGCGTTCAACCTCGTAACACATGCAAATTCATTAAATCAGCCAATTTAAGAATCACCAATTCATCTTTTTATTTTTTATTTTTTGCATGTTTTTGAATTGTGGGAGGAAGCAGTCACAATAGGAGAAAATCAACAAACAGATGTGCAAACATGCAGACTCCACTTTAGAAAGGCCCCCAAAGTCGAGATTCAAATTAGAGACCATAAATGTTAACACCACCATATCTTCTCTGGGTTTTTGTTACATGATTAAAAAAGTAAAAACACAAATGAATAAGCAAAAATAAATTACCCAACCAACCTTGGATATCCCTTTAAACCTTGGTAGCCACTTAGAGCCAGTGTTATTGTTTTTATTTCTTAATTTCTACAATAGAAAATACATAAAAACCCTACAGTATCTAAAATGTCAGGCTTGGTTTGTAAGGAAGTTAATTTCTAATTCTTTTGTGGATTAAACAGTGAAAAAACAGAAGCTATATTGTAAGAAAATATCTCTTTACTGCCTTATTTTTGGATCAGCTGGAGGCTTTTTTAGAGAGCTGCTGCAACATCCCGATTTCAGCCGTTCAGCCTGGAAGTAACACATTCATAGAGCGGTCGTACAAAACGGCTTTTAGATGAAGATAAAGTGTAGCAAGTGATTGTGTTAGATCTTAGTGGCTCATGAGGGGAGGGAAGCTAATAAGCTAAATCTTAACATGTCAAACTTAATAAAACATCTTCAGACTCATCACCCAAAGGAGCACAATGAATTCACTTTAATAAGAGAAGCAAGGCAGCTGGGGCTGGAGCGCTCCACGAACAAGGATGCACACTTATGTAACGCTAAACTATAAATACAGCAATTACAGCAGATGAACAACCACATGAAACATCCAAATCCGGATACGTCTTTGTTTACTGATTATTGGATACAACTGCAGCGTTGGGTTTTTGATATTACTCGTGTTCAGGTGAATACAAAGAGTCGCATCGTTGCAGTATTTTTTTTCCATGTTTGCTCGTCGGCCAAGTGGTATAAAATGTCTTCAGTTTTTCCACAAAGATCGATGACAGTAAGACTAAACGAGAGGTTTCATTAAATGGAAGGCAGCACAGCTGATTTCTGCCCGGCACCTCATGGCTTTTAGCGCCATCTTTAATTGACCCCTCTGACGTTGGCACATGGCAGCTGGTGGTGTGCTGCCAAGGCGTCTGAATTCATCTCACTGGTTCTGGACACAGGATTTGGACAAGCCTCCCTGTAATCCTCTTTTTTTTTTCTCCGAACAGTTGAAGACAGATCTCCTCACTATGGAAATGTGCTCGCAGGCTTTGATGGTTTATTCACGTCACCCTTTCAAAGGATGTGTCCAGTTCTTCCTCTTCCTCTTCCTCCCCTCCCGGCTTCTTTCTAACCCTCCACCCCCACAATGCTCGCTCTGATCGATCCAGCCATGTCTCCCGGTCCCACATGTCATCTTTTTTCTTTGACACAGCTCTGCTCTCCCTACTGCTTGGTATTCTGGACTGGGAATGCATGCACCATCTCAGATCCATCAGATCCGATAGTAATGCTGCACCACGGCTCTCAAACGCAGCAAGATGTGAACACAGAAAGGAGAGGCAAATGTAAAAAATGAAAAAGTGTGTTTGTGTAGCGTGCTGACGGAGTTACTGCCGCACAGATCAGTGACTTGACGAAATCCTTCTAGAGCTAACGAAATCGAAGTGGCAGAAAGAGAAAGAAAAGAGGGAATAAAGAAGGAAAGAAAGTGGCATTTGTCAGCCAATTCAAGGCAGACAAACAATTAAAAGTTTGGATGTTTCGTCATATTTTTTCCCCTATTTATAGTTTTTTTTTTGTACATGTCTGCAAACTACCTATACAGTTTTGCTGCATTTAACGTTTAGCTACTGTTTTGCTAATTTAGGTTTAAATAATTTTACCATTTAGTTGCAGTTGTGCTGATTTTAACATTTGTTTGGCTTTTTTTTTTACTTTACAATCCAGTTAATAGTTCATATCTCTAAATTTTACTTTCAAGGAGCTAAAGAGTTTTTGTTTTTTAAAGCAATCTTGATCAATACTTCTTCAAATATTTTTTTTTTTTGACTTTTGCTGCTTTCTCACTCCCGTCTCACTGTCCAGTAATTTCTACCTGACTACGACTTCATAATGTGCAGTGTGTGCTTTAAAAATAAAGAAAATGGACAAGTGGAGAGCAAAAAAATAAAATAAAAGTCAGGCCTGTTTCACATTCATTATATTTCCAGGCATATTGTGAATTTGTAACTACTTGTAGCCATTCGAAGCAGTTTTAAGCAAGTACAGTGGAGTATAAAGAGTACATGGCCCTTTTCATTGCACATTCTTCTACGATGCGCTCTCATTTTTAAAATCCACTCATTTTACGTTCTTCAGCATGCTCCTCATGTCTCTCTTTACGTGGGGACACGGCACACAAAGCAAGTAGCGATCATATTGATGTGTTCTCTTTATTCATGTTTTACTCTCTCTTTTCCTTTGCTCTTCTCCTTCTCAAAAGCCTCTCAGTCCTCTGTGTGATCTCCCCCATGGCTTCCCTCTACAGCAGTGCGTTGCCTTGGTAATTACCAGTTGTCTTAAACAGACAGATGGAGTAAGGGAGATTGACGGGCAATTTTCCCAGTGTCTGTTTCCCCCTCATGTATGTGCATGCAGCTCCTTTTTGCATGTGTGCTCTGAATGCACGCTGCCCTACTTGATCCCGTTTCTCTGTTCCTCTCACGTACTTTGCAGCGACTTGGTATTTGGCGGCAGCTGATGTGTGTTGTGGGAGCGTGTGTGAAAGGCAGACGGGAGGAATTACCTGACAGGACGGGTTAGTTGAGGATGGGAGCGCGACAGTCTCATCTCCTGCGTCTGTGTTGGCCGTTTTAGATGCCAGGTGTCACTCCGGGGCCTCTGCAGGGCCCCAGGAGGGGTCGCTTCGGTCCCCCTTTTCTCTTTTTTCCCCTCCATGCCCCGTTCACAGCAGCTGGACTAAGGGCAGAGCTGTTTCTGACCTGAAACTGTTACACAGGTGAAGGATACAAAAAAGCAAAGATTTGGCATTCTTCGGAGGAATTGATATCACCCGCCATCTGTTCATGCCATCTTATGCTGAAAAGGGATGGCATTATAGCTGTTTGGGTCAAACCTTGCAAATAACGTTATGCACGATCCCATGCAATACTGTTAGATCTTGCGAGATGTGATAGTGCTCAGAAAATCTGTAAAGGCTGACTCTCAGCTATTGCTGCAACAAATTTTAGCTCAATATCTGTAAAATTGTCTGAGTAATAACCATTTTTGTGTTGAACAATGTTGATTAGCTGTGGTGGCCATCTTTAATTGGGGGGACTCCAAACTTTATTCATTTGTAGACTTGCATCCAATGATTTTATTCTGAAAGTTTCATTAAAATCTGTCTTGTGCTTCATGGGATACTTTGCTACAAGACAAACAGGGTGGATGCCATTTTGAATTGAGTTGCCTTCAAGTGTTATTAGTTGTAGTTGTAAACTACTAATTACTTCATGAAAGTGTTATCAAAATTTGTCCTGCAGTTCATGAGACAAAACACTGTAGACAAACAAACACACATATTAACATCATCGCCCTTTGACTGCAGCGGCGGGCGATGAAGAGTCAAAGGGAATGACAGCTGTTCTAAAAGTTGGCTTCGTGTTTGTAATGTCTGATTAATATTTCTCTTTCAGGCTGGCATGATCAAGACAGAGCAGGAGGAGTTTTTCATTGAGCCGTTGGAGAGGGGAGATGGAGTGATAGAGAAGGAGGAGGAGGAGGCAGGAGGAGGCAGGACGCACATCGTCTATCGCTCGTCAGCTGTTAAGAAAGTGCCCATCAGCGGCGCAGCGGCGGACTACCACTCCAGAGGTTGGTCTGTGGTTCCCATGCTGCTGTCCTCCACTTTTAATACATCCTTGACTGAAAGCTCTCCATGCACACTTTCAGCACCATTCTCTTATTTCCATCTCCCCTTGAAGTAGACACGTGTGGCGGGACTCTGAAACACGGGGCTCGAGCCACGTCGCAGATCATTTAGGCTCAGTTTGAACAAACACAAATAAATCTTCGTGCAGACTTGGCTCTAGCAGCTGGTTCTGAAACTCTGACTAATGTGTTTCTGCAAATAAAACCCAAGATTAATTTAAAACGAGACTTTTATAAAGGCCTGGGTAACCTCTGGACACAAAGAAATATTATGTAGCGCCGATGCCGGTCGGTTCATTTCTCCTGAACTGGTTTAGATCAGTTTAGCAGACTGGAGCAGTTGACATGCACACATGTTTCATAAAATAAAAGTCCTGTTGAGAACAGAAGCAGTTCTGTCCAGTCCAATAAGGAGCTTTTAACTGAACACAGCTCAGGTATAGTAGGTTTCAGTCTTCAGTCAGAGAGAGAAAGTTCTCATAATTTGAAGCAGGGTTCTGTGGAAAGGTTATTAACAATTAATATCTCACCTGTTGTAGATGGCTCTTTGATTGAGCTCATTCTGGAAAAAACAAAAAAAACTGCATTTAATTGTTAGTTTCAGCAGTTTGTGGTCTTTCCAGTAAAACCATTTGAATATTCCTGCCAGAATTGCCCGAGGCTGAACCGGAAATGCTACAGCCAGCTGCTGCTGCTATTTGCTTTTCCTTTCAAACTAGTGATTAACTCATCAATCAAGTCAGAGTTAAGCTGAGGTGAGGTGTTAATAATTATGGCAACTATTTCGCACTTATAGAGGTTTTTTTAACGTCTCCAGCACTTCACATTGTTTCTTGTTCACCCTTTCACACGCATACACACACACACACACACACACACACACACACACACTCATACGGTGCTTTTGATTATATATTTTAAATGCTACATACGTGGCCCTTTTATATCTCACTCATACACTATAGGTGTATTTGGGGCAGTGGGGGTTCTATATCTTACCCAATAACATTTCGACATGCTGGGATTAAACCACCGACAGTCCAATTAGAAGAAAACCTCCCTACCACTGAGCAAAGCCGCCCCCAAATTCTTCATAACATTTCCACCGAACACCGTTTCAGAAAGTTTGAACTTTTGCTTTAATGCCTTAATTCCTCCAACAATATACGCACAATGCTAAACTAGCAGCAGTGACTTACTACTTTATTTATTCAACATTTTGGTGTGTCTCCCAGTCTCTCGTGAAACATTTTTATTGTATTATCAAAACGGCATCTATCAGGAATGAACTGACTTCTGTAATCCCAAACAGAACTAAAAACAAGGGCTAGTTTAGGTTCAGTGTCCCAGACTTTGGTTCGTGGCCTAGAGTTGAGTGAGGCATGGCATAAAATGGTGACCAGTCATTGAGTCAGAAGCAACGAGAATCAGAAATCAAAGCCAACTACTATTAAAAGTCTGCTTTTCTAAAAAGCTTGGCGCCCCTAAGAAGCTGAATTAAACCCTAGCCTCGGCTTTTAATGAAGAGATACAGTAATCTATCGCACCTTCCTTCGTTACCTGCACCTTGTTTTTGTCAAACTGTAATATTCAAAAACGGCGTGTCATATGCTGCTTTCAAAAGGATTAGACCAGCACAGAGTCTGATGCGTCCCGCTGTCAGTGTACTAATTTTCCTGCAAGAAAGGTGTGACATATGGAGCGACACATGTTCTGCTGGTAATAACACCTTCTGTATCTGTAATAAAATGACTTGGTTGCCTTCACTGAAGGTTTTAGTTTCTACTCATTTATGCCTTCAGTTTAAAAAAAAAAATCATTTTAAAAGCAAGAAACAAACAAAAGAAAAAGTTTGACACAGCATGTCAGCTCTTGGATTAAAGAGGACGGCAAATGTGATATTTATACTCCCTGTCCTACAACACGCTGACCCACAGCTGCTGTTATGCACCCTTGAGACCCGGCAGGTCAGAACTGGGTCAGAGACGTTTTAGCTGATTTCACACAGGTTTGATTGAGGAAAGATTAGAGACCCTGGGTGGACCTGAACATGAAGCAGGCAATCCATCATGTGTGGAAGGGCGTTATCTTGTTGGAAAACTGTACTAAGGTGACATCTGTGGAAAGGTTTAACACGCAGATGTGGGACTTCACCGATGTGATTTGACACACACGTGTATGAAATGACATCCAAATCGGACCATCCCGTCTTGGCGCTTAACCCTTTTTCATCCGCGAGTGAGTTTTAACATTTTCCCAGAAAACGGATCGGTGTGTGACATCAGGTCGTCGTCAGACATCAACATGTGGGTGTGAGGATCTGGAAACTCAACATAAAAACACTTGATGAGCAACTGAAACGAGCGAGACAAAGTATCACAATTAAAATATGTCTAAAGTTATTTGAGCTAATCGGGGGGGGGGAAGCAAAGGCACCACTTCCTTAAGACCAAAGGCTAAGGAAATACATAATTATTCCCCACACTTTTAACTGCAAATCCCTGTATCCTGCTTTTAATAATTCCCACGGGATCAAGGAAGAATAAAACTTGAAAATTTAAAACCGGGTGGCTGTTTAGGTTTGCATCATTTTCATGATAAAGGCAAAGCATGGTTTGACCTGCTGCTACAATTTAAATCGCCATCCTTTGTCAGAGACGTGTCTTTTCTGTGCAGTTCACTAAAAAGAAGCACAATTCCTAAATCAAAGCATGCAGCACCTGATGATATTTAGGTGTCATATCAGTGATTTACAGACTTATTATCTCAGCTAATCCTCAAAAGGAAAATCGTCTCCAAGAACTGAGAATCTGATTGTACAGGTGTGAGCTGAAGCTCTTTCTAATGAGCACATTGCAACAGATGAGATCTGTGTCTTCCTATTCTGAGCGGTTGACTTGAGAATGTCTAATAATATACAGAGAGAGAGAGAGAGAGAGAGAGTTTCCATAGGAACACCCGGAGAGGACAGGCTGCATTAGAGTAACACAGATCTGCTCCCAGTGTTACTGATACCTGGCAATACATCCACATACAGCTACGCTACAAAGCTTAGCGCATGGAGGGGGGAAAAAAAAGTTTATGGAAACACAGGCATGGACAGGATGTAACCACAGCTTATACAACTCCCTTGATTATGCATTTAGACTTTTGAACACACACAGAAATGCAGCATGTGTGCAGACAAAAGACACACACACACACTCAGTACGTCTCACTGCTCCTTGTTGCCTTTGAATCTTTCTTTCTAATGAAGAGTGGGGTGCAGATCAATAGCGTAGGATAGAACAGGCCACCGTGTGTGTGTGTGTGTGTGTGTGTGTGTGTGTGCGCGCACGTACAGCGTGGGCATGAGTTCTGTGGTCGTCTGGCTTTGAGTGCTGGGATTTTCAAGGCTATGCAGGCTGACAGACAGACACAGACAGACAGATGAGCGGGCATGTGCTGCTCCTAGAAGCATTTTATGCGGATCTCTCTCTTTGTTTTTCTTTTCATTTTTTTTTTGTCTCTTTCTATTCTAGACCACAACATTATGTAAACACAAAGTTTATCATCTAGTTGTTAGATCACATCACTGTAATATCAGAGACACACTCAAATATACAGGAAGCACCTTGTAGAGACTCCTGATTATCGCCCACCGCCAAGATAGGCGGACAATCACGTGTTTGCCTGTGTCTGTGTGTGCTCGTTTGTCCGTCTGTTAGCAAAATATCGCATAGGCTAGTGCATGGATTTCAATAAAATCTTCTAAAATTAATCTTTGGATGCACACGGACAACTGACGAACTTTTGGAGTCAACCCAATTCAAGATGGCTGCTACAGCTACTCAACCTTTGCTGACACACAGACGGCTGTAACTCCGTCAGATTTAAAGATATGAAGCTAAACTTTAGCGTGACAGTAGCTGAGATTAATTTCCAATTATATATTCCAAGCAGAATACATTGCACAACGTATTTGCATTAAACTTTAGCATCAACTGTGAGTCAGTTCTGTCTGTTAGCAAAATATCTTACAAACCACTGAACAGGTTTTATGAAACTTTCAGAAAGTAGTTATTGAATATACATATACAACTGATTAACTTTCAGGTTCAACCCTATTTAGCCACAGCTAATTGTCTTTAGTAACCACAAAAATAGTTATAACTCAGTCAAATGTACAAATATGGAGCTAGAATTTGATGTGGAAGTAGCTGAGAGTCATCCCCATCACATATTGTTGAGATCTTCATTTAAAACTTTGGCATGCATTATAAGGCAACACACATTCCTTCAAGGAATACCAGTTTCTGTTTCAGTTTCATTTCATCCAGTGTCTTCAAAACCAAACCAAGTGTTTTTCCACTCCCTCCACATTTCATCTGGCAGTCCCTCACCTTTTTAGATCAGTCAGGGACTTCAGCAGATTAATCAATTATCTGTCTATCAGTCATTTTTGATGATCTTCTGTGGCAGACGTGCTTTATTCCCAGGCCGTTACTGAATGTTGGACTTGTACTTCCTGGCCAGAGACAGAGGGGAGGAAGTTATATTTAGCAGGATAATACAGGAGCTGAAGAAGAAGAGAAGGAGACAAATTGGGAGCAAGATTGATCGGTTTCCTTCACCATAAACTGAGGAGGTGTGAATCAATGCCCTAAATGGAGAGAGCAAGCCTTATTATTAATGTGGTACATTCGTCAATTAATCGCTGCAGCAATAGAAAATTAAAGATTGCCATTCTTACCTTCTTTTTTTTCCATATCTGATGGAGCGCCATCATTCAGTCTGTCTCTTGCCCCTTTTAAGACTTTCATTTTATCTTCTTTAATCCTCTTTTTTTTGATCAGTGTCCTCCTTTTCAACTAATTCACTTTTATTTCCTCCCTTGTTTTTTTCTGGGCGTACCTTCACTTTTATTATTTTATTATCACCCGCCACTGAGGGCGAAGGCAGAGCGATAATGCTTTTCTCCATGTCTGTGTATGTGTCTTTGTCTGTACCGCTAAACCTCTCAGGAACAACTGAATGGATTTATTAATGCTAAAAATAAATAAAACTCTCAAATTGTAATCATTGGGAGAACACCTACAAATGATAAACTTTTGGAGGCAACCCCATTCCAGATGGCCGCCACAGCTAATCAACCTTAGCCAATGTGAAAAGATACAGACGCTGACTGGTGTGGTAGTAGCTGACACTTATACGAAACACATGTTGCAGTGTCACACCAGATTGTGCAGAATTCTATTTTAAGGTTTAACCATAAAGTCTACAACGCTCTCATTTCTTATAAGATGATTAGTCTGAAACCCTGGCATGAATGTTGGCGGTCAGTATGCAGTTTTTCAAAGAATGCTAGTCCTGTAATTGTTATTTATTTATTTTGTCTTAAACAGATTGTCTTCATTCTCGCTGCTCCTACCTGGACAGTGAGAGGGCTGTTTAGTGTTTTGTCTGAGGAAACTGGGCTGCCTGTTTTTGTGTGCGCTTTCCCAGCTGGGGCTCAAGAAATGTCACAATTTAGCCGCCACAGGGCAGCCTTTTCAACTTTTTATTGCATAAATACTTGTTTTAGCATTTTTTTTTTAACCTGCTGTTCTGCTATCGTGTGTTATTTTTAGTTGCGTGGGATCATTTATCTCCACGTTATGCTACAGCACAAAACTGCAGTCCTTCGCACTTCCTGGATTTCATTGACATTTCATAGCTGTGCATCGTTCTCATGGCGAAAGCCTCATCTGTGGCCCCCGGGGCAATTAGCCGGTCAGCTGACACTGACAGAAGACTGTGACAGGATCCCCATGTTTCTACACAAACCACGCTTCTCTTATGCTCTTCAGGATCAACTACTCTGTTTTCTTCTTGTGGGTTTCCGGTTTTTGCCACTGTAAGTAGCTGTTTGCATTGTTCTGACGTTATTGCATGCTGCACAGTGCCATTGTGCCAGTTTAGGGAAAGTTGAAGAGGGTCAGACAAAGGTCAGTGTAGCTACCCGCTGTAACTTAACATCTGCCTTCCACATCCAGAAAATGAAACATGGTCCCTCGAGTCTCACTCCCCAAATCTTTCTCTGCCTCATTCTCCCACTTCCTCCCTCCGTCCCCTTCTCCGCCTCTGGTGCCGTGATGCAACGACTCACGGCTTTGTGCACTTAGAGACGTGAACGCACGTAGCTCTCATCCCCGAACTCCTCTTCAGTGCAAACCAGAGGGTCCCAGCAGACACAGGCGGTACTCTGTGCCATTTAATGGAAATCTCAAAATAGTCACTTGAAAAGTCTTTGTAGGTGACGTTTCCTGGCGGCTGACTCATATTTAATCCAGACTTAAGAGATGGCACAATAACAACTTAACTCTTGTGCTTTCAGGCACAAATGCTGGAGGACAAAAAGGGGATTATAAGTAGATTTAGTAGTTTTTGAGAATGTTCAGAATGAACAAACCAGAGTCTTTTAAAGTATGAAATTCAAGGTCAAATGCTACTGGCTGTAGGCTTCTTAAAACTACAACATGATCTTGGTTTGCACTGCTCGGAAAAAGAAAGTCAGACTTGATCCTGGCAGTGACTGGTCTCCATCAGAACTAACACTGCTGAAAATGTGTCTGCTTTGGTGCAATGGAAATACAGTGTTTTTTTCAAGATGATGCTTGTGTTGGATTCTTTGAGAAGTGACCTCCAGCTCCTTGAAGGAATGCCTATTGCCTGCTGCATTGCATGTCGAAGTTTTTGCACGTGATGAAGATGCCTCTCAGCTCCTTCCACACCAGATTTTAGCTCAGTGTCTGTAAAACACACCAAGCTAAGGCCATTAACACTTCAGCTTTCTCTTGGAGGAGGAACACAAGGAGTCGAAGAACATTTAAAACCGATGCTTGTGCAACATGATAAAAGGTAAAAGGGCAGATTAATGCACATTTGTGGAAAAATAATTTAAATTTAATGAGGCGCACCCTATTTTTAACGTCCTATTGTAGTGTAACTGTCTGACATGTTCTCACATGCTTTGCAGGATTCCTGTCGACTAAACTTGTAACTTCTCCTAATTGTCTAATCATAACATTGTAGCAGACAAGACGTGTTCTGAAATTGCCGTGCGGCAGACATGGAACGTTCCTTTGATCAAATAAGGATCCTCAGAAGATTGCTCATCTCATTTTAATTGCCAGATTAATGCTTCTGTCAATACCTGTTATCTGATGGAGTTCCCTGAAGCAACATAATCTCTTTCACCCTAAAGTACAATAGCTGCCTTATGGTGAACAAGGGCATGAAGGATGACATGTTTTTTTGCTTTGTAAAAGTGGTCACATCTGTCTCAGGTGGAGTATTTTTGAAAGGGAAAGACTTTGCCTCAAATCCTGAAATATTTATCCTGTGTACTGTAGTATTCAAGTGTTTCAGTTAGGGCTCGCAAGGTCTAATTTATTTTTTTGCCCTTTGTAAATAAATAAATAAATGCCACAAATCGGATGAAAATGTCCTCAAAAGTTCATGGCCACGCTGCAAAAGTGCATGCCGCTGATTTCCCGTCAACAGGGGAGCAAGCAGCACGTGGCTCTGACAGCCCAAAATGCGGAGTGTGTGTTTTACATGTGCAATAATTTGTAATACCATGTAGGAAAAATTGGTGTTTCATTGGGCCCCAGGTATCCTCTTTGCGTGCATTAGTGCAAGCCTGCATGAAAACACACATACAGTTCGGTGGAACTGAAGAAGAAAGTCACTCGCAGGTTGCAAAAATACTTTAACCTGTGTACACACATTCACAGCACTTACAGAAGCCAAACATGCACACAGATAGAGTATATGTAAGTGTGTGTGTGATGGCCCAGGTGTGCCTCTGGGAGGAAATTACAGTGCAGGGAGGGGAAGTATTTCAGCAGCCAGCTGCTTCCGCTCCCCGCTCTCTGTGGCCACTGGTTCTGTCCCTGGAGAGCATGACTGCCTTATTACACACTCAGCCTATGTGTGTGTCTGTGTGTGTGTCTATTTATGCCTCCAAGTGTATATGTGTAGTCTGTGCATCTGAAGGTTTTAGTCTTTGCCTGTTTAACTCCCAGCTGACTGACAGCGTTTTTGTGCGTCTGCCGGTGTGTATTTAGGCGTGCGTTTGCGCTGTACGCCCCTCTGTGTGTCTTCTTCCCCTTTTTGCTTGTCAGACTCCTCACCTGCGAGTAAACTCCCAGCAGGCCTTCCATCGAGCCGTCAGTCAGCATGCCACAACGCTGCCTTTAAACTCAACAAGTCTCCCGGGATAATAGCAGGGTGCGGCCGAACCTCTGCTCCGGTCTACAGCCAGCAGGGCCACATGAAGTCCATGTGTGTGTGTGTTCAGGGTTTAGTCCATCTGGCAGACAAAGAGAGAGTATGAAAAGTGTGAGTTAAAGAATGGAAGCCTTAGATGATAAAGGAGTATAAGTGTTATTCAGGCTTGGTGACTGAACGAGTGTCACTATAAGTATGGCAATCATAGCACTCATGAGAGGATTAGCACCTCTGTTCTGCCTCTGATGTGATGTTTAGACTGTCAGAACCTGGCTCTTGTTGAAATCCTGCTACATTCTGTGGCGGAGGACATTTTCTACAAATCATGCGCTTTTTCTGCCCAGCGTTTAATAGAAAACATGTTTTTCTCTTGGGCTGCACCACTACTGTTGGGGGATGTAACGCCACTGTTGTAAAAAAAAGAACAGACCTCAGTCTGCGCCCTAAACATGGACAGTCCTACACACGAATCTGTTACCCTGCAGAAGAAACACAACCAGAGCCCATAAGAAATGTCAGCTGAGTAGCTAAGGTAATGTTACAGACTCTAAAGAACTAAAACAAACAAAAGAAAAACTACATATATATGTATATATATTTGTTTTGATTTGAGCATTTGAATGTGGCATACGAAGTATGGGTGAGAATGGTGCTGCAACACCCCCTGATGGATGTCAGAGGACAAATACACGGTTAAGGAATTAATGAAAACAAAAAGCAGATTTCATTAGTGCTTAATGTCCATGTTAAGATCGAACAACATGCACTGCCCGTGTGCATTTCACCACATATGTTTGGTTTCATGATATTCTCCATATTGGTGATTGGTGTCATACATATTCACGTGTCCATGTATATGTAATTTTTTTATTATATTAAAGCTCCATGTATTGCAACCTAGAGAACGATCTTGAATGAGGATTTCTTTGTAAGGCAAGACTAATAACAAGGTCACATCTTATGTTACGATCTTTGATATGTAACATAACAGTCAGGGTGAACACATGGTGACAACCTTACCACCAGAGCCGATTGAAAGAGCACAACATTGGAGCTCAGTGGTGTAGTAACAACAAGCTAACACAGCATCGGCCCTACATTTTGTTTTCTGTGAGCTGCCTGTATTACGTATAAATTTAGTTTAATCTTTACACCTGACAAGTTTTCTCCTCTCCCACTGTCATTCTTTCAGTTCCAGTTTTATCTGATTGTGTTCATACACAGTTACTGCCTTTGTGTGGATCCAATTTGCCAAAATTATGTACTTTCTTATATTTACATTTTCATCAGGTTATTTTTTTTGTCAGTACAGCAACCACTTGACAGTATGTCGGTACGGCAACAAATGTCAGAAGCATAAAGTTTCATACTTGAAAACTTTTGTAGTCTTGTAACTATAATTTTGCAAAAGTCTTGAAATCGTCCCATATTTCTATACATTTTATTTCCACAGAGCCAGACTTTCTTTAAAGTTTTTACATTTTTAACACTGGATCATACATTATTCAGCCATAAAAAGACTCCTAATCTCAAAAGATGAACCAGTGTTGTGTTAAATTTTTTTTTTTACTACTGATTTGTTACCTGCAGCCTGTCTTCTTTTGTTGAATCTCTGAAAAATACCAACAATAACACAGTTTGACTCATAAAATAATATTTTAGCACCAGCAAGATGATTCCCAAGGAGAATCATCTTGCTGGTGGTGATTCTCTGACAAATCTTCTCCTGTTAGCTGAAGGTTTGTCATCCAGTCGATGATCAGCTGAAGGATGGTCAGGTCCTGCTTCAGGTATTTTCTGGATATATATCTATATATTTGTCTTAAAAACATGACTTTCAGATACTGCTCATCTGCTGGAGATATATTTTTTAAGCCTGACTCTTCTTCCTTTGTTCTCCACTTGAACACTTTTCCAAGTTCTCCAAGCAAACAGCACAGTACGTTTTCACGGTCAGGTACAAGAACTGGACAGGAAGTGATTGGAAAAAAGCTGCTAAAAAACAAAGAAAAACTCTGGAAGACCTTCATAAAACCTGAAGAACTATTGATCAAAACCACTCAAAAAGATTAGAAGAACGCCTGGCTGCTGGGAAGCAAAGCATATATAAAAAAAACAGGAATGGTTTCAAACTTTTGTACAGAGCTGTACCTCTCTGAAGCTGCCCAGTGTTCTGTCCTTGCATCAGTTATGCAACCTGCCAACTTAAGGGACAGAAGCTCAGGGAAGATGAGATGTGACTCCCTTCCTCCCACTACTGTCACAGTGCTGCAAACACACTAGGCGAATGCACACCCACCCACACATACGCTGTGTTAAATCTGGCACTTTGCAGAGAAGTATAGGAAGCACAGCCCTTGCTAAATAAGCTTTCTCAATATGCACACTTCAGCAGGAAAATTTGACATTATTTTCTCATGTTTGAGTTTCTCACAGCCATGATTATTGAAGGAGAATGTCAGTATTTTGAATATTGTGATTATTGAGTGAATGCTGATTTCACACTATTGTTTTTCTGTTGTTTTGCAATCAAATGCTTCTGCATAGTTTATGCTATTTTATCTGTTTATATTTCAAAACATTCAGCTGATTCAGAAGATGAGCATTTTGACTTTTTGTTTTTGTAACTTTTATATTTAAAAAAAAAAATCAACTTTATTTACAAATATTGTCTCCATTAAATTACAATGAGATTTCTTAAAAACCTTCATTGCTCTCTTTGAAATCTGCTCCAATAAACTCTATTTATGTCTTCTTGTGCTACTTTTAGATTTTAAGTACTGTTCTGTTACCTTACGGTTTTATCTAGCTTTTGATACTTCTAGCTGCCGTTTTTCTGCTTTAGGTTTTAGATAGCATTTTGCTACTTTTGGCTTTTAGCTAGTGTTTTGCTGCTTCTAGTTTGAAAACTGAGTTTCAGCTTCTTCAGTAAATTTCATTCAGCGTTCACGCTGCATTTTCACTGAAAATGTCATTGTTCTATTTATATTTGATTATGGGTTTTTTTTCAAATTGGTCTTGCTCCATTGGGTCTAAATGGACAGAACATTTTATGCTTCATTACCTTCCTGTGTGAGTTTAGTGAGCTCCTCACCTGTGTGTCTGCCAACCAACTAGAGGCTGTAACATACTGGTTATGAGCCACCACTCAATAAAACACCACTTAGATTAAGGTAATAATGTGTGTGTGTGTGTGTGTGAAGAGGATGGGGTACTAAGACAGCTGATTTAGAGGTTAATGGAGCCTCTCATGTAAATGATTTCTTCATCTCTCCAGAGAGTCGGACACATTCAGTGCTTCCTTTATCGTGTTCATGAGTGTCTGTGTATCAAAAATGGCTCAAAGGACACAACCCCCCCCAAAAAACAATCTATTGAGGGCCCTGGCTACAACAAACAAAAGAGGGAGAAAGCCTTGAAGCAGCTATGCAGCTGACTGCTGGATTTAAGTCACTTCCTTAAACATGTAAACCCCTAAAACTGAACCTAATAAAACTAGCATCAGTTGAAGAAATGCACATCACCCGCTGCATTTCATGCCAGAGTTTTACACAAAGATCTCACCTGATCTATCAGCTTACAGACTTCCTTTAAGGAATGTTAGGCCTTTAATTATCTGAGAACGTATGGCCCAAGTTAAACTGTGGTACAATTAAATTAGGAAATATGTGCATTGTGTTTTTATTTTCATTTCATTGAATAAATAATACTGCCTGTGCCACTTTCTGTTGAGTCAATAACTAAAACTGAAACAGAATGATTTTGAAGTTCAGTAATTAGCTGTTTTTATTGTGAAGGTCTCATTGTTTCCCAACCAATATTTATTAAGACTCTCGCTTAAGTGCAATGTTATAATGTTTAATCACACCAGGATATGTTTCTCGTTGACATTTCACACTTACAACGTGGAGATCGGTGCGCTACAGTTCGCGCTGAGCGTGTGCGCCTCATCGCTGCTGTCTGATTAGCAGAGTGATGTGTGGTGGTGGGAGTTTGTTACGCTGCAGCTCATTTGCCACCGCGGCCCCTCAGGAGTTTAATTGAATAAAGCACAGCTCTGTGCTTTCTCGTTCAGCAGAGGCTTTATTGCGAGTCATAAGGATCAAAAAGATACGCGCAGCCTCACGGCAGAAACAAACTACGTGGGTTACGAACAGAAAATAATAAATAAATTTGATTGGCAACAGAATTCCTGGCAGTCCAGTTATCGTGCTTCTGCTACATAAGTTGTGCACAACTATGATGGGAGAGTTCAGCGGCGAATGAAAATAAATCTGTCATTCTGTTTACTGCACCTAATTCTTGATTCCCATTAATGCACCGCTTGGACCAGAGGCTTTGATGAACTTGTTAAATAATTATTGCCCTCCCAACCTTAATGAAAATGCCCTTAACAAAACTCAAGGGAGGGAAACTGAATCAAAAATTAAATAATCAAAAATTGCTGTCTTCATTTAGGAATGGAAACACCAATTGTCTTTGTGATTTCTCTCCTCGTCTCAGAAGAGCAGAAGATCATCTAAAAACCTGAGCAAATGTCTCTCTTTCATCTGTAGAACAAACAGAAAACAAATTTTAATGCTTTCTCTCATGGAGAAAGAAAAACCTCTTTGGTATTTTGTTTTTCTGATCCACCTTCAAATAAATCTGAAAGTAGTTTAAAAACGGTTTTTTCTCCCTACTTAACAAAATAGTTACAGTATTCGCCAATTAGCCATAACATTATGACCACTGACAGGTAAAATAAGCAACATTGATGTAATTTGATGTAGTGACACAAATGGGTGGTTGTTGTCTTGTTGTGGTGTAATTACCTTTGTCTGTTCATCTGTCTGTTAGCAAAATACCTCATGAACCAGACAGTAATCCATGCATGTACATCTACGGCTTATTAATTTTTATACTCAACCAGATTCAAGATGGCTGCCCCGATTAACACAAAAATGGCTACAACTCAGGCAGTTTAACAGAAAAGTTGGTGTGGTTGTAGTTGAGTCACCCACAACACAGACTCTGAGTGTTAAAGATCATGGAGTACACAGTCTCCTGTGTTCCTCTCAGTCTGTTGGTTGGTGTCTCTTCCTTGTCCTCTCAAACCTCAGCCGGCCGAGACAGACCTGGTTCTGGTTCTGTTGGAGGTTTCTTCCTGTTAAAATGGAGTTGTTCTTTTCCACTGTCGCCAGTGTGCTGCTCAGGAAGGGAAGGTTTGACGCAAGCTGCTGGCTTCCTCAGATAACTTTTATTAACTTTTATTAATTGGTATTTTATAATGTATGTAAATGTTTTTGAATAGTCCCCTGAGATGACTTTTGTTGTAAATTGGCACTATATAAATAAACTGAATAGAACTCCTAGTTTTTAACTTGAAATGAAACCATTTAAACTCAGTCTAGTAATAATAAATAACCTGTGACTCCCCACCCCTCACTGATAATTACCTCCTTACAGTCTGGGCCTGTTCACCAACGTAGAGGTTTGGGTTGTTCAAGCAACAAGTACAAACAAGTATTGTAACCTGATAATAATCAGCAGAAGCTACAAAAACAGACGCGGGTCTCTTTAAAGAGGAACCAGTTTTCTTTGTTTAAGAGGTGTGTAATAGATCTAACAGAGCTACCGGTTTACACGGTCCGTTGAAACTAAGCTTGGAAGCGCTTCTGCTTTTATGTGATGTGTCCTCCACAGCTGTGGTCACAATCACGCTGAGACAATTACAAAGCACGCTGGCAAGTCTTCACTGCCATGCTCATGTGCGCACTCTTCCTCTCCTGCCATATGTGTCATCTTGTTGTGAAGAAAAGGGAGATGGCTCATCCTTCATAACACATGTGCTGATGCCAGAGAGAAAGGGAGGGAAAAAAGAGAGAAAAGCTTCTCTTCTTTGGCATATTACCCACAATCTCCCTCTGTGATCCTTCTCTTTTCCCAGACTTCTCTGAGAGATTTCTGAAAGGATTTCCAATCAAGCTGACAAACCCCATTTTTTTTGGCTTGCGATTGTCTGTGTGTGTGTTTTCTGTTCATACACAGCAGCTAACTTCTACCATCTGTATTCTCCTTTTGACCTCTGTTCTCCCCGCCTTTCTCCACTTTTCCAAACCATCTGTCCATTGCTGCTCTTTTACTCTTCTTCTTCTTCTTCTTCTTCTTTACTTTCTCAACTCTTTCAAGAACTAGTGAGTTGTGCTAAGGGGTTGGAGTCCCAACAAGGTAACTGGATTTTTATCAAAAGAATCCAGTGTCTACAATTGTTCTGATTCAAAGCACTTGGTCGTGACCATGTTAACCATTGTATTCATGCATGTGCCTAAGTTCATTTGTTATGTTGTCAAACTATCTCATGAACCACTGAATGAATTTCAATGAAACTCAGAAAGTAATCACTGAATGTACATCTACAGCTCATTAACTTTTGCAGTCAACCCAATTCTAGATAGCTGCACGGCTGAGTAACTTTAGCAAACAAAAATGGCTGTAAGTCTGTTAACTCTTCAGATATTGAGCTGTATTTTGTTGTGGTATTGGGTGAGAGTGATCCACATCACATACTCTGAGTGCTAACAGATTACACAAGATATTTGTTCAATACTTTGACCTTAACTATTGGAGTCAGCCCTGTCTGGACAGGATTAACCCTGGAACCATCGAAGATCTCAGAAAGTAATCATTAATTTTGCATCTACAGCTGATTAACTTTTGGTGTCAGTCAAATTTAAAATAGCTGCCACAACTTATTGACTTTGGGAAGCACAAAAAGGCTCTAATTTAGTCAAATATTTCACAGATATTGAGCAAAAACTAAAAAAAAACTAAACTAATGGACTGCATGAGATCTTGAAATTTTGCTTGAGTTTCGTACATAGCTTTTTTTTTTTTAAAGAATTTGACCAAAAAGGCTATCACTTTGTTATTAGACACTTAATTATTTCTTATGTCTCTTCCGACATAACCTGCCATATTTCAGCTGTATACTTCATATATATACTCTTTTATATATGTATACTTTTCATCAGAGGAGTCAGCAGCTGTGACACCTCTGACGAAGACGGAAGTATACCGCTGAAACATGTCAGCTTATGTCAGAGGAGACATAAGAAATAATTAAGTGTCTAATAACATAAGAACCTTAAAGACTGAATTATGTACAGTATATAGACACAATGAACTTTATTGATAGAAGGCTATCACTTCATCATTCCTCAATTAAAGATGATTTGACTTTAAAACTCTGGCATGAAAGGCAGTGGATGATATGAAGGAATCGTAGGCTATTAAATATTTTTGTTCCATGGTTGTATTAAAGGTTTTTGCTAATCGTTTCACTGAAAAAGAGTTATTTATTTTTTGTTTTACTTAAGATTTGTCTTGAGGTTTTTATCTTTTTGTTTGTTTTGTTGTCTGCGTTGTCGTGTCATCACTTTAAAAGTCTGAAACTCCTGACCAGTCACCTAGAAGTGAAGCAGTCTTTCAGATTGAAGGTCTTTGAGAAAAAAAAAGGCTGTTTGGTTCCCATTTATTTACCTTAAATTATCTCTTACTGTGCGCTCAGCATGGCCGTATTTTCGCTTAAATAAGCTAATGGAAACAAATGTTTTATGAATAAACCTGTCATCAGGGATAAAAAAAACATAAATTGCCATGAGTAGCTGTTTTCAGATTTTAGTGGGAAAAAAAACCAGCCACTCTTTCACGTCTCTGTGTAAATGAGTCTTTACACATTTACACAGAGATAAAACATCTAATATCTGACTGGGCTGCTACAGCAACCAGCCTCTAAAACCTCTCAATTATGACCAGAAGTAAAATAAATGGAGGAACTGTTCAGTTAAGATACAAAAAGACAGCTCTTTATTAGTGATGAAGGTTTAATCTGCTCCATTCGCAGCTCCGATGTGATGGTTGGAAGCTTTGATACCTGCACACTCTTTACACCCACACACAGTCCAAAAAACGGGGAGCACCTGGATGTTTTGTGTGTGTGTGTTGTGTCGATTTGTGTTATTTCATTATTGTAAAGGGGTATAATTTATAATATGCCTGCCATCACACTTCCTGTGGCAAAATTTAGTCAGCTCATGAAACACACACTCGGAGGCAGATGCGACGGTGGTGTCTGCCCGTGGTAAGCGTGTCGCTCTCTCTGTCTGGGTAGTTAGAGCTGAAATTGCCAATAAATAGTGGCCGGTGGCCTTCAGCATCACCAGCGGGGAGAGATTTGTGTCCTCGTACCTGATTGGCCCGTGCCCGAGAAAGAGAACAAGCCATCTCGTTAATCAGGGAACACTGTGAGGACACTGTGTGTGTGTGTGTGTTTTCATGGCAATCACACTTGTTGTGGCACATTGTCAAACTGCTGTGCGTACATGCAAGCATGTGAGTGTGTGTGTGTGTGTGAGAGAGAGGAAAAGACCTGGAGAAAGTGACTGGTGTGTGTGTGTGTGTGATATTTTGCCAGCTGATTGAGACACCAGCAGTGCAGCGCTGAGCCTATGGATGACAGATGGGAGTCAAAGGCCGCAGGAGCAGCCATGATTTAAGTATACACCATATGTCTGCATACACACTCCTGGCTGCCAAACCTGTCATATTATAATCCCTGCCTGTGCTTACAACCCTCCCAGCACCTATTTTCACCTTTAGCGCTGCCAAATAAAGTCTAGTGTTATCAAGAGTGAGTATCATTCATGCCGTCAATTGGAAATTTTACAAAATGCTCCAAACTGTCCATTTTATACGAATCATTAGATTTTGACAAATATGGAAAGTAGACAGTATTTTTAGACTGACTGCTTTTTCAAGCTGTTTGGATTTTTTCTTTTAAGGGCTCAGATCACAGCCTGCTCAGTGATATTTTATGGTATTGTCATACAAATATTCATCATTCGTTGTTCTTAAAATAGGAGACGTGCCAGCGTGCTAATAAGACAGCAGAAACGGACAGTAATATATACAGTCCACGTTATGTATACTTCACGGGTCAATATCTGAAGACACAAAAGGAAAGGAGCTGTGGAAACTTGTGGCCACAGTGGCGATTGTGACCCCAAACAGGGAGAGCAGCTTCAGTAATGACCTCAGAGATCTCAGTCCAGAAGAGCCAAGTCTTAAAACCTGGTCAGACCTGGCCCAAACTTTCATCCTGGATAATCTAACCGCACTTGGATTCAATGTATTGTTGAGAGAGAGAGAAAGAGGAAAAAAAAAAGTTTCAGCATTCCTGCGTCTGACTTTCTTTAGTGCAAACTTGATGATTGCCATGTGGGCAGAATTCTAATAGATCCAGCTGAATCAAATGCACGGCTTCTCGCTGCACATATTTCAGTGTCTGGCAAAAAGTTTTTTTTTTCCCCAAACTGTTGCCTGTGCAAAGGCATCAAGCAGCAATTTAACAAAAAAATATTTCCTTTAATGTAAACCACAAAAATGAAGTGAGTCTGGTACTGGCACGAAGACAAAAACGCATACTGTAATCATTGTAGGTTTTTTTATTTGATTCCTGAACCAGAACCAGTGGAGCTCTGAATCTCTTACCACTGGCAATACCATAAAATCAACTAAGCTAACATAATAATAGTTTGTCAAAAAGATTGAATGAAAAATGTATGGCTTCCAAAATATTTGAGGCATGTTAACTTCAATCAACTTTTTCCTTTTTTTATGTCAGGTTCCTCATTTTATTTGACTTCTTTTTCTTTTCTTTTTCCAGCTCCACCATGCATTTTGTCCTGGAGGTAGCCCCAGGGCTGGCAGGTGTGTGTGTGTAGAAGTGGGTGCACACGTGTGTGTTTCTGTGCATTCCTGAGTGAGCAGGAGCCTGCTCACCCTACAGCTAATACACAGTGAATACACATCTCGGTTTAAGGCTTGTGTCCACATTCAAAGTTGGATTGTTCGCTCTCCATCCATTAATCTTCAGTAAATAGGAGCTGGGAGCCTTAAGCACAACCAGTGGGGAGAGATGGGCTTTCATAGGTCATTTGAATTGTTCCCTCCTATTACCTATTCCTTCCATCATGCAGCGCAGCGGCTCTCCATCCATGGGCAGACCGGACTGCATATCTTATCACTTAAAGTAACGATTAAGGATTGGGGGATAATGATATCAAAGAAGCTGGATATAATTACAGTAATTACACACTGATTTGTGCATGTGTGTGTGTATATCTTCCTGCATATTTTTATAGATAAATCTGTACCTTTGAGCACAGACATAAAACTCCTATTTCTCCGTGACAAAGTCCTAACCACTGCAGACTGGCACATCCCAGGAGAGCTGCAGCTCGGCTGTCCAGCCATCACACTTTGGCCATTGTCAAGTTCTTTCAGATCTTTACTCTTGTTCATATTTTTCTGCTTCCAGCACTTCAGCTTCAAGGACAGAATGTTCACTTCCTGCCTCATATATCCTCCCTGCTCCGACTTTTACTAGATAATCCGTTTTTCACCTGAATGGTCATAATGTAATGAACAGTTGGCTGATATTATCAGAGGAGTTTAGATGGGATTTTGCTGGAACCAGTGGACAACACGCTAAAATTACTTCTGAATGTCACTCAGACTCTTCACAAAACACACATTAATTTGTGTTCGACACACAATAAAATCCAAAGCAATATTGCTGGGCTTTTTTTCCCCCCCCATCTACATCCACCCATCCTGTCTGACATAGTGAGCAGCCCCCAGCAGGGTCAGAGTCAGCAAAGGAAAAGGTGATGTGTGGTATTCAAATAAATGAAATATTAATAAAGTCAGCCAATTAAAACGGGGGCGGGCAAAGTGTCCCAGGAATTCAGAGGAGACATTAGCCCAGCCTTATTAGGATGATTTCCATCAGCCCATAGTCAGACATCTCTGGTGATGGCAGCCAGGGCAAAGAAAGACCCGGAGTGGGTTGGCTGCTAGATTCACATCCGCTCATCAGTTGGGTCAGGTGACGAAAGAGGAGCCGGTGGATCAGAAAGGACGTTCAAAAGCAGGATAATGAAGCCCAACATCCACGGCTTAACAGTGATAAAGTTTTGTTTCGCATGTGTGAGTGAGTGGTTACAAAATGACAAGGAGCTTCTTGCACTTTGTTCGCAGCTTCAGCTGTCAAAAAAGTGCAGCACAATCTCGAGACTGAAACACTGATTACTTTTTTTGTTGTTGTTTCTTTTGTTCTTTCTTTCTGTCTCTGTCTCAACACGGCTCTTTGTAATTCATCAGGGAAATGAGTAATGGGAGTTTTGCCAGGTTGTTGCTCAAAGAAACGCACACACACACACACACACACACACACACACACACACACACACAACATGTATTCATTTGCAGCTGTTTATTTAACACAGTAAAGGAGTAATTTAATGAATTAAATATATAAACATGGGACAAGAAGATAATAGTAAGTTTTAAATGCCATGTGAATTTTGGGATTAGCTAATTTTTATGTTACTTTGCACTGATGTGTGCTGCTGTGTTTCACTGACTCATCAATACTAAAGGACACACGACTCATCCTGCCACACTCTTCTCTCTATCTGCAGCCTCTCTCTCTTCTTTTACGTGGCCAGCTATTGCTATTCTTAGTGAGAGAGGTACGAAGTTCTCCATTACAGACCGCTGGATGCTGGTGTCAGGTCTTGTTCTCTTCGTTGTCCCTATGTGTATCTGTGTTTTGCCTTTTGCTAAGTAGGGACTGGCTGGTATGAGATTCTGACAATGGGTTAGAAAAAAAATGTAAAAAATGAATTACACAATTTAATTGATTTGATTTAAAACAAAAATTATTTATATAACTGCTGCTGCTAAAATCCCATACTGCTACAATATTATTATAGATATTTCTTTCTATAGCTAGATAACATTACAGATATATACATTTATAGCTATGATATTATTTATATTTAATTTATTTGACTTGATTAGATTTTGATGCACAGGTACTGGTAAAGTCAAGTGTCAGCTAAAACAGCGGGAAGTCAGAAGACAGATTTACTGAACAGTGAAAGATCTAAGCAATAAATAAGTAATATTACAAGAAAAATGTAATTATATTACCTATTACACGGAACATTATTTCTTTCTTGCTGGTATCTTCTTTGTAAAGTGATCTTGAGAGCATGACAAGCAGATGTTAGCTACTTAATTAGCTGTGTTATTACTTTTTATTGTGAGCCTGCAGTAGTTTGTTTATTTTCACCAATAGACATGCTAACTCTTGTAGCTTTTTGCAAATGTTTGTTTTAAAATAGTTACCTTTAAAGGTGATCAATGTCACTCTTTTTGTAGAGCTATAACATTGCATGTATTTTTGCCACCAGAAAATTCTACAAACAACCAAATTTGTCATTTTACATAAGAGGTGAAAAGTTCAAGGTATTTCACCTCATCTGGCTACCAAACACAGCTGACTGACAGCTGACAGCAACGGGTGGAGGAGGGGGAGTTCAACTTTAGGCTCCAGAAAACCATAAACAGTGTAAACCAAAGGAAAAGTAAGACAGAAAATTTTAGTGGTTTTAGTGGTCAGACAAGCTACACCTCACTCAAATAATGCACCATAGCTTAGCTCTTTCGTGTTAGAGTTCTTGTAAAGTTCGGGTGGCTCAGGAGGAAAAGCGGTTGTCTGCCAATTGGAGAGTTGGCAGAGCCAGCTTCCCCCACTGCATGCAGAGGTGTCCTTCAGTGAGGTCTGAACTCCACGTTGCCCCCTGTCTGTGTATTAGGGTGTGTGTGTGTGTGGATGAGAGGGTGAATGTGACTTGCAGTGTAAAAACACTTTGAGTGGTCAAGAAAAGATCAACTATTTACCATAAAGTTTTAAACCTTTCCAGTGTGTTTATGCGTGTTTGCTCATAATATCCATAGACCAGACACACATCAACACACTGACATAAACTGGATTTATCAATATAAAGTAGCCTTTAACATTTGTAATATGTACTACAGTATAATACAGTATAAAACATGATTTAATTTACCCTAATATTGTAATGTCAATCATGTTTGTGGAAGGGTGCACAGTAAAAAGTACACATTGCACACACATAGCGGTATTCCCAGAGTGATCGGCACTGCAGTTATTATTAATGAAAGAGCATCAGGTCATTAATATTTAACCAGTGTCACTGGGGCGACTACCATGATAGTGTGTGATGTGTTCGTATAAGTGTGTGAGTCCACATACAGAAAAAGGGGCCATGAGGCAATTTCCTCTGGCAGCGTAGTAAGACCCACTCCATTATAATAAGATAGACAGAGGTGGAGACGCATTACTTCCTTAAACAGAGAGAGGGGAAAAAGACAGAAACAGAGGAATCTGATACTACTCCCTGTCCTTAAGTTTGTCTCCTCTCCTCTCCTCCCATCCCTATCGGTTGTTTCTGTTCTGTGGAGGATGAAGAGGCTCAAATTGGAAACAGCAGATATCTCATTACATAGCTTTGGAAAGGATAGGCTGGAAGCTTCCTGTGTGTGCGTGCTTGCTCACTGTCAGTGTCCATCCATCCATTTTCTTTACCCACTTTTTCTTTCCGCGTCGGAGCTGGTGTCTATCTCCAGCAGTCGCTGTGCGAGAGGCGGGGGGGACACCCTGGACAGGTCGCAAGTCCATCACAGGGACACATAGAGACAAACACAACAAACAACCATTCACGCTCCCACCTAGGGACAATTTAGTGTTACCAATTAACCTAACATGCATGTTTTTGGTCTGTGGGAAGAAACTGGAGTGCCTGAGAAAACCCACTCACACAGAAAGGCTGGAAAGCAAACCTGTGACCGTCTTGCTGTGAGGCAGTAGTACTAACCAGTGCACTACCATGCCATAAATGAAAACTTATGTGAATATTGATGCGTAACTCAAACACATAGACTAACATCATGGGGTCTTAGAATGATGGTGTGCATTGTTAAAGAAATGTAGATAATGAAATTAACTCTTTTTTTGTCCTTTTTCTTTCTGTGGGTTAGTGTATATTACTTGCTTCATAAAGCAAAGAAAACGAGTGAAATCATACTGCCAGTTTCTAAGTCGGGAGAGCATGGTGGGGCAGTGGTTAGAGCTGTTGCCTCACAGCAAGAATGTTGCAGGTTCGCCTCCCTGCCTGAGGCCATTCTCTGTGGAGTTTGCATGTTCTTCCCATGCATGCAGGGTTTCTTTTCCAGATACTCTGTTTTCCTTCCACAGACCAAAAACATGCATGTTAGGTAACTGATGACTCTAAATCACCACTAGTTGAGCACCTGAATAGTTGTTGTGATGAACTTGCAACCTGTCCAGGGTGTACCCCAGCTCTTGCACAATGACTACTAGAGATAAGCACCAGCTCTCCCCTGCGACCTTGCACAGAAGTGGGTAAAGAAAATGGATGGATGAGAAAGTATCCCCCAAATAATACCCTTTTACTCAAAATAAAGCAGGATAACACGCAGTATTTGGGCAGGTCATATGGTACTGTATTAATGTCTCTGATTTCTCTGAGAGGTAGTTGTAAAATTTTCCGAATAGAACACACTAGAAGTTAAGTTCTGAGCTTTGAGCCCAAACTGTGAGTCACTATCACCCTCACATCAAGCTCGGAGCACAGCTTGTCATCAAAACCCCGTTGAGCCCTCAGAGCAGGGCACCATGACCTCGCTCTTTACGACGGAGGCAGCCAGGGACATGTGGAGGTGCAGCAGGGCCAACCACATCAAAAAGGCAATCCGTCAGACTGTAATCAGAGAGACACTTTACTCAAGTGATGGTAGGATGTTACCAACATGTGAGCCCCGAAAGGAGAATGAACGACCACCTGTCCTCACTGTCCTGGATGAACATCGTGCCATCTTTGCTGCTTTGTTCACCGGTGTTTTTTGGATCTTGGGTAGACCGGTTGCTGGCATGCTGATTCTCATCACTTGCCAGACTTCATGATGTTTTTGTTCGGGTGAAATAAACTTATGACCACTGAGCCGGGCACTGATGTCAGTGAGAGACCTAGCTCCAACCAGGATGGACTTGGAAACATTGCTAGCAAAAAGGTCTTTTATTTTAAATGACTTTTTTACTGCCTGTTCTTTGGATTTTATGTTTGCGATGGAAAAGTGTTGGTGAGTCAAGCCCTTTTTTTTTTCACTTTTACCCACAGACTACCTATTTTAACACACAAAGCACTACTGGATGTGGTGGAACAGTAGCAGCTGTTTTTAAGAAGAAGTACAGGCTGTTGTTGAACAGTAGACAACCTTTTTTTGCTGATTCTATTGAGAAACTACTTGCTTTCAACACGAACCACACAAACACCTGTTAGGTTCCTCCTGCCACTTTGTTTTCTAAAACCACTGAAGTAGCACCAAAATATGGCATTGCTTTATATGTCCTACCTCCTGCTTGGCAACCAGTGATCTATGCAGAGATTGAACAGGACTTTTGGCTCTAGCAACTCTGATTTTTTGAATCCCTCCTGCCTCTTCACAACTTCAGTTCAGTCGGTCAAACAAATAAAAACGTCCTCTCAGCTATATTTAGTAGAGGTCAGCCTGTTACTGTATAACCAAGAATTTGTGTAAAAGGGCAAACAGGCATAAATAATACATTGCACATATTGAATTAATAAAGCCACATGTTCAGTCACTTTTGATGAATATTAATTACATGCTAAGGAGGAAGAAAGAACTCGTGGGCAAGTTGAAAACTTTGTCATACTCTCATTAAGAGCCCTCATGGTTGTTCCCTTATTGGCCATCTGCCTGTGTGTACAGTGATTTGATTACCTGGGAGCTTCATTAGGACAGAGAGACAAGGGAGACCACGCTGGTAGCTCCCCTATCCTCTCTGCTCGAGTGTAGAGTTACGCTTGCACGGAAGAAGCTGCATTGATTAGCCATATGCCTGGGCGGCTGGAGAGGGTGTAGCTTCACTATGTGCCATCACGACCACCTCTTGGGAACAGAGAACTGGGGAATCTGAACGTGTAGAGATATCTCATGTATTGGATAGACCCCAGTGCGTCTTTGCATTAAGATCTTATCCGCAAAGGTTTCCAACAGAGTCCCGATAATCTGGACCTTAATATGGGAAGCCTTGGCCAGGATTTTTTCCAGTAAAGGAAACCGTATGTCAATCAGCAGAATCTGCAGAGATTGATCGATGGATGGGCTCATGCTCAAATACGTGCTTTTCTGTTATTTGCCAGGAGCCTTGTTTCTGTTTGGAAGTTTCTTCACTGTTTGACTTTAAACTTGTCTTTTTTTTTCTTTTCTTTTCCTTTCATGTTGTCACTTCTTCTGAACAGACTTCGCTTCAGTGGCCATGTGTTTGTTTGACAGATATGCACAGGGATCAGTCCGGTGGAGCCAGTCAGAAGTGTGATCTTTACATAAATATACCTCACTTCTGTCAGCATTAGCGTCTGTCAGGGAGCGCTAAGTGATTCTTGTTTTTTTTATTTATATATTTTTTTTTAATTCTGTGTTATTAGCTTTTCAACTAGTGCTGCTCTCTAAAAAGAGCTGCCTTTGTAAGAATGATGAATGGTCCTTTTAATTGTCTCAAATTTTTATCTGTTCTGTAAGACTCTGTTATGAAACACCACCAATATAGTAACACAGACACACTGCAGTCCCTAATTAATTTGCTCTTGTCTGATTCAAACACTGTGCTACAGAAAAGAACTCTGTGTGTTTGTGAGCTGTCTAGCCACCAATATGTGTGGTAGAAGATGTTTATAAAAGCCAAAATACTTTGATTTTTATTCACCTTCTTAGTCTTTCCAAGTCTGTAGTGTGTTCAGGAGTTTTATGTGTTATTTATTTAAGAAATACAATCTTTGCTGATTTACTGCTCTGTTTAGGTGGCCACTTAAAGATGATGGACAGCTATTTTACAGCTTGGCAATGTGTTTATTGTAATCATTTGTAATGAGATGATATTGGATGATAAATCCTCATTCAGCTTCTCCGTGGCAGCCGTGTGGCTCCGCAGAACAAAATATTTGCATACATATTGTCTCACTGGTAGACTTTCTCTTCCTTTTCTTCCCACTTTTACTCCACGTCTAACCTTTCAAAAGCATTTTCAAAGGGAGATTTAATGATTAAAAAGAGAAGACTAGAAGGGCAGTGAGTAAAAGCAGTCCTTGGCCAAGACTGGTTTTATAGAAAGAAATACGGATCTTAGGCAAAACTTTCATGGGTTATTTTCTCTACCTGTGCACAATCTCTCCTCAAGGTTGCATGATATTTTGCCTTATAGATGTCACACACCTTCCATAGCATAATATGCACTGATAATGTTAGTCAAATACCTCTTGAATCACTGGACAGATTTGAATGAAATTCTCCAAAAGAGATTTCACAAAGTAATCATTAGATGTACGTTTACAGCTGATTACCCTTTGGATTCAACCTCAAGAAGGCTGCCACGGCTAGTCAACCCTAGCAAGCACAAAAATGGTTAAAACTCAGTCATTTTTACAGATATTGAGCCTAAATTTGACATGGTAGTAGTTGAGAGTCGTATTCAACACATACTCTGAGTGCTACAAACTGTTCAACATCATTGTCTCAAACTTTGGGATGCAAGTAAGCAGACAATCTGCAATCCTTTAATAAAAGACTTATTTTTTCCTCTAAGCTTGCTAACAGATAGGAAAAAAGGACTAAGTATATTCCTTCATCTTGCCTTTGATTTGTGGGATTTAAGGAAACAAAGCGACAAAATGAGAAAGACAAGCAGCAGTAAGGAATGATTGTCAATCAGCAGATCTAATAACCCGTTAAACCTGATTAATCATCTGAATTCAAGGAAAGCCATTCTCATAGCTGAGCTGTTGTATTGGTAGTAGTTTACTGTGGCATTTCAACATGTTTTTTTTGTTTTGTTTTTTTACTGGTCCACTTGTGGTTGGTGTTTAAAATCGGTGTCAGCTTGACACTTGGAGCTTCTGACAATAAAAACTCACAATAAAGCTAATAAAAACTGAAAAGGCACACCATGTTTGAGACTCATCTTTTGCTGCTGTGTTACAGTTTGAAACATTAACTCCGAGATGGTTTGTCCAAGTGTGTTTTTGCATGACACGAGCCTGAAACCTGCTGTGTTGAAACTCTCTGTAGGTGTCAGCTGCCTGATTTGGAAAAGTTTTACAAACCAGCTGATTTCTCGAGTAAAAGAGGCTTCAAGTGGTGCTGATTAAGAAATTAAGAAATGCAGACTGGAAAGAGAGTAGTGCTGGAAAATCATGTTTCTATTTAAAGAAGGAGTCACAAAAAAAGAAGTACATCTTAATTTGAAAAGTATTTTGAGTGTGGAAAATTACGTTTCAAAATTAGATCGGTCAGCAAACACAGAAAACACCTTGTGCTTCTGGAACTATAAACTTGGTGTTTATGAGTTGATGACTCAACTTAAAAACAATATTTTGGTATGCATTCCTTGGATTCCATAGCAGAGATTTCAACTAAAATCATTTCTGATGAGAAATGATGTTTTGGTCAAACCTTATAAATAATGTGAGGCACAGTTTCGTGTGATATAATATGTGTTAGCACTCAATGTATGGATTGAGGAGGACTCTGTTTTACAGAGACAGAGCTAGTCTTTGATTCAGTAGTAGCTAAGTAAAAGCCATTTTTGTGGGGGCTATGGTGAGTTTGGTTAAAATTAATTCAGTGGTTTTTGAGATACTTTTTTACTCTACAGACAAATGAACACACAGACACGGCCAAAATCATTATTGCCCTTTTGCCTTTGACAAGCAGCAATAAATGTATATTTATATATGAAAGAGTAAAATCCCAGCCCTAATAATACTATTAGTTTTTACAAGTATGGAAAACCTGGTTTTAATGGGTCAACCTTTGATTTTCTATTCCTCATCATGATCCTATAATATATAGATAGTCTGGTAGATTATTTGTACAGTCAAACATATTTTTAGGGATCATTGGCTCATCGGAACCAGTTCATTTCTTCTCCTACTGCCTCCTCCATGTTTACTTTTCTCTGCTTTTGTCTTTCCTCTGCCACATCCTCTCAAATCCTCCTCCACTCTCTCCAGTCGTAGGGTTGTCAGGGTGACAGATGTTTGGCCGGCCGGCCTGTCAGAATAACCGTGCAGCTCCGTGTCTCAGGTAGTGGCTTTTCTTTGAGCACTTCCCTGCCAGGACAGGACAAGACAGGCCACTGCCTGGAGCCACAGCTGAGGGGAGGGGGCAGGAGCAGGGAGGACGGAAACGAGAATGGAAAAATCTGGCTTTTACTTTTCGGTTTGATTCCGTAATGCCTGTTACATAAAGATCTCGGGGCGTACATTTGTGAGATCTTCCTAAAGAATCGTTGAACACACAGCCCATCTTACAGTTAATCAGCAACATGTTTGTCACCACATTGCAGTGCTGCTGAAAGCAGTCCTGAATATGCAAGAGCAAACAGGGGAAATACAGCAGCAGAAGTGACAGACGAGCACGTGCAGATGGAGATGACTCTGCTTCAAACTCAGCCCCCGCCCTATAGATTCGAGTATACATGCTATACTGCAGCAAGCAGGCTCATAAGACTTCACTCACAAACCAAAATAAAATGGTCAGCTATAAATGATGAGTTATAGCCCTTTTTGTTTGTCTCGAAGGTTGCTTAGCTGTGGTGGCCATCTTGAGTTGTGTTGACTCCAGAAGTGAATCAGTTGTATTAATGATTAATTTCTGAGAGTTTCATTGAAACCTGTCTAGTGGTTCATGCGATATTTTGCTAACAGAACAGACATTATTGCCCACATTTCGGCAGTGAGCGTTAGCTACTTTCTGGTGAATATATCTGGGCTTGAGAGGAAATATGATGAATTATTTTTATTATTAATGGCAATATTACTTTCAGTCAGCTGGTTATTTAAATATTTCTTACATTACAAATGTGAAGCGTTATAGTGATTGAGATAAAACATGATTTGATCTGCCACTAAGTGCATAAAAACATCAGTTATTGTGGTTTTCAAAATTTGCCCTCCAGCTCAAATAATTTTCAACTCCATGGTGTCCTTTGTTGCGTAAAAACTGCCCTTGACTGCATATTGTAACGTTCACCTGCAATTCATTGTACAGAAGGGCAGATAAATGGAGTGAAATTAATCAAAAAGCATCAAAGAACATAATAGTGTGAAAGCTGAATCAGCATTGTTTTCTTCTCTTTTTATTCACACATTTTTTCAACCAAACTGCTGCATATATTTGCAGTGGTTTACATCAAAACCTTCAGCTCATTTAGGAGATGAGCGTTATGACGTTTGATTTTTAAATACTTCAAACTAGAACTTTCTTTAAAAATATTTTCCCCATAAAAATCAATAGACATCTCTTCAGTTCCTTTAAAACCTTGTTTTTTTAAAAAAAAAAAACAACAAATCTGCTTCACCTCACTGTACTTGTTCTATTTGTATCTTATTTTGCTACTTTTAGCATAGCTAGTTTTTTTCTTCTTTTAGCTTTCAGCTACCTTTCTGTTTTAGCTTTAAGTTAGCATTTTATTAGTTTTAGCAAGATCTTTGCTACCTTTAGTTATCCATTTGCTGCTTTTAGCTTATGTTTGTCTGCTTGTAGCCAGCATTTTGCTACTTTTAGCTTTATAATAGCATTTTGATTCCTTTAATTTTTATTTAGCATTTTGCTACATTTAGCTTTTAGCTAGTGTCCTGCTTCTTTTAGCATTTAAAATTAAGTTTTAGCTTCCTCTGCAAATTTTAGGAACATCATGCAGCACTCAGTCTTCACACTGCTTTTTGCAGAAGATGCCATTTTTCTAGATTTTAGAGTGACTCTGAGACATAATCCTGAAAACAGTCACTATGCCTTTTGATTACCAGCAACATGTTTATTAGGAGTAAACATTTAAACCAAGCAATTTATCAATACGGTGATTAAGTAAGGACAAAAGTCCTTTAAAATCCATGCTTTGAAGCTACATTCATATAATCATGCTACTCAGAAGACAGAGTTGGGGTCCAAAAGGATTATTGATGCATGTTAGAGGACGAGGTGGCAGGAGAGGTGTCACCGCTGGGAAGAGAGGTGGCGAGGGGGCCACAAACCCTTCAAGCCAGCAGGAGGCTGTCTCCACCGAGATTTATTACTGCTCCGAAAGCTGAATGTTGTGCCTCACTGTCAGGCTCTCCGTCTTTCCTGCCTTCTTAATGCACACACTGTTTTCCAGTAAGACAGATTTATAACCGTACACACTTTCCTGTGGGCCAACAAAGATTAAGACAGCGAGCGGAGATGAAGATGTACTCCTGCTCGCGTCCTCATGCTATCATCTGCATACCGGTGCTTATTTTTGGCACCCTGTCATAATTAGAAATTGGTTTTCTCTTCATTGATTTCATAAGAGACCTTTCTAAATGTCTTGAGACTGATATAGACAACAGGCAGACAGGCCAGTTTCAGACTGTGAGACCTGCAATAAGCCCCATCTCAGCCTGGCTTTACTGTCTTATTGAATACTAAGGCTCTTCAGTTTACACTGAGCTCCACAGATCCAACCGCACAGCCAGGAGAAAGACTTGGAGGACATGACTGATCTTTGCAGCAATATTTCCTCTGCGAGTGCTGATGATTGGATTATCGCGTTTTCAGATATGTTTGCGGTGCCTAAGTGGGCTATTCATCTTTGCCGTAATTAGTGGCATCCATGCAGCTTGTGAGGAATATTCTCAGTCGGCGCGGGCCCACGTGTGCGATCACAAATTCCTTGAATTCTCCTGCTGCCAAAGGTGGAGGTGATAATGTTGTTGCCTTGTTTTGTGTGCGAGTGTGTTTTTCTGTAGCATTACCAAAATTTCTCATGAAGCAGTCAATGAATTTTAATGAAATTCTCAGAAAGTAAGCATTATATCTGCATCTATAACCTATTAACTTTTGGAGTCTACCCCATTCAAGATGGCCACCAATTTCTCAGATATTAAGCTAAAATTTAGTGAGGTAGTAGCTGAGCATACACATACTCTAAGCTCCACATGTTGTTTAACATCTTTGCTTAAAACCTTGACAGTAACTCCTAAAATCAACCTTGTTTGACTTTTAGCAAAACATCTCATAAACCACTGGACAGAACGGAGTGAAGCTGTCAGATAATAATCACTGAATGTACATCTACAACTCATTAACGTTTTCGGGTAAACCAATCAAGCATGGCCGCCACAGCTAATCAACCTTAGCCAACACAAAGTGCCTATCACTCAGCCAGTTTTACAAATATTGAGCTAAAACTTGGTGTGGTAGTAGCTGAGAGTCATCCTTAGCCACGTCTCATGAGATTTCACGATTCTGCACGACAATGCGCATCAACGTCATTTACAGGGTTGGATCAAAACTCTGACCCTTCTCAGCACAAGATGATCTTAAGTTAAAACTCTGGCATTAAAGGTGGTGGGCAGTAGGCATTCCTTCAAGAAATGCTAGGCCCTTAATTATTATTACTTTTATTTGATGGCATTACGACCCCATGCTGCATTCACTTCAGGGTCTGAAAGGAATGGCATATGAAACTGTGGTGCAGCGGGTAACGGGTGGGGGTGGGTGTGGGGACCGGCGTGCACCACATCCCAGCCAGCAGCCCTGTGCACTCATAAGACAGACAGTTATGTAAGAACGGAAAGCTAAAGGTTGCCGTGTCTCCTGACCCATTAGAACTCCACACAGACGTGCGGGTCGGCGTTGAGCTCACCTGCTGATTATAAAAGCTGCTTCGTTTCAGTAAGAAAACCGGTCCTCCAGTTCAACTTCAGGGGGACACAGATGTAAAGCTAAACCCTCGATGGTGTGGATATTTGGACAAAAAATAAATAAATCAAAGCTGAAGCTCAACCATTTTTTTTTTTTTTTTTTTTCCCAAAACATCTAATCAGCGTTATTGAAATTCCCGGTTGAAAATAAACAGCTCTAACTTAAAGCAGTTATTAATAAACAGGCCAAGTTCAGTACTTGATGTATGAATAATTATTGCGGCCTTCGGGGAGCTGTCCGTGTAAAACTGTATTGCTAATAGCCAACCTAAATAATTAACGACCGTGTGATTATGGGGACCCTGGTTCAATATGTGATCCGCAGCGAGGAGCCTTTGCAGCCGTCGCACTGTGGCGTGGAAATAATGAGCGTTCATTAAAGCGGCATTCCGCGTCGTTGCTACCTGCCCAGATGCAGCAGCAGCATTAACAATCCACTGTCCGAGCTCCTTATCACCTTGACAACTCATAAAGCTGTCACCGAGGAGACAAAATGTTCTGCTATGTGACTGAAATGTGTGTGTGTGTGCTTTCACCTGAAATCCAGCTATGAGCTAAGATAATGACTAATGAGTTGGCCCTTTCCTCCTACGGAAACAGCATTTAAAAAGAAGCAAATATACAAAACAGCTGAATTGTTTTTAGCGAACAAAATATTTCTGCAAGTTGGTTTTTAAAATTAAATTTCATGATTTGTTTTTTTTTTTATATAATGAAGAGGTAAATAAAGCAACAGGCCTGTCAAATATATTCAGCTGTTTCACAACCACAGCTGTAAACGGTCTAATGAGTTTCTTAAAAAAGCTTCTCCGATGCTAAACAAATAAATAGCAGGATTATTATTTAAGATACATAATCTTGGGTAGATTAGTGGCGTTAAACACTCATTTATGCAAGTTGAAACCAGCTTTTTTTGTATGAATGTGTTATTTTCAAGTCATGCAAGAGATTGTGAAAAACTGAATGAAAAGGCTAAAGTGAATCTCGTTTCTGTGGAAAGGTTAGAAACCAATAATGTCTTACCTGTTGTAGATGGCTCTTTGAACAACCTCAAACTGGAGAAGTGGCGTTTAAATCTGATCAGACTGATGAGCTAACGTCTACCACCTTAAATTAAAGGTTTAACTAAACGCTTTAGCATGAACCACCTTCAATTTCTTTCGTATTTTTTTTACATTGGTGTTGTTTTAAGATGGCAGCAATCCACTTTGGTCTTGCCCCCACTTATACTACCCGTCAGCTCCAAACTCAGGTTATCCACGACAGGTGAGATGATAGTTATTCATATTTCCATAAAACCCAACTTCAAAACATCTGAACTATTGGGTTTGGACCTATTAACTAAAAAAAAAACAAAACAACAACATCCCAAATCACACTTTTTGACACACAGTAACACACTGCTAATAATTCATCAAATCAATCTTGTTTTCTTACACTGAAAATGAGAAATACAGATTCAAAGAAATGAGTTTTTGCCTAAGCTTTAGTTTTGTTTGAATTTGTTTTAATTAAGAGTGGATGTGAGATCGTTTTATTTCATAAATTAGATTCTATAAACGATAAGTGGTCTTTTCTTATGAATCACTTGTTAATCTCTTCACCTTATGTGTCTCATTCATTCATTCAGCCTTTCCCTATAAAATATTTGAACTGAAAAAACTCTGAAGTGCACATGCAAGCTACAATATCTGAGCGGTTGACGGTTAAGACACGATCCTTCGATTTTTATCGTTAGTTAGGTGAAAGAGAAAGGCGGTATTTTATCTATAACAGGTCCCTACACACATGTGTTACCGTCTGAACACCTATTGCACACAGCAACCTGCCCTTGATGGGAAATATCATGAATCTTTGCTGCTTAAAATAGATAAGTTTACAGTTTACAGCAGCCATTTTTCACCCTCAGAAATAATGTTGTCAATGTTTCTTTGTATAAAGAAACAAACCATATAAAAAAAAAAAAGCCTCGCTTAGTCCAGAGTTCACAGTAAAAGTTGTTATTTCAGACAGCGTGGTGGAAGTTGTCGTGAATGAAAACCCGAGTGACGCACCACCCCTGACCCCCACCTTAAACTAAAGGTTGATGCTTAGTAGTAAAGTGTTGCTTGACCTGATGCATCATCACCATTCTCCTCCTCTTGTTAGGCTGTTGTTACGCTCTCGAACACCCCACCCGCACCCCCTGCCCATCCCCTCCGCCCCAGTATTCAGCGAGCAACCAGACATTCTTGACATTTCGCAAAGGTTGAAAGACAAAGAACCTTTGTCTCCTAATAAGGCCACACTCCGTACCCCACCTGAATGAAAACGCCAGGCAAAGCTAGAGTGGTGTGTCGGTGTGTGATGGGCAGGAGGCGAGGGAGGGAGGGGGTGCAGAGAAACAGACAGGAGTGAAAGAAGACGTTGAGTGTGTGGGAAAGGCGCAGTTTAGGAAGAAAAATTGGAGATTTTAGACTAAAACTGACGCCGCTAAACAGAAAGAAATGCTTCTCATCCTCAGCCCAAAGCTAGAGGCTGATGATAGTGTGTGTGTGCCTGTGTGTGTGTCTGTTACCAAAATATCTCACGAATCACTTGACAAATTTCAATGAAACTTACAGAAAGAAATCACTGGATCTACACTCGATTAACATTTGGACACAACCCAATCCAAGATGGCCACCACAGCCAACTAATGTTAAAAGAAAAAAACATTAAAAATGGTTACAACTCAGTTAGTTTTACAGATCTTGATATAACATTTGGTGTGGTAGTAGCTGAGACGGACCCCAACACTTACCCTGACCCCTAACTGATTTCACAAGATCTTTGTTTAAACGTTTTGCCATTAGCTAATTGGGCTCAACTCAGTCTGTCTGGTAGCAAAATGGCTGATGGACCACCGGAAGGATTTTACTAAAACTTTCAGGGAATTATCAGACATATCATACCTCTACAGCTGATTAACATTTGGAGTTAACCCAGATTAAGACACAGCCAACACAGAACACACAAAAAAAGGCTTTAGTTCAGTCAGTTTTACTGATATCGAGCTAAAATTTGGCATGTTGTAGCGCATGAGATCTTTTCTTAAAACTTTAACTGTTGGAGTTAACACTGTTTGTCTGTTAGCAAAATATCTCATGAACCACTGGACTGATTAGAATTAAACTCTCTGAAAGAAATAATCAGATACACATCAACAACTCATTAACGTTTGGAGTCACCACTACAGCTTATCAACATTAGCAAACACAAAAATGGCTATAGCTCAATCAGATTTACAGATATTGAGCTAAAGTTGGATGTGGTAGTAGCTGAGCATCTCTAACAAACAATACATACTCTAAGTGGGAATTTTTACGATGTTACATGAGATCAAGGTTTGACCAAAACGACTACAACTCTGTAATTTCTCAACATAAGATGAACTTAGTGTGAAACTCTGGTATAAAAGCTGCAGGTAATATGAGTGCATTTTTATCCTTCAATTAAAACGGGTATGGTCGTATGTTTTATATAAACTGGCAGTGATATCTGGTTTGTAACGGAGGCTGGTGGAATTTGTCTTCACCTCCGGTCACGCAGGCAGACTCGGATGCTCTGTTGTCGGAGACGCCGAGCCTGAAGCGGAACTCACAGCACCCAAGGTCCTTCTGCGCTCCTTCTCCTCTCCATCCCTCATCCATCACACCCTTCAACTCTACCTCTCACCTCCCTCTGTCTCTCCCTGCACCTCATTCCTACGCAGCTTGGGTTTGGGTTTTTATTTTTTTTGCCTCCTGAAAAACAGCTGAGCCGAGTGCAAGCGAGGACCAGTGAAACGGGGATGTGGAAAAATGTTACACCTGCTCAAACACTTTTCAACATTTGCTTTCGTCGGTTCTTGTTCAGCGCTCTGCTTGTGTTGCCTCCAGTCAGTTCTGCCTTCATCCTTCCAATTAGATAAAAGCTGCGGCCCGCGTTATGCAATGTTGCTGGATTGTCTCATTTATCAGTTTGGAGAAGTTAAAAGGAAAAACACAATGCTTTTTGCTGTCTGTATCTTACATTTTTGTGTTTACATAAGGTAAAGCTATCTGGACCTGTCATTAGAAGCAGATGGGGTTGTTATGACATCAGCTAGAACTAGAAAAAGCCAGGAGTTTAGTTGTGAAGTAAACTGCCTTAAATACAAATTCTTCTGCTAACAAGGAGAAGAAGCAATCTGTGTCTGTGTGCGACGTGTCAGTATATTATTGTTTCTCTTTGCCCCCCACCTCCTGTTGTTCTGTTTCTCTGCTGGTATTTTCTTTTTTTTTTTTTTTTTTTCCACTTGCTGGAATGTGGGCAGATACGGGATAATAGTCAGACTTTCACATTAATTCTGCTTGCAACTCAGGAGCCAATGTTAACCACGTGTTTGTTGTTTTACCCATGAGCCCGTTGTCTTGGAAACGTTGCATAAGCGGGAGCGGGAAAGAAGCAGGATGCCCCTCGCTGATTGGGAGGCAAGGTGGCAGATCTGTCTGTCTTTCTCTCCCCCTCTTCTTCCTCGTCCTCTCCGGCATCTCGCTCATTTTGCTCCTTTTGACACTTGCTCCAACTAAAGGTGTCAAAACCGAGGCGCTCCGAATGTCCCGCCATGCCACACGTCGGATTGACTCAGAGTGCCAGCGCCTCCAAATAAAGCTCAGCGGTGGACAGCAACACAGTTGGTCGGCCCTGCACCCCTAGCTTCGACTAAATTAAAGCCCCCGTTGGAACAGTGATTTATAGCCCGGTCGGAAATGTTTGTTCACAGAGCGCTCACACACTAACACCTGCTAACACACTGACATAGCACCCTGTGCTCGAGCTGTGTTACTGTGTGATCTCTGGGTGTGGGAAGCCTTGAAGTCAGCGAGGACGGAGCTGTGTTTGAATTCACTGGGAGCACATGTTTGAGACTGCATGACTTCACATGATCGTGGAGCGAAAGCACATTAGGGATGGATGACCTTGGCTCTGAAGACAGGATCATTTGTACTCTGTACCTTTAGCTTGGTATCTCATTTGACATGTAGGAAGATCCATGTTTAGACTAGCTGCTCAGAGCTTGAGTAATTAAAGGCCTGGCATTCCTTGAAGGAACGCATATTGCTCGCCACCTTTCATGCCAGAGTTTTAAACAAAGATCTTGTTCCATCTGTTAGTGCTTGAAGTATGTCATGGGGGTGACTCTTTACTACTATTACGCCAGATTTTTAGCTTAATATCTGTAAAATTTACAGGTTTATAACTATTTCTGTGTTTGCTAAAGCTGATGAGTTGTGACAGTTATCTTGAATTGGGGTAACTCCAAAAGTTAATCAGTTGTAGATGTATATCCAATGATTAATTACTTTCTGAGAGTTTCATTAAAGTCTTTCCTGTGTTTCATGAGATATTTTGCTAACAGACAGTGTTGGCGCCAATATTTGATGCCAAAGTTTTAAACAAAGGTCTCACAAAGTCTGTTAGTGCTCAGAGTATGTGTTAGAGAGGAGTCTTAGCTACTTCCATCCCAAATCTTAGCTCAGTATCGCTAACATTTGCAAAGTTATGGCCATTTTGGAGTTTCCTACATTCAGCTGACTGTGGCAACCATCTTGAAATGGGTTGACTCCAAAAGGTACTCAGATGTAGATGCACACCCAGTGATTACTTTCTGGATGTTTCATTAAAATCTGTCCAGCGATTCACAAGATATTTTGCTAATAGACATACAAACAAACAAAGCACACAGATCGCCTGCCTTTCATGACAGTGGGTGAAAATAAACAATGATTTGGGTTTTAAGTTTAATAAGCAGTCACTTCTGTAAGAGTTGTGCATTTAAGAGAACTAATCTGATAGCCAGTTTTGTGTATAATTTGCATGTTTTAAGTATACAGCAAGCCAAGGAAAGAGCAGAGCGTGCAGCCCCTGTGTGAAGGAGCTGTCTTAATCCATGTGTTTAGCAAGCACCATCTGTTCCTTTTATTCAGACGGGAGTAGAAATATTTGGTTGATTAGGAGAGGATCTGTGAAGGATGGCCGCACCGTTACCAATGGTTACAAAGGACACACATGCTCGATTCTGTCAACTGGTGTTTTGGAAATTAAACAGGAGACAGACTCAGAAATCAACATGTAAATGTGGCGTGTACAGAACATGAATGTTCCAGCCATTATTATTATCATTGTTACTCACCTCTCATCGGAGGAACTTCCTCAAGTGCAAATGAAAAGTGCAGAAATTCCAAGCTGTTAACCCTCCTGAAGCCCTCGTAACTGAAAACAGGAAGAGAAGCCCTTGTATCTTTGGGTCCATTTGACCAGAAAGGCTGCGGGAGGGTTACAACTGCAGTGAGGCGCTCCGTTCATGCAAGCTCAACTCACATGTAGATTACTCTCACTCCCCTCCCTTGTGAGGGTGGTTAGGGTCTTTGTTTGCCTCGTCACCATTACAGATGTTTTGGTCACACGAAGATGCGAACAGATGTGGAAATGGCTGGAGATCAGATTTAAAGCTGCATTGTAAGTTCTGGAAAGTTGAAACCACACTAAAAAGGACTGAATGACTTCATGTAATTCAGTCTGTTAGATTTTGGCGACACACGGTTGCGAAGGCATCGAATTTAAGATCTCAGTTCCATTGAGGCTGTCTTATAAAGAAGGACACTGCTTACTAGCCTTCAGGATCACCATACAACATGCAGTAGTAATAACTAACATTTGTATTTGTACCAGTTTATAGACACAAGTGTCGTCAATGCAACTACAGGGTTTGAGCAAACATGAAGGGATGAGAAATTACGATGCATCTGTTTTTGCATATTTGCACTGGTAAAATCTGATCCATTTCATTATTAGCTGAAGTCTGTTCAGACAAACCAGCATAAGTGAAAATACAAAGTTTAGTCCAGCAGCTACCACAGCTTTTCAGCCACATTGGATTTTGAGGACGGGGAGGGTCAGGAGTCTCCAATTTCCTGGGTCGGAATTTCATCTTTTTGGGGCGCTCGAGTTGATTTTTCCACTTGGATCTCTGAACTTCTGACTTCTTAGTGCAAATGGAACTTAGCAGGAGTGGAATGGTCAAAACTTTCTTGTATTATTGTGATACAAGAAAGTTTTGACCATTTCACTCCTGCAAAAAGGATTTTTATTTCCAGTTAGGTTTTTTTGTTTCTCCTGCTAAAAATAAAGGAAATAAATAAATTAATATAAAAAACATCACTTTTCTGCTGGTGCCATTCTTACTGTGTTGTGGTATTATTTTCTCAGTAGCGACACCCACTGTTCAGGAGGAAAACTGCAGTAGGCCTAGCACCAATAGAAACTTCTGTAAACTACTCTGAAAATGTTGATTCACATTGATCATGTGGAGCAACTAATCAAAGTAGTGGCTGTAGGTTGAAAACAGCGTGGAATTAAAAGGACCAACCAATGTGCAGTTGTAAGCGAGTTCTTTTGATTTACCACAAGGTATTTTTAAATAATTTTCTTTTCTTTTAGTCCATCTGTTCTCAGATTGTCTCCACAGCTAAACAGTTTTCCTGTTGCAGCTGTAGTTATTACATCTGTAAGAACGATGTTTGTTTACAGCAGCATGCCAGTAAGAGTTCAGTCGGAGTCAAAATTTGCATCAAATTATGATGATTAAGGGCTGAACCGTATTGTATCATGTTGGTTTTTTGGTGCTGATGTATTTGTATTGTAAGGGAATATTGGCTGTGTGTTGAGATACATATCAGCCACAGTCCAATGTTGCGCAACCCTGATGTGTTCACTAAAACAATGTGTGCTTCCTGTCTGCAGGTGCAGATTTAGGTGGTCTGATGGACCTGGAGTCTCTGTACCGAGGGGTGCAGCAGAGCATCAACAACACACGGGCTGGACGAGTGCGCCGACAGAGTCTAGAGAGAGCATACAACATCGAGGTGCTCCTGGGCGTCGACGACTCCGTGGTCCAGTTTCACGGGAAGGAGGACGTTCAGAAGTACCTGCTCACACTCATGAACATCGTAAGTGCCCGGTGTGAACACAGATCCTCGGGGAAAAAGGGCGCATGCCTGTTTAGTTCAGCTTTTCATGAATTTGTATGAATTTTTCCACATTTATAAAACTTACACTTGTTGTGCTGCTTAAAAAGAAGTGATCAGATGAGAATTTTCTTCCATTTGAGTTAAATAGAAAGTCAAAGAGAGGTCAAAGAAGGAGAGTAACACACACTCACACACACACACACACACACACACACACACACACACACACTGAGAAAGGATTCAATTCCCCTCCTACATGTGAAAGGATTACCTGCAATCAGCCACAGGTAATCCTTTCTTCTCTATCTGAATATGATGAGATTTCATTTGTGTAGATGTGTGTGTGCGTGGGCGTGTGTGTGTGTGTGTAAGGTGTGCTGTGTGCGCTGAAGGGAGCTCCTACATACCGTTTCATCAGGCTTTGTGTCATGTCATCATTCATTGTGTGTGTGTGTGTGTGTGTGTGTGAGACAGAAAGAAAGATGCAGAAACAGCAGGTAGTGTGCTCCGGGCCACAACAACACTTAGCACTTATACGCTCCCAGGTGTTGTTACAAATGTGTGTGTGTGTGTGTTTGTGCGTGAGCTTGTGTGTTGACGTGCCACACTGCATACTTTAATCTTTGTAAATTAAACCTGTGGTGAGAGTGGTGTTTGTGTGCATTCTTGTGTGTGTGCGTTCATGTGTGTGTGTGCTGGAGCGCGCCACTGTTTGCTTTTACTCGTATTGCAACCCACTGCGCAAGGAACCAACCTCCAACTGTTAAGCAGGTACAAGCACAGAGCAGCAAATCCTACCACACCTCTTTGTCTCAGTTCAGCGCTTGAGAAAGAACAAGAGCCGCTGTGCTCCCTGCCTCTCCCCCCCCCC
>NC_051438.1:15816110-15887981 GCF_001649575.2 Kryptolebias marmoratus | reverse complement strand
GGGTATTTTAAAACAGCGCGTTCAGAATAAATTACTGACAGCCAGATAAACAGAATTAAATAAATAAATAAGGGCTCCCTCCCACGCGTGGCATCTGGGCGACTTTCTTCTTGAAAGTTTGCTTTGCTCACTTCAGGATGGGTGTGCTCTGTCTGCCTCCCTCTCCCGCTCTGTCTTTTCTCTCACTTGAACCAGGCTGTCAGCAGCACCGCTTTAGTAGTTTATGGCAACAAATCCTCAATGATGTGAAAAAAAACAACAACAAAAAGCACTTTCCAAGCACAACGTGCATGGTAATAAAGGTTTATGAGAAGACACGTGGTAAAACAGAACATTTAGGATGAGGTCTTAAGACAGGTGTGAACTTAAATAATCAAGAGGAAATGTATTTGGTCTCTTTTTTTTTTTGCAACAAAGTCCAATAAAACGGTGCTAACTTTTTGCATTGCTGCAGACAAGCTTAGATGCTTCTGAACAATAAAAAAACTCCTCCCTACTTTTAACTCTTCACAAAGCCGTGATTCAAGTCACTTCATGACAGAGGACACCAGTACTGAGTGTGTTTTTATCACCCCCTGCCAAAGGCAAAGGCAGGGTGATGATGTTTTTGTGTGTGTTCGTTAGCAAAAACACTCCTGAATCGCTGAGTGGATTTTGATGGAACTTTTAGGAAGTAACCATTATGTGAACACCGCAACAAAGTAGTTTTAGGACACACAAACAATATTATAACTCAGCCAGTTTTACAAATACTGAACTAAAATTTGACGTGGTAGTAGCTGAGAGTCATCCCCAAATTATACTCTGACTGCTAACTACTGGAATCAACTCTGTCTGCTTCTTGGCAAAATATCTCATAAACCACTAGTTTTCAATAAATGTATATTTACAACTGATTACCTTTTTATACTCAACTCAGTTCAAGATGGCCACCACAGCCAACTGGTTTTAGAAAACACAAAAATGGTGATAACTATACATTTTACAGACATTGAACTTAAATTTGGTGTGGTAGTAGCTGACCACCGCCCCCAACACACAATTCAAGCGCCACACTCTGCAACATTTTTGTTAAAAACTTTGGCATTAACCATTGGCACCAACCCAGTTTTTCTGTTAGCAAAATATCTCATGAACCACTGGATGGATTTCAATCAAACTCTTAGAAAGTACTCACTGACTGTACCTCTAAAACTGAATAACATTCGGACATTTGATGTTACAATATTGCATAAGATCATGCATAATGTTATTGTCGAGGTTTGACCAAAAGGACTATAACGCCATCATTTCTCAGCATTAGATGATCTTAGTCTAAACTCCGGGTGATATGCAGTCCTACAAGGCATGATAGGTCTTTAATAATGTGTCTGTGGCCAGCTGCATGCACTAAAGAAAACTAAAACTGTGAGCCTTTAACAGTAATGGAGTCAACAAGTGGAGCTGAGGAGAGGATTAAAGCAAGGCTCAGCAGTACTGAAACAAAGGAGGACGGCTCTCACATCTGGACATATTTATCTGCTGCAGACATAAACACATTAAATGAAGCATGAGTGAATACACAAGAATCTTTGGTGGAGATGGAACATCCAGTAATCCAAAGAAAAAAAATCCAGCAATGAGCGAGTTTAGGGAAACAATCTCATTCATGGCTCCAACATGTTTGTTTCCTCATCAAGCAGCTTTGGAGCTTAAACAAAAGAAAACACAGGGAAAATGTAGAACCGCGGCGTTTTGGGGGAAAACTTTTCCAAAGATGATGCTGAACTCCTCCCCTAACTCCAGAAACTTCACACCTTTTTCCACCTCTGATGTGACTGATAAATAAAAGTAGAATTCCTTGAAGGAATCCACGTTGCCGGCCTTCTTGTGTGTCAAAGATTTAAACAAAGATTTCACACAATCTTTTATCGGTCTGAGTCTGTGTTCGGGATGACCCTCAACTAACAAATGTTAATCAGTTGTAGATGTACATCCAGTGATTACTTTATAGGAGTTCCATTAAAATTTATCCAGTGGTTCATGAGATATTTTGCTAACAGACAGGCAGGGTTTGCCTCCAACAGTTAATGCCAAAGGTTTCAAAAAAGATTTTGCATAATCTTTTAGCACTTAAAGTGTGCATTGGGAATGATTCTCAGCTACTACCACACCAAAATGTGGCTGATTATTTGTAAAACTGACTGAGTTAGAGCCACTTTTTGTGTTTGCCAAGTTTATTAGCTGCAGCGGCCATCTTGAATGTAATCAGTTTTAGATGCATTTCCAATGATTACTTTCTAAAAATTCAATTGAAAGCTGTTCCTTTGTGAATTAAATGTTTTGCTAACTGGCAAATAAATGAACACTCCCACGGACACAGGCAAATACATGGTCGCCCGTCGAGCCTTGTGATGGGTGATATTAAAACACTGTAAAAGAGAGGTCCTCCCTGGAGACTGTTTGCGAAAGAACTAGTGATTATGCTGGAGCCTGATTTATTTATAAAAATGATTTTGCAAAGACACTTTGTGTGCATCTTAGAGGTTCAGACTTTTTTTAAAATTTATCTAACTTGTTTTCATAATTTTCTATGATTAAAACACAATTGTCTTTTCAATTTTTATTTACTCCAGCAATAAAAAAAAAAAAACCTCAACAACAATCTTTCCTCTTGTGCAGGCTGCCTTTTTGTACACGCTCATGTTCAGACACTCACAAAGGTGTCAGCCTTTTATAACAGCGTCTCTTTTAAAGCCAGGTAAAGGATTAAAGATAAACTTGTATGAAAGTCAGAATCATTTCCAGATCTTTTTGTAATAACTCTCTGCAGCTCACTTCTTGTCATTTCTCTGTTGCTGCCCGTCTGTTTGAATGACATCTGAAGTGAGCTGAGAGGCCAGGTGGATTTTCTGTTTTCTGTTTGGGTCTGCATGTTTGTGTGTGTGTTTCTGCAAGTGTGGAAGATACGGGACATTATTGCTGTCTGCTGGACATCAAAGCACTCCCACAGAAAACCATTAAGTCCTGTCTGCAAAGTTCAGCAGGAGTGTCAAGATCAGAGTGTGTGTGTGTGTGTTTGTTAAGTTAGATCTGGATTTGTAAAAGTCTTCTACGCTTCCCACTCATTTCTCATGTGTTTTTTTTTCTTCTGCTGTAGCAGTGGTTAAAATTATGCTTGTTTCACTGTTGAGTTAAAATATAACTAAACAAGTTACTTCAACTTCAAGGTTTATACTAGTCTTTATTACAACCCCAATTACAAAAACATTGGGACATATAAAAAATAGCAGAATGCAGTTATTTGCAAATAAAAAAACAAAAACATTTTATTTACAGTGGGATACAATAAACTTATCAGATGCTGAAATACAGAAATTGTACAATGTTTTGGAAAAAAAAGTATTTTTGAATTTTATGGCAGCAACATATCTGAAATAGTTGGGACAGAGACATGTTTACCACTGGAGCATCTCCTCTTTAAAATCAAAACTACGTCTGTAAATGTGTAAGAACTGAGAGCAGTTGCTGGAGATTTTGGACGGAAATGTTGTCCCATTCCTGACTGATGGAGGATTCTAGCTGTTCAACAGTCCTGGGTCTTATTTGCTGTTTTTTTTAACTTTATTTTGTGTTTAAACTGGCTGGGTACATATGCTATTCTAAATACTGTTTATACTCTTCTGCATTGTGCCTTTCCAGATGTGTAAGCTGCTCATGCCATAGGCACCAATGCACCCCCATACCATCAGAGAGGCAGGCTTTTAAGGCTTTTCATACCCAGTCCCCTGACTGACCTGTTGCCAATTAACCTATTTATTTGCTAAATGCTCCTTTAGTGGTTTCTTATTCATACCACTTATTTTCACAGGTTTTTGTTGCCTCTGTCCCTACGTTTTTAAAAATCTGTTGCTGCCATAAAATTCAAAATACTGTAATTTTTTTCCCCAAATAATGGTACAATTTCAGTGATGTTTATTATGTTCCATCATAAATAAAGCATGATGTTTTTTTTAACAGTTTACACAATGCCCTAGCTTTTTTTTGTAATTTAGAAAGAAAAAGAAAAAGGAGACATGTTTGACATTTGGTTCTCGGAACACGAGTAGTGAGAGTTTTGTGTGGTTATAGAGCGGCAGTCTCCCTGGGTTGATCATGGCGGTGCTCATTTCTGTGATAAACTCGGCTGCTTGTGGTGATCTGTCTGTCTACCTGTCTCTCACTCATTAAGGGGGACCTTTAGAGGGGTGCCACCAAGTGTTAATCACCTTCTCCGAGTATATTAAGTCCAGGCTGAAAAGGCGGATACCTGTGTCGGGGCATTTTTAATTTTGATGAGGCCTGTTATTAAACTTATGTGCATTTTCTCCGCACTTTTACCGCCTCCGGATTGTAATAGCTATCATCTGTGTGAAGCACGCAGGGGAAAACTGCAGATCATTCAGATTACTTGTTAACTGAAAGTGACACAGATACTCAAATTCTTGCTTTCTGCATTGAAATATTCTCAGGCGGGTTGACAAAAAGATGGAGAAAAGCTGCCCAAACCTTCTTCTAATTTATGTAGCGCTCAAGCCAGATTTTTATCTCATGACTCAGTTCTGTCAACTGAGATACATATAATGCAAATTTTCCAGAAGGATTCTTGATAAAGTTTTGTTGGAGTTAAACGAAGGCTATTTTCTGTGATGACATCATAAAAACATATAGAAACAGGTTTTGGAGCACTATGGTAAGATTTGTGGTGTAAAAAGTGAAGTGTGAAGTGTTAAAAAATGGGCATTCTTACAGTAATTATTAGGTATTATACTCACTTCTGGATTTCTGTTAGAAGATACATATTCATAACCAGATTTAGCCCTAAAAATGCTCACTGTCATGAATTTACAGACATCAGAGATTTTTTTTTTTTTTTTGTATTGTTCTTGTGTGTCAGAAACGATTAGTAACAATGGTTGCGTATTTGGATTTTAAAGCACGTCTGCCCGTTCCTTCTCAGCGTTTGTGTTTTAAGTGTCTAACTCGGTTCAAGTGTTGATGTGCATGAAGACACACAAAGCCAAAGTTGAGCTGAAAGGATGCTATCCAGTGTGTGTCTGTGTGTGTGTTCATGTACAAATTTGTATCTTATTAACGTGAAACTCGTGGTCCCGGGGTCAACTGGAAGCCAACTGCCCCTAATTGGCCAAGCAGTTGTCAGGGAAACGCGATGGATCAGACAAAACATAGATTGACCCACCCAGGTGTTCGTCTCATACAAACAAACACAGTCTGCACACAGTTTCTGTGTCACTTCCTCACATACACTCAAGCCTGCCAAGATAACAAGAGAGTGAGACAAATGGGCCAGACAGGAGGCAAGATGAAAACTCCAGACTCACACACCCTGTCTTACACACACAATGCCTCAAAAACATTTTATTTTAGGGTTCTCATAGTAAAAAAACAAAAACAAGGCTATATGTAATACGATTACGCAATGCTGAATAACTTCAAACGTGTTATAATTTAATAAGTGTAAATTATAAGGAACAAATGTACAAAAAGAATATGACACTTCTAATACCTTCAAACCTGATAGACTGTTAAATATGACAGATTTTTCTTTTCAGTATATAAAAAAAGTGTACAAGAGGTGAGGCACAAGAGACTTGGGTTGAATCCCATTACTTATTGTTACCCCTACACCTACCCCATACCTCTTTGTATTTAATTCAAAGATAGAGAAGATTGTGGTTCAAATATTCCTTTTACAAAAAGGGAAAACCCTTCAAAAAGACAATCCACCATCATTTGTTGATAATGTCTTTATTGTAAACAGATGCAACACAAATATGCCCATATTTGTCATGTGAAATTAATCATCCTATGGAATTAAACGTCACTTTTTGTGCTTACTTAGGACTGACAAATGATACAAAACATAATGAGTCACCCAGGGACCAATGAGCCATGTGACTGCAGGCCTATTCTCATGTGCACAGCTTGCAGAAGTGCATTCTTGGCCGTGCACATTATTTTGTTGCTCACCTCTGCCCCCATCATACCCACCTTGGCTTGTTTTTCTACCTACCTTGGCAGCCGCCCCCATGTTTATGATTTAATCTACTAAAGTACCCTTTTGAAATGAAATCAGGCAGATTTGGACCAATTTTTCGATAATTACTACTCATCATTAGCATGCACATGTGCCTCAAATGTTTTCTGTCAAAGGAAAGTCCTCTTGAGATGGTTTGAAGACGTCAGCGACAGCCCTCGACTGCTCTGTGACTACAACAATAATCTGTCATTCACTAATCACTGTTAAAATGGCACAAAATTTAAGTTATAATTTCAACAAACAGTTTACTGATAATGCATGCAGATTTGATTGTTTTTATTTTTACATTTTATGTTGTCTTGTACATAGCAGCATAGTTGTGGACAATTGTCTTGTTTTATTCTGCACTGTATCATCTGAACATGGCTGAAACAATAATAAGAATTTAAACTTGAACATTTCAGCAACTGTGCATGTCCTTTTGCTTTGTTTGCTTTTCTATGCTTTTCCAGCAAGATAAACTGGAGTCACTAGAGCAAGAAAATACCTCGTTTCTGAGTAGTAATAAGTGGGTAAACTCTGTAAAAACATATGAACATTTAGTAAACATTAACATCCTTTTATGTATTAATGTAAAAACATGATTTGCTGCTACTGCTTTATAAGACCCAGATGGCTATTATTCTGCCATCAGTGCTTCTCCCAAACACTCTTTAACTTTTCCACTGATGACACTTGAGACTGGTTGTCTTTTCAGAGCTCTGTTCCACATGGCAATCAAAAGACAGAGTAGAAACTTTCCATAACCTAAACAAGATACTTCATGAAATATTTATTCTACGCTTTTACTATATGAACTTTCTTCGGTGCAGAGCTGCTCGGGGATGGAGAGTATCCTAGTTGGTCAGCTGCCAAGGTGAGTCCTGCTGAGGTCACAAGTTCATCACAATGTGACCTATAATGAGTTCAGACCCACAGAATAATTTAACTAACAAATTATTCTAACCTGTACATATTTATATTAGGCAACAAATGGTTGTCCAGGGTGTACCCAGTGATTGCTGGAGATAGGCAAAAGCTCTCCTGTGACCCTGAATGGAAAAGTGGGTAAAGAAAATGGATTGCTGGTCCTGTACACGTGTTAAGAATGATGCACAGAGAGCAGTTTTTAAATGCACAGAAAACCACCATTTTCCAGAACGTGTTTCCTCTCAGCTGGAACTACAATATTACTGATCAAGAATCTATTTTGTTCCTCTGCTATGTGCTTGATTAGAAGACAACTGGACTTCCTTTCTTGTTGAAGGGCTTCTGTTGTTTCCCCGCTCATCCAAAAGGCTTACTGAAAGCTCACATATTCACAAGGTGTAGGCAGCTCAATTGATGTTTTATGAACGACCGGAAGCAGCTAAAAGAGGGACTTATCTTGTCTTGTTCATATCGTTTAGTATGATTGTCCCAGCAACGACTTATAGACCTGAAACTTCCAACCCATGATCTGAATTGATGAAACCAAAGCAGGTGTAGAGTGCTACTCAGCTGCGTTGATGTGAACAGCTACACATAACGTATGTTGGATACATCCCATTTTAAAACCCACGGCTGGCTGGTTGCACGCACCATCTGTCAACGCTACATCACGTCCCCAAGCCACGAAGCTGGCTACCCTTTCATACGTTGACTGTTATTGCGCTGCTACAACCTCGCTTGGCAGCTTAGAGACGACAGCAGTGGACTGACCTGAACCTCCTAGGCCGTCTCAGTCCTCACAGAAGTTACACTGAGATGGCCAGAAGGCATCTCAGGTTCAACTTGAAGTGTTTTGTGAAAGGGGGGTACTGACTCGTCCTGTGCATTGTAAGTCAGTGATTCTCAGACTTTTTGTAGCGAGTACCACCTCAGAAACTAGTATGTTCTCCAAGTGTAACCGACTGTGATGGATATTGAAAACAGTGGTACGGTTCTACAAGATTATATTCATATCTGACAACAATGAACAATTTGGACTAAGTTTAAGATGTGACTGATCCATGCACCTGTAGCTGAGAACATCATGTTCACCACAGCCCTGGCTCTTCTGTGCTACAAGAAATGAAAATAAATGGAAGATAACTTGAATCAAAGTTCCTCAGTGTTTTGCACCATTTGTTGGTTGAAGGTCCCATGGAGATTTCACTGGTACTGCTTAAGAAGGCACTAGTACATTGATAAACTATTATTTACTAGTTTTTTATTGGCATTCGTTGTATTTTATTTTATTTTTTGAGTGATTTCCACTTGGAGTCAAATTTGTCATCTGTTTAAACTGCTCATCATTTTGGCAATTTTTTTTTTTTAGTTTTGCATCAGCAAATGATGGGTAATTAACTTGTTACTAATTGAACTTGTAAAGAGTTGACAGCAGAATTTCTTCTGAGTGCCACTAGAGGGATCCTGAGTACCACCACTGGTACCTGTACCGCAGTTTGAGGAACCACAGGGTGAGGTCATTGTCACTTGTGAGTTGTTTGCCAACAAGACTAACGTGAAGTGTTTTGATCACATTTTTCAAGGTGTAAATAGTTGTGAAACCGCCTGGGGAGAAGAGCCGATGCTGCGTTGTAGGTGTTTGATTGGTGAAACCTGAGTCCACCCCTCCTGTTTTTATTATTTGGTTTTCTCATTTAAAATAGCTGGTTTCTTCCCTCAGCTGCTTTGTTTCCCCTACATAAAGGTCTGAAAACTCTTGACTGCGTTGGACGGCACACACCATGCCGCTCACTTTGAATCTGGGTGTTTTATCCTTGGAGTGAACCCGTTTCTGTCTGGGAGTGTTTTAGTTTGGTTTGAAATGCACCGAGATGTCGTGTTTGTTGAAAACCCTTTGGAGTTCCTCAGATACTCCTGCAAGATATGGGATGACAATATGTTTATGTTTGTTCTTCATCTTGTCCCACTACAAGGCGTGAAGCAGACACAGTACAAGTTTGACGCCATATACTGACAGCTGCTCTGTGTCGGCTCCAAAACGTGTTGATTGAAAAAAACTTTGCATTCAAATGTTTTTAAATGTAGGATTAAAATTTAGGTAAGATATATTCATAATGAGGAATCACTGTTCTGGAGATAGTTCTGAATATAATTGAATCCTTTCTTGTCTTTGATATGAGAGGTTTATTTCTGAAAAGCAGAAACAGGATTTAACAAAATATATATGTATGTATATCATCTGACACACAACACTTGTGTTGTCGACAGTGCTTTGTGATTAGAACTCCAAGTATTTGTTTCTCTGCTCCCTGTATAACAGGCGATACAAACAAAGTTTTCATCCTTTTTGATGGGATTGACTTTGTTCCAGTTTGTGATTAACAAATGACTAAAGGAACCACTTTATAGTTTTTCTCTCAAAATGATGCTAGGATCTGTCTTATTGTTTTATAACTTTATGATATATTCTAAAAATACATATCTTTTCTGAGTTTCTTTTTTGTGCTTCCTTTCCCTCTGTGCTCAGCGTCTTGTCTCTTCCTCTGCGTCTCTGTCTCTATTCGTAGCATTCCTCGACTCTCGTTCACACCTTTCTCTTGCCTAATGCCTCTGCAGCGTTGCTTCTTTTCTCTGCCCCTCTCTGTGTGCACAGTTTGCATGTATGTGCTTCTCCGCAGCATGTCCATCAGCAGTCTCATTATGGCTGTCTGTTTTTACATCCCTTTGCCTCATTAAGCACCAAACACAGCCACTGAGGACAGCAGGCCTCAACTTTAGTGCCAATTTTCCTCTCTCTCTCTCTCTCTCTCTCTCTCTCTCTCTCTCTCTCTCTCTCTCTCTCTCTCTCTCTCTCTGTCTTTGGCTGTGTGTGTGTGTGTGTGTTCTCTGCAACTCCCTTGTCACACATTACCTTATTCCTTGCATCAGGCCCTTTCCATCTTTTGCCACTTCTTCCTCTTCTGTTCATCTGTGCTCACGGGAAACCAAGTTTCTTACACACGCCAAATTTTTTTTAACTTCCATTTTCTCCAACACGTGTTGCTTCAAAGTGGAAATAAGAGAGACACACATTTTGTGTCTCCATAGTTAATTAATCAGTAAGGATATGCCCACCATGGTGGTGGTCTCATCAAGTGTCTATATCACACAGCCAAGTGTTAAAAATTAAGATAGCAATTTATCAATAAAACTGTTAGTTTATGTTTTACATGTAGTTTTATTTTTCCTAATCATCCTGATAAACAGCTTATCCTAAATTTTATTTATCTGAAAATTTGACTTTTTTTTTAATTGGTGATAATTTACACCAAATCTTCACTCAGTATCTCTAAAACTGTCTTGATTGTAGTCATTTTTGTGTTCGTTCAGATCAATTAGTTGTGGTATCTTGAATTGAGTTGACTCTAAAAGTTAATCAGTTGTGGATGTACATCCAATGATTTTTTCCTGAGCATTTTATTAAAATGCATTCAGTGGTTAATGAGATATATAGCTAATATGACAGATAAACAAACAAACACACACGCACACACACACACACACACACACACATAGACATTGCCTGCTGGGAATTGGCTGGTGAAGTAAGACCTGACAGGCAAAAGCCTTTCGGCAGAGGGCAATAAATATCAAACTTTGTCCTATTAAAAAGCATTACCATGATCCCGGACAACCTCCCAACTGTCACAATTTTAACTCGAGGCCGGATCAAAGACAGGAGTCAAATAGTAGTAGTATACAGGGAGTAAAGGGATATTTATGGAGTATACGTTTTGTACTAAGCACTGAATGTGCCCACTGTTTTTGTCTGAACATACCCATTTCCGGTGCAAATCTGTTTTTTGCTTTGTTTGTTTTTTAGGTTTTTTTATCACTAAGAATAATGCTCGATTGTAGGTTCATCGCTTATTGAATTGGTTGCTGCAAAACAGAAAAAGAAAAAAACATGGGGCAGGAATTTGGTCCCTAGCTTGTAATCACCTTCTCCGAGAACCATTGCACAACTGGAGAGAACATAATATCTATTTTTATTTTAAAAATTTATTTGAAATTCACAGAAATTTAAACAAATCATTATAATGTGGAACACTGGGCAGGACTGGCTGCCTCCCGCCACCGTTTGTTGTAGAACAATAAGGACATTGTGTTCAAGTTAGACAAACAGGTGTGAATGTGTTTCAGCAGTTTGTCTTTTATAAACGTTGGATTTTTTTTTTGTTTTGCATCTGCTGAAAAACTAATTTGCTTTTCTGTGTTTCTCTGTGTGACACCAGGTGAACGAGATCTACCACGATGAGTCTTTGGGAGCGAAAATCAATGTGGTACTGGTGCGGATAATCATGCTGGGATACGGCAAGGTAAGACCTGACAGGACACGTGTCCCTCTGAAGTGTTGCTGCCTTCAACAACCAGATCAGGGTGTTTTTCCTTTTGTCGCTCCGCCAGCGCTATTTGTGGTATTGGGATTTTGTTACAATCACTTTAGGTGCCTTCGGCTAAATCGTACAGCCATAAACAAACACACATGCACAGTCGTCAGAGCATACGGCGGCCTAAAGCTTGTTATTCCAGTGGACTGAGCAAAAGAGGAACTAAAAGCATGCAGCATCCCAGGCGAGTGTTTCCAAGTCGCATGCCTTCACAGTTCAGCACCGAAGCACACAGAAATTCTGCCCATTATGCAATCAGTGTTCTTCCCAGCAGGTTGCAGCACAGAATCATGGGCAGTCTAGACAAAGGTAAATAATCAATGATACCCTGCCCTCTTTCATAAAGAACTGGACTATGAGACCAGCATCCATGTTTTTCGGGACTGTAACTTTATCTGCATGCCTCTGCTGAAGAGAGAAAAGCGAGATTCTGTACGGCAGGAACTGGAAGGATGCTGGGATTACCCCGGTGGTTGACTCGGATGATTTTTATTGGTGGATAGTTGTTCTGTGATGTGCTTCTGCTGCTGCAGCCACGTCTACAGTCCCAAAGGAAGTCTGGAAACACACACACACACACACACACACACACACACACACACACATACACAAACACACACACAGCATTGGTCATTCTGGGCCAGCCCCTGTGCAGCTTCAGCCAAAGCTTTGGCTGTCCATCATTCCCAATTACCGTAGCAACAGAGCTGCACCCAGACAGCCTGCAGATTGACTATGTGACCCTGAATGCAGGCACACTCATACATCCACACTTTGCTCACACAGTCCAACATAACGCACCGCTCCAAACACACTTTAAAGATCATAAAAAATTACTCTTTAACATATGCCCGAGCAACTGATAAACCTGGGAAATCACACACTTATACAGTCCGCCCGGTCTGATTAAGGTCTGAACAGAGTTCATACTTTACACTCCATCGTGTGTGCAGAGGCAAGCCATATGTCTCACTAAGACTACTATAAATCAGCTGCACTTTGTGCACGTGTGAAAGCAGAGTGCAAATCTATAAAAAACAAAAAGGAAAAGGAAGAAACAAAAGAAAAATGAGAAGACTCGCACGGCAGAATGTGACCAAGAAGGCAAGGAGGCTTAAGAAGAGATCCTAATTAGGCTGAACATAAAAGGTGGAAGTGAAGTGAAGGAAATGCCTGGGTGTCTGGGTGTCTGAGTAGGTGTTAGTGTCATGCATTCAATTATTAGATATTTAGTAGATGGATGTGTTTTGGTGAAAAGTGCACAGCTCACTAATACAACACTGTTTTGTTTAATTTCATGTTCACTGTAAAAATCATCAGATCATGACATACTATTATTTCTGTCATCTCTTTGAGACTGTGTTATTTCTGTGTAGGGTAAAGAGTAATATATGCCTCAGCAGTTTACAAGATATGCTGACATTAAAAAAAACAAAACACTGTGACACTGCCCCCTACTGGGTGGATTAAAGAATTGTCCCAAAACTAAAATGAAAACATTCTTGTTTTTGAATCATCCTCACACTGTGTTCTTCCTTTCTCATTGTGCGCTTGTTTCTCTCTCTTTCAGTCCATGAGCCTTATTGAACTTGGAGACCCATCCCGGAGTCTCGAGAACGTGTGCCGCTGGGCCTTTCTACAGCAGAAGCAAGACACGGGGGACGCCGAGTACCACGATCATGCCATTTTCCTCACGCGTCAAGAATTCGGCCCCACCGGCATGCAGGGTATTGAAGGACATACACGATCCAGTGTGAAGTGCAGCACACTTTGCACATTGTAGGAAGACAAGTGCGCTCTCCTTTCCTGTGCCTCCTATACGTGGCTGCACGGTGACTGTGGCTTTGGTGGTTGATGGTTTTCTGTGCAGCAGAGTACAGGCTAACAGTCAGGCCCAGGGGACGGGCCTCTAAAGCCAGTGGCCTAGCTATCCAGAAGCCCTTCAGCTGCCCTTGGGCGCAGCCTTCAGCATCAGAAAATCAATATACAGAGAAGGGCCAGCCACAGCTCCACAATTAAAGGCAGTGCAGGACAGACAGGCACAGACAGGGAGCTGAAGATGGGCATATGTAGAGGTGGATGCTGACATTCTGGGTCAGGATTAGACACATAAATGTACACAAAAAATAAAAAAATCTTGGATTTTAATGAAACTTTCAGAAAGTAATGATTGTATGTACATCTATAACTTTTAACTTTTGGAGCCACCCCCCCAATTCAACATACCGGTAAATGCAGCCAAATGACTTTAGCCAACACAGAAATGGCTATAACTCAGTCAGTGTGACAGATATTAAGCTTAAATATGGTGTGGTAGGAGCTTGGAGTCATCTTCAACACATGCTTTGAGCACAACACATTGAGAACATCTTTGCCCAAACGTTGGCCATTACCTGTTGGACTGAACTCTGTCTGTCTGTTACAGATTTTATTGAAATTTACAGAAATTAATTGGATATCTGTCTTCAACTGATTAATTTTTGGAGTCAACCTGATTGAAGATGGTTGCCACAGCTAATCAGCACTAGCCAGCACATAAATGGCAATAACTCATTCAGTTTTACCGATATTGAGCTAAAATTTAGTGTGTTGAGAGTCACAACTCAAACTCTAAGCACTACCAGATCAAGATTTCACAATATGGTGTGAGATCCAGCACAGCGTCTAACTTTTTCATTTCTCAACACAAGATAATCTTAGTTTAAAACTAGTATGCAATCCTTCAAGGAATGCTAGGTTTGATTTTCTTTAAGTTATGGTACACTTTTTTTATGCCTTTGTTTCATATATTAAAAAACACTCAGTTAAAGAAGTGAATGAATTCACACTTTTGTGAATAATCGAACTGTATATTATAAGTCCAAAGTTTTAGTTATTGTTTCAAATGACTGCTGTATTCCATCACAGTTCATGAATCTTTGACGTTGCCCATGTCGTCCCGGTTCCTAAGGTTATGCTCCAGTGACGGGGATGTGCCATCCTGTGAGGAGCTGCACTTTAAACCACGAGGACGGGTTCTCCTCTGCCTTTGTGGTGGCACATGAAACTGGACATGTGTAAGTGTTAACAGAAATGTGCTGTAGGCTGCCAGCATGCTACGGCAAAAAAAGGAAAACAAGTCGGACTCCTCAAAGACCGCAGCGATTTTCATTCCAGTTTTGATGCAGCGGTCAATTATCTGACGAGTGAACTGCCGCTGCTTTCCTTTGTCTGCTTCTTGCTCTTCACCTCCCACTCATCCCCAACCTGTCTCCCTTCCCCTTCGCCCCTCTCCTCTTCCTCTCTCCTGCGTAGGCTGGGAATGGAGCACGACGGTCAGGGAAACCGCTGCGGAGACGAGGTGCCCATGGGCAGCATCATGGCTCCGCTGGTGCAAGCTGCTTTCCACCGCTTTCAGTGGTCCAGATGTAGCATGCAGGAGCTGGGACGCTACCTTCAGTGAGACACACACACACACCCACTCATGTAAAGCCAGATTTGATTACATGGACTGTTAAAGGTCAGGTCTAACTTTAGCATTTTAAATATACCTGTAGCTGATATATTTTGTGTGAGTGTGAAAATTTTTAACGCTGTTCAGATTAGTTGTAATTTCAAGAAATGTATTATTTAAAAAAGTTGTTTTATCATTTACATAAGAACAAAAATACACTCAAATAGCATAATTATATAAGACTGATTCATCTGCATGTATTAATGCCTCTCACCATGAAAGACGGGTGATCATGTAACTGCTTGTGTGTGTGTGTGTGTGTGGGTTTGTCTGTTTGTAAAATACTTGTGAAAGTGTTCCCAATTCTGCATCTGTTCGTCAGGAATACTAATAATCCTTATCAGGCCTGTTTGTGAATAATTGTAAGAAAAATGAATAATAACTCCAAAAAAAATGTGACTTTTCTTGCAGTTCCTATAACTGTCTTCGGGATGACCCGTTTGACCACAACTGGCCGTCATTGCCTCAGCTTCCCGGTTTGCATTACTCCATGAACGAACAGTGTCGCTTTGACTTCGGTATGGGCTACACGATGTGCTCTGCGGTAAGTGAGCTCTGTGATTCGACGCTAAAATACTCACGCGCTGCACTGTCATACCGAGGCTGCCCTCCGGAGGAATGACCTCAAGTTAATCTTAGCGTTGTTTTATCTTCTTGGATAACATAAAAATTGAACGTTAAGGCCAAGAGACTTTCAGTGTTTGGGTGAAATCTGTTTAAATGTTCTTTGGGTAATTTCCAATTTGCTGAACGTCACTGTAGTGTAAAGCATATCATCATGATTTATTTTAGCTCTGAATTTATCCTCTTGAACCAAGCCCACAAGCGGTATCTATTCATTACACTCAAATGAAATTACTTACCTAAACGTAGCTATTCACGTTCTTCTGATGTCCTCTGTCTCCTCTCCCTGCCACTGGTGTGATTGACATCTTGCTTAAAAGCAGGTAATTAGTTTTGATAGATATTTATTTTTAATGTTAATATTGTTAATCAAAATAAGCACCTTATTTACTGCCTTGAAACCACAGTGCCTTTACATGAACCTGTCACAAACAGTGTTTTGTAAAGACCAAAACGAAAAAAAACAAAAAAACAATGTCATCATGCACTTGGAGCATCTCTTTTGGCACTGCTCAAAGTTTTCCTCTGTGACTGTGAAGCCACTGTGACACACTGTTGCAAAGCTGTTTCTTGATTGATTAAGGGCCTGTTCAGGGGGGTTTGCACGCATTGCTAGATTACCCTCTATTCTCTTGTCAAACTCAATCCCCTCAGCTACAAAAGGCGGGCCAGTCAGGAACACAGGTAAGGTTACCCCACTTCTGAGGGGGGGGGGACATGTGGCCCCCTCATTTATTTTGCCAGATTCTGTTGTCCTATTCGTTCTCTAAAGTTGTAAGTGTTTGTAACGTTGCTCCTTCTTTTCGTTTCACTTGTTCTTTGTATCTCTGTTCTACCCATTGTCATAATTTGGGTATAAGTCTGCAGGATTCTAAAATGCTCATACTTTGGGACAAAGTGGCTATGAAATCCTCGTTTGTGCAGTGCGTACAGTGCTGTCCAGGACTTTATTAGCATCATATCCTGAGTCCTCGTCTGCAAATCTGTATTAAATCTCTGCAGTACTGGCAGGAAGAGTCTCATTGTATTGGCACTCATATGAGCATAAACAAGTCGAAAGGCTTGGAAAGATGTTTTTCCCCATCCTAAGGGAAAAGACTTGGCCAGAACTGAGGCTATTTTTCCATGTTTTGCATCAGCTTTTAGGATCCTCCAGTCTGACGTAGCTGGATTACCTACCACAGTCCTAGCCACTGTATGTAGCTCACCATATGACATGGAAAGGTCCGCCGAGGTCACAATAGGTAGTAAAGTCTGTGGAAAGAAAGGACAGAGAGCATGCCCCCTGAGATGCTGATTGTAGGTTAGTTTGATGGTATCATCAGCTTTGCTTCATATCTAACAAATAGGAGGAGAATGTGGTCCTCCACAAGCACCTAGGGCTATTATGTAGGTCACTGACACCTCACCTTCACTAAACACTCAGTCCTCTAACTTCCCCAGCGATGTAATTATACCATGAACTCTCACGCTACAAGTCGTGCCTCTTGTTATCATCCATTGGTTAAGTTTGCATGAGTGGCTGTGTGTTTCTCAGTGAAGCGCAGTGTAAAGTGCAGTGGCTCCGCTCAGATTCAGTGTTGTTATTGTTGGGTATATTATTGTGGTGGCTACTGTCGTTGTGACGTTTCTCCTCCTTACTCTACTTTTGTTTTGTTTTTTCCTTTGTTCAGTGTTCAGTCTCATCCTGGCTCTCTTGTTTACCACTGTGCTCATTGTACATTGATCACAAGAAGTGTCTCTGTGCTCCACAGTATCGTACGTTCGACCCATGTAAACAGCTGTGGTGTAGTCACCCAGACAATCCGTTCTTCTGCAAGACCAAGAAGGGCCCGCCCATTGATGGGACTGCGTGTGGGAATGGACAGGTATTGATACATGACCGCCAAAAAACACACACATTGGGGGAAAAATAGTTTGATCCACTGACATGTTTTGTTGCTGTGTTGCAGAAGTGCTTTAAAGGTCACTGCATCTGGCTGACTCCTGACATCATGAAGCAGGATGGAAACTGGGGCTCGTGGAGCGAATTTGGCCAGTGTTCCCGGACCTGTGGTGGAGGTGTACAGTTTCGCACAAGACGTTGCGATAATCCTAGGTATACTATTATTTACTGGAAGATAACTGTCTATTCATTAAAAAAGGGGGAAAAAAGCTACGTCTATTTTCAGATGGTGCTTAAATGATTATTAGCTGAAGGTCTTGTGCTGCATTTGTGGGAAAACTAATAGAATTTGACATTGTTCTGCTCACTGACTACACTAATAGCAATATCAGCTAATAACACTTTATAACTTTGAAATTTACATATTTAATCCTTGTAGCAGCATGCTCGCTAAATGATGTAAAATACTAGGTGTGTGACTAATCTAATGCAATACAAACTGATCGAAGTGCAAATAAACAACTTTATATTCGATTAATTGTTGATTTTTTTTGTTTTTGGCTGAAGCCCCATCCTTACTACTCCAGATACTTTTAAAAACTGACATTTTCTGCTGCCTTTGCGCCTTTATAGCCAAATGAAGTCTTTGGTGAGAAAAGCACTTCCTAAGGTGATATTTTTTTAAACTCCACTTCTGGTAGGTCCTCGAAGGAGAACATTTTAAAAACAATGGCGTAGCATCTATCTTGTGCATGGCCGCCATCACTTTGTGTCATAGAAACACAAACACACATAAAGCTGTTTTTTATCTTGTTTCTGTTGCAGTTAGACTTGGATCATTTTCTGAAATAGTTGATAACTAACTTGAAGAAATTTATCAAAAAACAAAAAAGAAGACGTTTTATGAGCTTCCTCAGCCAAACTAAGCATGTGCTTACAATGTATTGTGATGTCAATAATGTGGACATTCTCACCACCTAGTGGCGTGGCATGGGTATAATTGTGGTTTTTTTTTTAGAATGTGTAGACAGAGAAAATAAAAATAAATGAAGAAAAGAACATTTGTTCAAAAAATATCTGGAGTAGTTTAAACAGGACCAGAGAATTCAGGGGTTCCAGCTTGCAAGTTCAAAGGAGGAAAATAAAATACTGATTAGATGAGTAATAAAAATTTATGTCCCTCCTGTCCTGCCACATTCCCAGTCCAGCCAACGGAGGTCTGACGTGCATGGGGGCGACTTATCAGTTCCAGATGTGCAACACCAACACGTGCGAGGACATCTACAGCGACCCCAGGGAGGAGCAGTGCCACGCTTCAGATCACAGCAACGAACACCACTTGCTGCCTTATGAACACCCAGACCGTGAGTATACACCCTCACAGAGGGTAGAACGATTCGAGAATGAAAAAGGTTGAGTGATGGCACTCTGCCGGAACTGTGAATGCAAATAAAAGCCTAAAAGAAGACAGAAACACATTTTATGGTGGGGTTTGGGTTTTAGACGAGTACAGCTTTGAGGTTTAACTGCACCCTCTCATATAAACATATCTTAAAAAGATTTTAAATAACTGTTTTTGAACTTAAATTTGTTCTCCTTCACCCACCCATTTGCTGATGTCATTTAAACCACAGTAACCTTCACAAATCTTCAATTTTTTTTTTAACTATGTATTTGTTACATACAGACCATTTGATTCACATGAGACACAAAACCCAAAGTTCTTTACCCAAATCTCCTTGTATCAAGAAATTTAAAAATGTATATGTGTGAACATGTTTGAATGAAGCTGAGGAGTTTTTAAGTGATGATGTTGCTTCCTTCTTGATACATATGGAGCTTTCATCCACCTAAAATGCAATTTTAGAGAACAGTATTGAGGTTACTTCCTTTTTTATTTGCTCCTATTGTTTCTAAATATATATATATTTTTTAAAACACGACTTTCACCATCTAAAATTACTTTTCTGTGTGTGAATGTGCAAACACGTGTGCGTTTGAGTGTGTGAGAGAGAAATTAAGGGAGGGGAAATGGAATTCCATTTAGAGTCTGTCATTTTCGTAGTGTGAGAATGTCAACTCCAGATGTGAACCTGTAAGATTTGTGTAACAAATTGTTCTTTTTATTCCCCGTTCTGTGCGTTTCTCTGTGCCAACAGGGAGTGTGAATTATTCCAGAGAAAAGACATTAAGTGTGACACAACAAGCTAGTTAGAAGCTCATCTGATATTTTGGTTTATAAAACCTGCAGCTTTTATAGATGCTTATTTACACCCAGCAAAGGGACTCTTACTAAAAATGAGTATTTTGGATAACTGTGGGACAGTTACTTTTAACCTGTGTAAACGTTGGTTAATGAATGCAATTCCATTTAAAAAAAAAAGTATCTAAAAACAAAACAAAAAGAAATCTATTTTCACATTTTAACCATAATCTATACCAGGTGTGGCCATTCCTGGTCCTCGAGGGCCACAATCCTGCATCTTTTCCTTGTTTCTATGCTCCAACACATCTGATTCAGTGGTTAAATGACCTCCTCTTGTTCTGCAGAAGCCTGTTAATGACACATTGATTCAAATCAGGTGTGTTGGAGCAGAGAAACAAGTAAAACATGCAGAATAGTGGCCCTCGAGGACCAGGTTTGCCCACCCCTGATCTATACAGAGCAGTCATTGCATAACCCTTTTTATCAACACCTTCATACCCCTGGAGCACGTTAAAAACACAGACTGGATGCCTTGGTTTGGCTCTTTATTTTGATTTTTGGTTTTGTTTTGTACCAATCATTGATTGAGTTTCTTGTATTTTATTATGAGTTCAGGCAGTTCTGACTATTCAGTACTTGTTGTCATACCACTAGCTGTCCTCAGTCATCTTTGTTTTTGCCTCTTGACATGCCACCTGTTTTCCATTAGTAATCAGCACACCTGAGGTCCCTCACTAATTACCTCTCTCTGTTCATATACTCCTTTTTCTGCCCTTCTTTGTCAGATTCTCCAGTTAAAACCTTTTAGTTCTTGCTTATTCCTGTTACCTTTGTTTATTTAATGCCTTGTTAAGTTGGTCTGAATTCCTTCCCTCTGAGTTTATTAAAAGTTTAAATTTTGGTCCTGAATCTGGCTGCTCTCCTGCATTTGGGTTCAACGAACTAGCGATAGGAAAAAAGGTTCTTTTTCAGGAGTCATTTGGCTCAGCTCGCCATGAAGAGCCATCAGCTCTCAAATGACTTTTCGCGTAGTACTATTAGTCAAGAGCTGTTGGGACCTGAAAGGGTCAAAGCTTTTTGGTGAGCTGAGCCAAATGATCTGGACCCTGAAAAAAAAAACCAATAATTTCAAAGCAGCACTTGGTGAAGAGTCATTTGAGACCCATAAGAGCCAAGACCTTTTGGTAAACTGAGCTAAATGATCCTGGAAAAGAGACTTTATTCACATCACTACAACAGATGGACCTTGTGGGACACTTAAGGTGGTCCTAAAAATGACGAGTGTTGTTTTCTGTTGGTCCAGCTGAAAACTTGCTATCATGTTAATGTGCATATGCACAACTTTGGCCTCATCATTTGTGACTGCATGGTAGAAAAGGCTTCATTCAGGTGAATGAAATGGAATTCCCACATTGTTAGTGTGGATTGTCGTTTTAACTTGACAGTGTGGTTCCCATCGTGATGTAATGCTTGTAAAATATTCGTAGCATGTCTGCCACCTGTGTATTAGTGTCAAAACTCCAAAAGACAAGGTCCCTGGATTGTGGCCATCTGTGTGATGAAGCAGGAGTGTTGATTCTCACTGGGATTCTGCCAGGTTTTGTCTCCGGGGGCTCGTGTAGTCGTAGTATGACTCAGGCAGACAAACACAATGAAACGCAGTATTGAGCTGACTCACAGAGAGCTCATTCAGAGCATAAAAATAATCACATGTGAGTTGTAAAAATCAAACCGTCCGGACGATTTGCTGTTTTGTTACTAATGTTGGACACACCTTTGTGTTTGCTCCTCAGCTAACAAACGTTGCCACCTTTATTGCCAGTCTAAGGAGACGGGCGATGTGAGCCTGGTGGAGAAAATGGTCCTGGACGGCACGCGCTGCTCCTACAAGGACCCGCACAGTGTGTGCGTGCGTGGGGAGTGCGAGGTGAGTGACTTTACCTTCGTGCATCAAAGCGACGCAGCATTCGGGTCTGAATATGTGTCTTTGTTAACAGAAAGTGGGCTGTGATGGCGTGGTTGGCTCCTCGAAGCAGGAGGACAAGTGTGGCGTGTGTGGAGGCGACAACTCCAGCTGCAAAACCTTCAAAGACACAATAACACGGATAGCAAAGAAGCAAGGTGAACTGTACGGTTTATTGTATTTATATCTGAGACACTTGATGTCACCAAAACTAGCATTAGAAGACATTACAACATGAAAAGAAATAAAAGCTGTTTTTTTCTTGTTGATTGCATTAATCCCTTCCTCTCCCTTCACTGTTTTCTTACACTTACATTAGCATCGCCCTCTAGAGGAAGATTTGTGAAATTGTTTCTGTTCCTTAAAAAAAAAATCTGAGGTTACAGCCTAATGAATGTTGTAGACATTTTGTTGCCATAAGCTACTGATAAGTATATTATTCTACTCTAATGAGCCTGATGTACATCAGAAATCCAGGATTTAGCTGCTTTTTCAGACTAAAAGTTACAAAAGAAATTCAGGGCCTGTGAGTGAGAGTATTTGATTGGAAGACATTTTTACTGGGTTAATTTGTGCAGTTTGAGTTGTTTTTAGGAGGACTCGATTATGTTAAGGCCATGAACTTCATGAGTGTGTCATTTCAGGTTTCCTCAAGGTTCTTGAAATCCCAAGAGGCGCGAGACACTTACTAATTCAAGAACTACAAGCCACCCCACACACTCTTGGTATGCGTCCCCTTACCTCGCTCTTTCTTCAGTGCCCATTTCTATATATTTGCGTAAGAAAAAAATATATTTTGGATTCCTCATTTCTTTACAGCTGTTAAGAATGTGGCATCAGGATTGTTCTTCCTAAACGGGGACGATAAATATCCTAAATCCCGCTCGGTCATAGAGAAAGGCGTGGAGTGGGAATATGAGAACGACAAAGACAAGGAAACTCTTCAGAGCACCGGACCCCTCAGACATGGAATTCTAATAATGGTACCCCATAACATGAATAAATTTAATTTGTTCTATTTTTATTCTATTTTTCTTTTTTCTTATTTCACAATTTCGTTGTACCCCCGTGGCACAATGACAAATAAAGAATTCTGATTCTGATTCTTAAGGTTAAGTTAAAACCCCAAATTAAGCCAGTTTTCCAACTGATCTCCTGCTGATGTTTTTGCAGATGAAATTACACGGAGACGAGGACGTGTACTTGTCCTACAAGTACATGATGAATATGGGCGGTGACTCTGCCATTCAGAACAACATGCTGGTAGAAGACAGCGCCTACGAGTGGGAGCCTAAAAAATGGTCCTACTGCTCCAAGGCTTGTGGCGGAGGTACAGTGCAGCCAAAGAATACAGACCCCAAAATCTCCTGTTCTTGTTTTTCATAATTTATCCCCCCATCCCCCTCCAGGGAAGCAGTACCTGCGGTACGGCTGCAGAAGAAAAGTTGACGGCAAGATGGTTCAGAAAAGCTTCTGTAACAAATCTAACATGAAGCCAAGAGGAGACATCAGAGACTGCAACATGAAGCCCTGCCCTCCACCCATGTATGTACCATCTTATTTGAACAATTAACAGATATGAGTTGGGAATCTAACAAGACATGGATTAGACATTTTAAGCTGTCTTTTTGCAAGGCAAAGGCAAGCAATGTTTTGGCCTGTGCCTGTCTGTGTGACTGTTTGTTCTCCATGTTGGAAACATATGTCATTTCCCACTGGACGGATCCTAATGAAACTCTCAGAAAGTAATCATTGGATGTATGTTTGCAACTGATTAACTTTTAGAATCAATCCAATTCAGACTAGCTGCCACAGCTAATTGACTTTAGTAAACACAGAAATGGCTAAAACTCTGTCGATTTTACAAATACTGGGCTACAATCGGATGTGATAGTTACTGAGAGTCATCTGCAACATATGCTTCATGTGCTTACAGATCATACGAGATCACGCTACATTGCATGAGATTGACCTAACGGTTATAACTCTATCATATGTCATTATAATGTATATCTCAGTTTAAAACTCTGCCATGAAAGGCAGCAGGTGATATGCATTTTTTTTATTTTAAAGAATGCTAAGCCTTTACATTTTTTCTGTTTTTGACTTCCAGATGGGTGGCAGGGGAGTGGCAGAACTGCAGTAAGCCCTGTGGAAAGACAGGGCTGCAGGTCCGCTCTGTCACCTGTGTGCAGCCGTCAGAGGGCAATACAACACGCCTCATCCACAACAAACACTGCAGCGACGACCGTCCAGAGTCCCGTAGACCCTGCAACCGGCATTCCTGCCCCACCCAGTGGAGAGTTGGCCCGTGGTCACATGTATGTGATCTTTATTGTTACCAGTACAATCTAAACATGAGGTTCATGCACTTCACGTGCCTTCAGACCGCTTCAAGTATAATTTGCATCTTTAATATTCCTATGTGCACTGTAATCTGTGATTTTTTTTTTGCACTATGTGTCCGTGTGTGTGCTCTGTGTCACCAGTGCTCAGTGACGTGTGGTAACGGGACCCAGCAGAGGCAGGCTCTGTGCCACACCAGGGACAACACCATCGGCTTATGTTTAGATAGCAAACCAGAAACTATAAGAGTTTGTCGCCTGGACCCATGTCCCAGTAAGTCCTAAATAAATACCACTTCATAAATAACCTTACAAGACATACTTAGAGCTAATGCTTTACAATGCATATCAATTATACATAAAAAATGTCAAAACTGTATCTGGAACAAAGCCAGAAACAGAAACTGTTAAGTCTTTAGTATTAACAACTTCCTGTAGGATAAATATGTAACCAAGCAGCCCCATGCTATGTAGTTTAGGATACTGTCAGAGGTTTTTCTAACCTTTTGACTGGTGAAGAGGACAAGAGGCAGAAAATTTAACTTGAAATCAGTCAGACCTGGCGAAAGTTTAAAAAAGGGGAGCCAGAGTATAAAATCATTAAAGATCCAATATTAGGCTCCTTTACAGATTCATAATTTTAAGTTGAGGTCAGCTGAAAACAGCTTTGTTGTTTTATTGTGTAGAAAACAAAATGTAATTTCTTTGCACTGAACATTTTATCAGCTCCTTTTGTTATTTTTGGAAATGCAAATCCTTTACGAAAGGGCTACTCAACTGCGGCCTGAATGTTTCAGACTTCCAGAAGTGGATTTTGACCTAACTCCATCACTCTGTCTTTGTCTTCTTGCAGAGGGCTCATCGGACTTCAACAAAAACAGCAACATTCTGATCCAGTGGCTTTCTCGTCCCAACCCCAACTACCCGAGGATCTCCTCACGTAAAACCTCCCTCTATAGCTCCCAGCCCGGCCTCCACAGCGGCAGCCGCAGCTGCATGCCTGTCCTCTGCTGGGCCCTGCCCGTCTCTGTCCTCCTGTCTCTGCAGGGCCGGCCCCGGCTGGCCCCCTGACCTGCCCCTTCCCCACGCCTTGTGCCTGTGCCCACGCCCGCAAGCGAGCGGCAAAGCTTTCGCTTCTCTTTTGGGGGGGGGGATGTTGTGTCTCTCTCTCTCTCTCTCTCTCTGTGTGTCCGAGGCGGCTCTGACCGGGGGAGGTCTCTGGCTCCTGTGTGTGCTAGTTGGTTCTCTCTTGCTCTGTCTCTCTTTATCTCTCTATCTATCCTCTGTGGAGCATTGTGTTGTGACCGCTGGCCAGTCGAAAACTCAAAAGATCAACAACAAAAAATCTGACGTGAAAAGGATTCGAAGTGGCAAGGTGAACAGGTTTTCATTGGCACCTCCTGTGACGTGTCAAAGAGCCTTCCACGTGAGACGGGGAGGCCTCGCCCTCTGCATGTGGCGGCCATGTTTTGCGCGAGCTAGCTGCGTGTTGTTATGGGTTACCACTCCTGAGGCGCGGCGGCGCTCTATTCTTTCTGTAGCGCGTATTGAGGAGAAACAGATGTGAAAATAAACAGAAATGTTATATAATATTCATATAGAAAAAACATATATATATATATATATTAAAAATATGAAAGCTTTATTGTGAATGTGATCTGAGGACATCTTTGCTAAAGTGCTCATCTGACATCCTGGTTCCATTTGGGGATGAGAATGGTGTCTCATTCTAACGTTCCATTCTCAGACCGACAGGAACTTAGCACAGAAGTTGGAAGTGATATGAGTAAACCTTTTGATTTTTTCTCTTTTTTTTCGGAGGGAACTGGGAGGTGAAAAACCTTGAAAGACAATTAAAAAAAATAAATAAAAGGGTAAAAAAAAAAAAAAAACAGGGTAGTTTGACCACTTGAGGTTGCTTCCCATTTCACCTCATCATCAGCCATCCTCTCTGACTGTTATACAAAAATTCAATAAATGCAGCTTATTTGTGCTTGCAGACTTTAAACAAATACATCTATAAATATATTTGTATTTATATATACCTATAAATCTAAAATCTATATGAGTGACAATAATATTAATAGTTTTACCATGAATAAGCTGTAGCTTATTTGCCTAAAACCTTTGGACTGCTATTGATCGCTTAGATCCTTGACTGTTATGTGTATTTTTTTATTGATTTTACATGAATACAGATGAATATTTAATAAAGGTGAAGTGTTTTGGGGGAACGGGTTTGACCTATATTATGCAGGACTTGGTCAGTTAGTTGCCTCTCCATTCTCTCAAATGGATCAGTGGTTTTTCTGTCGCTTCTTGTTTTCTTTCAGGATAGGATCACGTTTTGTCATGCACATTTGCATCCATCACCTGTACGTTTGCCTCTACATGTGCGTGCGTGACACGTTTAAATACTGTGTGTGCGTGGGGTGGATGTGCGTCTTACACGAGGGAGTAAAAGAAAACGAGTAATTGTCAAAAAACTTAGAAAAAAATTAAGTGTGGGCATGAGTGTTTGTGCGCGAGGCTGCTGCATCATTTTGGGATTTTACACACTGCGATCAGATACAGAAATACCTCATAAACTTTGATTTGAGAGCGACTGGTGATTTCACTTTATTTTGATGAACATGTAACCACATGAACAATGCCTTATCTTGGATTGAATGTAATGGCATTTATCTGTGAAAGAGATGGCTTTACTCATTCAAAGTTTCACTCGGAATAGAGGCAGCTTCAAACCAACTAACAAACTCACACCCGCCAACCATCAAAACCTACCAAGGTGACGTTGGACCATTGTCTGACTACTGGAAAGGGTTTTCAAAGGGCCTAAGGTATTGACACATATGGCATCTAGAGAAAAAAAAACACAACAAAAAAGCAACACTTCAGAGTTGTCATTGTATTGTGATCACATATTTTTGTTGTGACTATGTAGCGAGCTATCCAAGGTTTCCTGCTGCTGGAGTTGGACTGTACGAGACCAAGCCAGACCTAGCAGTGCGATACTGTATATAACATTGGTGTTGACTGTATTTAATAATGTTCATGACTGTTATCTTCTTCTATAATATTCTATACTATGGGTAACTGTTTTGTGGCTTCACTGGCCTGCTGCGTGGGGCTGGCTAACGTTCGGCTAACGTTGAAGAAACCTTCAGATGGACTACGTGCACTGCGTCTATATGCACTTTGATTTATCAGGGAAATTTTATTAATGTTTTGTAAATGTTTCATATGACACTTAACGTGCCATTCCAGTTTTTACATCATCATGGAAATTATGTATTTTCTTTAAAAAAAAGAAAAAAAAGAAAAGCAAATATAATTTATGTACTTCATGTTTTCTTTGTTTTTTGGGGGGTTTATTTTCAACCGCTGAACAGATTGACTGGTTGATTTCCAAGTAATCAAGTGTTTTACCAAAGTGACTGTGAACTTGTAACTTTCGATACAGTTGAATTATTTTTCTTAAAAAAAAAATCTATATGATGAGGAGGAGGAGGCATATATCTCATTGTTTCAGTTCATGTCATTCTCAACAGCAAAGTTGTATCAATAAAAACCTTTTAAAAAGTGTGACCTTTCTCTTTAGGGTTGTTAGAGAACAGAGTTGCTTTTACTTCTGTGGTGCACGCCAAGTGTTGAAACTTTGACAGTTAACTAAAAATGCTGCATGTCTTGCATTAGCAGACAATACATTGAATTAGATGGTTTATAGCAAAAAATCTAACCTAAAAATCACAAATTCACTGACAACACAAGACTGGCGACCCTTCTTTTCTGTTTCAGTGGCTCTGGACTAATTTCATGACCTCTTTTGGGTTTTTCTCATCTTTCCTGAATCCTCTGCTGATGGTCTGGCTTTCCTACTCTCTTTTTGCAAAATGTGAAACACACACACACACACAGGCATGTACTTTTATGTCTCCTCCAACATGCACATGGAAACCATTGCTAATGTAACATCAATATCTTCCAGTGTGCAGAATTTAACTCACAAAGATCAACAGTCACACGTTGCTTCATAGTCTCAACTTTTGTCTGCGCCAAGTCTCAGATCTGTGTTCTCTCCTTCACAGGCCAGCATTGTCATGGAGACCGCTCTGTGTTCTGTCGTATGGAAAGGCTGAAGCACTACTGCTCTCTGCCGGACTACCAGCGATTATGCTGCAAGACCTGCAGCAGCGTCAGCAGCACAGAACCTGTGCCCAGATCCGCCTCTAGATCCACCCTCATCCCCTCTGTTACAGATCCTTCACCCAACAACATCTTGAGCTCTGCCTTCACCACCTCCCAACCCATTAAAGCTGTCATCACCACCGTTTCAACTTCCCCCACTGATTCATGGGCTACCACTCCTCTCCCAGTCTCCACCACAACAACTCTTCGTTCCAGCCCAACTCCACTGAGTACCACAGTAATAATGCCCACTCATCCACCAGCTGTAACCACCACTCCTTTCCTCCCTACCCCCTTTCCTAATTCAATCACTACAGTTCCCACGGTGGAGAACTCAGATCTGGTGTTGCAGACCACTACAACTGCTCCAACAGCTGGGACGATAACTTCCACAGATTCTACATCAACCCTCAGTACTGAACAGACTAATCCAACAGAAAGCAGTACTAAAACAGACATCCCACTAAAATCCAAATCTGACAAGAAAATCCAATTAAACACTAAGAAAAAGGGGATTCCACCAAAGACTGATCAAAAGAAAAAAACAGAACCAAAAAGTACAAAAAAGGAGATTCCACCAAAGACGAATCTCAAAAAGAAAATAAATACTACTCCAAAAATTGGTACTCCTAAAAAGACTAATCCATCTAACACCACTGCAAAAAAGATTACTCCAGCAAATGCTACTCCCAAAAATACAACTTCAACAAAGACTGCTCCAAAAAAGCTTACTACAGCAAACACTAGTCCAAAGATTGGAAATCCAAAAAAGAATAATCCATCAAAAACCACTGTGAAAAAAAACACTTCAGCAAATGCAAGTGCCCGAAATACAACTTTATCAAACTCGAGTCCAAAAAAACCCACCACAACAAACAATACTCCAAAAGTTGGCACTCACAAAATGATAAATCCAACAAACACCACTGAAAATACGACTACTCCAACAATCGCTAGTCCCCAAATAACAACTTTAATAAACACTACTCCAAAAAACATTATTGAAGCAGGCACTACTCCAAAGATTGGTTCTCCAAAAGAGATTAATCCAACAAACACCACTGAAAATAAGGCGACTCCAACAGTTGCTAGTTTTCAAAATACAACTTTATTGAACACCACGCCAAAACAGATGACTAAAGCAAGCTCTACTCCAAAAATTGCCACTCCCAAAAAGATTAATCCATTCAAAACCACTGCAACAAACAGTACTCCAACAATTGCTAGTCCACAAAATATAACTTTATCAAACACAAGTTCAAAACTTGGTACTCCTAAAAAGACTAATCCATCAAAAACCACTGTGAAAAAAATAACTCCAACAATTGCCTTTTCCCAAAATACTACTTTATTAAACACTACTTCAAAAAAGACAACTAAATCAAGCTCTACTTCAAAAATTGCCACTCCCAAAAAGATTAATCCATTCAAGAAAACTGCGAAAAAGACCCCTCCAGCTAAAGCTAGTCCAAAAATTGGTACTCCTAAAAAGCCTAATCCATCAAACACCACTGCAACAAACAGTACTCCAACAATTGCTAGTCCACAAAATATAACTTTATCAAACACAAGTTCAAAACTTGGTACTCCTAAAAAGACTAATCCATCTAAAACCACCACAAAAAAGACTAATACAGAAAATACTAAACCCAGAAAGATCATTCCATTAAAAACCACTCCAAAAAGACCTACTTCTGCAAAAATCAATCCCAAAAATACGACTTTGTCAAGCACTTCTCAGAAAACGAATGCTACAGCAATAAAACCTCCTAAAAAAGCATCTCCACCAAATACTACTCCGAAAAAGAGCACTAAAGCAAACACTTCTTCCAAAAAGATAACTCTGTCAAGCACCGTTTTTAAAAAGCCCCCTCCCAAAAAGTCGACGACAGAGAAAAAAGATAAACCTTTACCTAAAAAGAAGGTCCCAGCAAACGCTAATCCCCAAAAGAACATTGTGCCCAAGACAAAAAGCACAAAACAGACTCCAGCAAAGAAAACTCTTCAAAACAAGGCAAAACCAGCACCAAAAAGTGCTGCTAAGTCAAAGACCAAGGTCAGTCAAGAACTGAAGGAGAAAAAGACTAATTCAAAACTGAAAACACTGTTTTATACCACAACTCTCACCCCTTTTTTGATAAACAAATCACCAGAAGAAGAGTTTTCTACCACTCCTCTCAGCGGCAGTGGCACAATGCTTACCATGTCCTTCCATGAGTCAGGAATCAGTCCCACACTCCTCAGCAGGGGAACAACAGAAGCCACAACACCCAGCCTCTTTACTGATTTCATAACACCTACAGGACGCATTGACACTGAGGATGTCTCAGTAGCAAGCAGCGGAGATGTTACGGACACAAGTGGGACCTTTCCAAGTGGCGATGACAACAAAGAGTCCTACACCACTGCAGGAATGGTGAGAGACACTGTTGTGCTGGAGGACGGCCTGTCCATAACGATCCCGACAATAAACGAAGATGGCACGACCGAGTTCGCCTCCTCACCCTGGCTGGACCTGTCCGAGTACATCCCTGTGAGCGTCCCCGTTCCCACAACAACCTCTGATCCCGGTGCCTCGCTTCCCACAGTAATCAGCCATTCCGAAAAGGAAGCTGCGGCACTGGCGCCGACGATGGTCTCGACCTTAAACCCTCAGCAAAGAGATGCGGAGAACAACGAGAGCAACTTCATTGACGCCTTCGACAGCAAAGCTGCAGGCGCGGACGGCAACGTCTCTCAGAACAACCTGATTCCAAAGCACCGGGTCAGCCTCAGAGAAAAAACCAGGAACAAACGTATCCAGGAGCTCCTGGAGGAAAAGCGAAACTTTCTCCTCAGGATGAAAAGAGGCCAGACTGCACATTAGAACAAGCCTTCCCATTTCTCTTATAGAGATGAACATTTCTGATGCACCTCTTAGCTGCCACATTGTTGTAAATCAGGCCTTCCTAAGAATCTAAAATGATCAGGACTACTGCAGGGACAGAAGATCATTGCCAAACTATTGAACAATTGTGTTGAACAGAGAAAAGGTCTTTGGCGGACCAACTGATGAAGATTTAGTGCTAATCCCTTTGTACATTTGTAAAACAAACGGGAGGAAGGCTGGGCATCCTGTCTGACCAGCAGCCTACAAAGCCAATCTTTTTTTTCTTTTTCTAAACCACTCATGCTCCTGTTTGTGGATTCAGTCATGTACAGTGCTGTGCAAAAGTTTTAAACCACTCTGTATTCCTCTTTACTTTGCTCTGCAGAGGAGACAGACTTAACCCCTTATTTTTTTATAGTGGTCTTGATCTCCGGACTTTCTTAAAATGTTTCAAAGTTTGTCTTTGGATTTTTGCTGCTTTTTCCCTCGCTTTGAGTTCAGTCCTCGTATTTGACTATGACAGTAAGTAGTGCAGTGTGTGCTTGTGTATAATATACAGCAGATGAGCAGTTATGTCTTCAACAACAGCACTCGATCAAACATCTTTGCTATTTTTCGTACAACAAAGATTTATCTATCAGGGACCAAATTGTATCTTTGTCACAGGCTGCTGTAACAAAATCCTTAAAGAGTCACTTGTTAATCCTTGGAGGGTTTTTTTAGGTGGCTTAACAAACAAACAAATAATAATCCTCTGAAAATGACCAGGTACTGGACTGAAAATGAGTAGAAAAGTTCATATAAAGATCTTGATGGACCTTCAGAAACCTAAACATCAATTGACCAAAACCACTTTAAAAGACAAGTTTTTCTCCTCAGAAACAAAATATGACTCAAAACTTTTGCACAGTTCTGTAGATAGATTTTTTTATATATATGTGTATTTTCTTTACCGGTACAGAACCACCAAGAATCAAATTCTCCTTCCTGTATGATACTACTGCCAAGGACTGCACCTCCCCTCACACATACATGTTAGTTCAAATCTGTCTCCTGATAACAACTTCTGTTTGATGAGATGAAGTTGTTTGTTGTTGGGTTTTTTTTAGCGCTGATACTCTGAATCCTCTCCACCAACTGAGCTGGAGCTTCTCGAGCCCTGAAATCAGTGAAGTTATGCCCGACCTTGACAAAGTCAGAGTTGACTTTTGGTTTTATTGCTGTTCCGATGTTTTATTTCTTTACTCTGATTAGATTCTGCTGCCATTCCCAAAGCAGCGATTCTCTGAAAGGCTTCTAATCTCTCAGGAACTCTCGGTGTGAAAGTTTAATCGGAGGTACTTCAAAAACGCACAGTGCTAAAACGATTTGATCAGTTGTCACTGAGCCAGGTGAAACCCAAAGTAAAAGAAAATCTTGATTGTTTCCTTTTTTTAAAACAGTCAAGCGTGGTGCTTTTTTTCTGTCTCTGTTGCCAAAAGCAGGGTTTTTCATAAAGATATTTATGCAGGAAAACTACAAAAAAATAGAGAAAGAAACAGGCTTTATCATATTGTATCCAAATGAAAGCTTTAAGAGCTGCTTTATTTCCTTCTCTAAAAGCTATAAAGTTTGTACATCTTTAACTTGCAGCAGCCATGACGCTGCTTTTCGTTTTGTACAATATATGTACATATGAACCAGAAGTTAATGTTTAATATTTATTAAAGTTTAAGTGCTATTTTGCAATTGACGTGTGTTGTGTATTTTCTATAAAGAAAAATCATCTAACCAACTACTTTTTTGGCTGTAAAGATGCAAACACGACAAAAAAAAATTGACAATAATAATAAGTTTAAAGAAATGCAGATGAACCACATGCATCTGTGTCAGCAGAGTTCCCTTTTTAAACTTTTAAAAGCACACTTGCAACATTTTCTTCCAGTTGCAACGTAATACTAAAAGTGTCCTCTAGGGGGAGACACTATTCCTATCCACAACAATAGTGTTGGTAGTGTTTGTTTGTTTGTTGTTGTTGTTTTCTTTCATTTTGACAGCAAAATCAGATCATGCTGAAAGTTTTTATCATAAAATTGCTTTATTTCTAACTTCAACCAAAACTCAGTTTAACTTTTTTTTACTTTTGTTTGTCTCAACAGTTGAATTTCAAATTTTATTTCAGTAAATCTCCTTTCATTGATGAATATGATTTGGTTTACATTTTGTTTTTAGGATCATTAAAACCAAAACCCCAGTATCTTTAAAATAAAATTTCTAAAAATAATAAATAAATAAAAAAGCATTCCTAGATTAAGTGCACATTGCCTACCACCTTTCATGCCAGTGTTTGAAACTAAGATCATCTTATCTTGAAAAATGTCTGAGTTTTAGTCCCATGCAATATCACTACATATTGTAACATTTTGTAAGATCTATTAGCACTCAGAGTAAGTCCTGAGGATGACTCTCAGCTACTGCTGCACCAAACTTCAGCTCAATGTCTGTAAAATTGACTGTTTTTGTGTTTGAAATCCGGAGGTCTCTAGGAGGTAGGTGGTGATCAGGTTTCTATAAAATTTGTCAAATGAAACGAATGATTAAGACAACCTTGGTGTCTGCCATAAAGGGTGTTTATACACATGAGTTGTAGCAATAAAACTATTGGCAGGTGAGATGGAGGACTCTGAAACCAATAAACGAACTGAAAGGTTGGGTGTTTTTATCACCTGCTGCTGTTCAGCTGGAACACTGTCAGAGGTCTCAGACAGGTCAGGGGTCAAAGACCTGAAGACGAGCAGGCTGTTGGAGAAAAACAAAATCCGACCGCCTTACAGCCATGATTAGAAAACAGAAAGGACATGGCAGCACCACAAACGTGCCGAGGTAGGCCAGACCCCAAAGCTTACACAGAGAGGTAGAGAGGCTGACAGCAGAGTTCACTGGAGGCCATGTTCTGGGGCTTCGGGGACTTTTGTCCCACTCTTCTTGGCTGAAAGGTTCAAACTCAGATTCATTGGAGATTTTTTATTTTTTTTTAAAAAAACAACTTCTCCACCGTATGAATTCAGTCGTTATGATGTTTGAGCCGAAACGGGAGGATCCTTGATGCCTGATTCTCAACAAATACTCTAATAAAAACTTCTGTTCAGATCAGGGAATCAGGCTTCTAACAGTTTTAATGTTATCGAAGTACCTTTTGCTCAAGCTGCAGCATGTTCCCGACTTTGATCTATTTCATGCAGAAGTTTTCTTTTACCTTTAGAAGATAGAAATGAGCTCCATACTGAGTCAACAAAGGACCTAAATATTGATGTTACACCTGTTTATGCCTTGATAAAAGTAAAAAAACATTCTGAACAAGTCGTATGGTTTCGGAAACATTCAACTTTGTTCACAAGGCTGAACAAATGTTTCATTCATTGTTAATACTTTGTAATTTCATTTAAATTCACCTTCTGTTGAATGATTACTAATTTGACTGATGATTTACAGAAACCTTCAAAAACTAATGGACGTCAGCTGACTGAACTTGTCCACAAAGGCTCTGGTTGTTCATCCTGGTCCCTTGTGATTAAATCTTCTCCAAAACATCTGAAATCTAATCGTTCTCAGAATCAAAGCTCCTTTCAAAGAAACGCCCCTCTCTGGCCTCCAGAGGAAAAGTGTGACCGCTTCTCAGAAACTCCCCGGCATCTGGGAGCTGAGTGGTAAAAATCAATAACCAGGCTCAAGAATCTCAGCCGACCTTCGCTTTAAAGTGCCTCGCTCTTCTTACCGTCCGGTAAACACAGCTTTTATCATTCATGAGCGTGCACAAAAAACATCCACCTGTCCTGTCCTCTGTCCTAATTTGATTCTTATTGACTCAGGAAGAGGATGAGAACAAGACACTGAGCGCTGTGACAGCTTAAAGGGATGGTTAGGATCTTTTGAAGTGGAGTTCATGGAAAAGTTATGAACAATAATATCTTACCTGCTGCAGATAGCTGCTTCTTCTTCTTTACCTCTTTTTCACCAGGAAAAAAACCCATTGAGATTAAAAATCTCTTTTACAAGAGCATCCTGGCAGCGCTTTGAACAGCCTTCATTTGGAGAAATATAGTTTAGCCAGCTAAAGACAGGGCCAAAACCAAAGTGAAATGATGTTTTTGATCAAGACAGCAGCTTTTTGTTTTGTCCCTGTCCCCAGTTGGACCTGCCAGTAGCTTGTCAGTCCAGTCAGAATTAAACTATATGCAACTCGTTCTGGCAAAATGAGAGATTTGTTTTCATTTTGGGTTATTATTATTTTCAAATTTTCCTTTGCAAAAGTTTCAAAATGATCTATAGTTGTTAGATTGTTTGTGTTTTTTTAATTTGGTGATTTATCAACATAGCTAGCAACAAGTGAGTTTTGTTTGGTCTAGAACAGGGGTCTTCAATCCTGGTCCTCGAGGGCCACTATCCTGCATGTTTTCCTCGTTTCTCTGCTCCAACACACCTGATTCAGTGGTTAAATCACCTCTTCATGTTCTGCAAAAGCCTGTTAATCCCCCATTGATTCAAATCAGGCGTGTTGGAGCAGAGGAACAAGTAAAACATGCAGGACAGTGGCTCTCTGTCCTGCAAACAAACTCATGCTCTCTCTCTCACACACACACAGCCAAAACCATTATCGAGGACCAGGATTAGAGACCACTGGTCTAGAATGATGTCTCCATTTAGCCAGGACTGGTCCCATATTTCTGAGGCCATTTAAAGCTCTTTCTACAACAGGTAAGATATTATTTGCTCATAACCTTTCCACAGAACATGCATGTTGTGTAAAAGCCATTTTACATGTGATATTTTGCTAACAAAACAAGCAAACAAACTCATGCTCTCTCTCACACACAGCCAAAACCATTATCGTCCTCATTCATAGTACCCGGAGACTCCACACAGAAAGATCTGCAGAGATTCAAACCAAAGGCATCCACTACTTCACGATGCAGCCGTCTGTTCTGGTTTAAGAAAATAAATATTGATCTTGGTGTGGAATACTGACTTGTTTTTAAATAAAGCAAAAAAGAAAAAAAAAGGAACTGCATGTTCTATTAGTGGAAAGGATTTAGGGACTTTATTTTGTCACTCACAGTCATTGCTGCTAATATAAGTCATATGCAATGGGAAAAAAATAGCAGAATCTTTTCTCAGTCATGAAACATCCCGTCAGCGAGCTAAAGTTTATCTTCATCACTCTTTGGAAATATTTGAGCCTTCTGATAAGAAAGCTGCTTCCTTGTAAAAACAGCTGATGATGATAATGATCCTGTTTTGTTTTTCTCCCCCATAAATGCTCATCCTGTATTTTTATCTGGAACTACAGCCCTGGCTGATGTTTGTTATTAGCAGAATGCACGTCGATAAAAGTGGTCAGTGTGGTGCCTGAGAGTCTGTCCACTATCTGAAAGCAGCCACGTGCCAGTGTGCGCATGTGCCTGCATGTGTGTATATATGTGTGTCTGTGCGTATTAGCGAGGCAGATTCAGTGCGTCGTGACCTCTCCATTAGACATCCATAAAACCCCAGGAACCCTTTTAAGGGAACGATGCTAAAATAAGCAGAGCAGAGCTCCTCATCTGGGGCTCATTCTGACCCGCAGCAGACAAACACATGTAAACACACAGACGAGCAAATATTGGTTCAGAGAGAATGCACCGAGGCAGACTGTTGACCGAAAGATTTAAGGCAGGATGGTCCTGCGCGCTCCATGTTTGTGGAAAGTAAAAATCACAGGGAATATCTGTAAGCCTTAAAGAGAAATGTCTTTGAAGAAAAACTCAACCTTTTATGCAAATATTCAATATCTTAAAAAAAAAATGTTGCAGAAGTGAGCTTTTTCAATAGAAAATATAAAGTTAACTTTTTATTGCTTTACAACATGCATACCTGTCCTTACAGTGTCTGCTAACATCTGTACACAATCATCTGCATGTGATTATGTGTACACACCAAGACTGTGGGGCAGGGACTAGATGTTTCCGTAGTTAAAGCTGTCTGCCTTCTCTTAGTCGTGTTTATGTCCAAAATGACCAGTCATGCTTTGGTTGACTTTGGACCCATAAAGGTAAACAGGAAAGCAGAGCACATATCTTTATATACAGTCATAAGACAGCATTCTGGATATTTATTAACCCCAGACCAGTTAATGGAAACATGCTTGTTGCACGTAGAAACAGGACTGGTTGAATCTACAGAAACACCTTGTGATGCAGTCTCAGTGCCACATGACAAACAGTAGCATCATTAAAACAATGAATTTAAAGAAAAAGAGGAATGAGACACAAACAAAGCTGGCTGTCTTGATCATACCAGAAAATAATTAAGCTTTCCTTGAAGGAATGCATGTCACCCGGTCGCGTTTCACGCCACAGTTTTGAACTAAGATCTTCTTATGATAAAATGTTTTCTTGGAAATAACATTTTATGGGACCTCATGCAATAATTTGAGATCTTGCAAGACGTGTCGCAAGGGTACTTCAACATTTCCAGTGAATCCTGGTGCATATTTTAGCAGGAAAATTGTAATATAATAACTATGTAATGTATAGCAAAACTGATTGTGGTGTAAAAGTTTACAACATTGTTGAAACACTATGAATCTTTGAAATGAGTTGTTTTGAGGCGACAACAATCCTCTTTGCTCTTAGAGCCACTCAGACTAGTTGTTAGCTCATTAGTCTGGTCATAAATAAAACTCTGTTTCTCCAAACTGAGGTCATTCAAAGAGCTATCGACAACAGGTAAGATATTAACCCTGTATAATCTTTTTCTCAGAACCCTACTCCAAAATATCTGAACTGTCCCTTTAAAGATACAGGCATACAAAACAACTCAATAAGGAACAAAGCTCAAACCAGATTTGAAACTTGAAAGACATGTTTTAGTATAGACTTTAAATGAGATTACCACTAACTTCATAAACATCGCAACAAAGATTGTTTTAATTAAATCTGCAAATTAGAAATTTCAGTTTTCCGTGAGTGCTCAAAGATTATATGTGATCGAGTCAAATTATGTCCTTGTTTACCACAGCTGAACTGTTGCAGTGATCAGAGGCCCGAAAACCCTTGTGATCCGCAATTGGACAAAAACAAGTCCACCAGGGCATTATCCCGTGTGCTACGTGACCTCTTACACAGCTTATGTCATGAGTGTTGGAACAACAAGCTCCTGAAAAGAAAAGCACAGCAGTCAAGTCCATTAAAAGCAGCAATCAGAATGTGAGAACAGGGAATAAAAAGCATCGCCTCCATTCCACCACCTACGGCTGAGTTTCCCCTCATCAGGCCTTTACCTTTGAAGGGAAGTGGGCGGTCGTTACGCAACTTTCTTTATGTCCGCTCGAAAATTCAGAAAGAAGTATTTTTCTCTTTAAATCACTTCAGTGTCAACTAATTGAAACTTTCTTGGGCTCAAACAACAGAACAGGATACTCAATTTAATTAAAGGCCAAGCAATCCTCGAAGGAATGCATGTCACCCACCGCCTTTCAGTCCAGAGTTTTAAACTGATCGTATCTTATGATGAGAAATGATAATAGCCCTGTTAATGATGATGTGCATGGTCACGTGATCTGTTGGCTTGAAGTAGAGACATTTTTGTATTGGCTAAGGTCGATTAGCTGTGGCGGCCATCTAGAGTTGGGCTGACTTAAAAAGTTAATCAGTTATAAATGTTCATCCAAGAATTACTTTCCAAGAGTTTAATTTTTATCTGCATTGGTCATGACATATTTTGCTAACAGACAAATAGGGCTGACACCTAAAGTCAATGCCTAAGTTTTAGACAAAAATGTTGCACAATGTGTAACACTATTAACATATGTGGGAGGTGATGCCGAGCTGCCACCACTCCAAGTTTTATTTAAACATCTGTAAAACCGAATGAGTTATAGCCATTTTTGTGTTGGCTAAAGTCAGTTAGCTGTGGCAGCCATCTTGGGTTGGTTTGACTCCAAAAGTTAATCAGCTGTACATGTGCATCCAGTGATTACTTCCTGAAAGTTTCATTAAAATCTGTCCTGTGGCTAACACATGCAAAGACATGGACAAAAACATAATCTCCTTCAGTTGAGAAACATAACTTTTCCCCTAAAATTTCTGTACTTGTTTGCTAAAGTTTAGCAGCGTTCTTTGAGTGGAGATTGATGTTATTAAGATTCTTGTGAGCTCCAAGGAATAAAAATAGAACTGACACAATAAGGGGTAGTTTGTTATTGATCCAGCAAGCCAATAATAGACTGCTAAAGACTAAGAAAGACTAAGAATTGGTGACTCATGCGCCATATATGGAGCATCATGTTGGAGTCAGGGTAAAGATTGATGTTGTACACACACACACACACACACACACACACACACACACACACTCAGGGAAAATGAACACGTGCAAACCTGTCACATGCTCAGCAGCTAATCTACATTTTGACCATTCCACGCTATAACCAACAAGGTCAAAGATTGCTTGTAGAGCATCACGATTTCCTCATCGTTCCTTTGGTCAGATTTATGTCTGCTTCCAAGAAAGAAATGAGAAAAAAAAAAAATCTTTGTTTGTTTATTTCTCCCTTCTGCTTATCTTTTCCGACTCCGAGCCTGCTCTCCCTGTTTTCCTCTCCCTTCCCTCTTACGTTTTCCCTCCTCTTGTTTTTCTCTCCTCATCATCGCAGTCACTCGGAGACAGAGCTCGGGCCGAGGAAATGAACGTGTGTGCGTCTATTTTTAGATGCAGGGAAGGAGGGCACACCAAAAGTGAGCTGTAGAGGAAAAAAAAGAGAGAGAGAGGGTGGGGGGGAGTAAGGGAGGAGGAGGAGAAAAAAAACTGTTTCTGCTTCGCCTCTGCTCAGAGACAGTGGATGCCAGGGAGCAGCATCGCTGGGACGAAAACACAGGATACTAGATAACAAAACGCTTCAGGTTTGAACTGAGCGAGCAAGAGAGAGAGACAAAGAGACCAACAACCACCGTCTGTAAACAGGTGAGCGGGGCAACAAATTTGCCAGAAAGCTTGGACATTATTTCTAAAAAAATGCATTTATTCGTGTGCTTCAGCCTTGTGCTGCGATCGTGGGGCCATTTTTAGATGCTGTGTACCAAAGGAGTGCCCTAAATTTAGCAGTGGTTACACACCTTGGAAGAAACTGGGGTAGAGGCTGGGGGGGGGGTTTTGGAGGTGGAGACAAAAATATGTTTCAACAATATGGTGGGTTGTAGACAAGAAAACCAAAGGCTGACACATTCTGTGGCTGGACGTGACTGAGGCTAAAATAACCAACTGTTTGTGCAGCGGGTTTCTCAGCAAGAGGGGTGAAGCCTGAAACGAGGACTAGGAGAAGCGGGGAGGTTTATTTGCTTGACTTGATTGATACAGTTGGGGTGGATGGGAAAGGAAAGGGGGGGTTGTTTTCAAACACAAGCTGGTATGTGTCAGATTATGTCACTAGTCCGATGGGAAGGGGAAAAAGGGACTTCTGCTCGAAAACAGTGATGTTTGTGTCTTTTACAACAAGCAAGAGATTAAAAGCTGTGTTGAAAATCTATCCTGTCTGCCACCGTCTTTGCTGTCAACATCAGTGTTCTCAAAGCAAAAGGAGGCTTTTACTAAATGATTTTGTAAATTTACTTCTATTTTTAAAATAATAAAAAAGGGAAGTAAACATCTTTCCCATGTTTCCCACAAGCTTGGAAAATGACCTCTCTCCCTCTTGGTTTTGTCTCCCAGCCATGCGGCCGCGGTCCAGACTGCCGACCAAGAGAAGAATCCTGCTGCCCACAATCACGGAGGGCACCGAGGAGACGGCGAGGGACTGGAACGACCCCAGCACGTTCCAATTAGGCGATGGCAGTCAGGGGGTTTCGTCAGAGGACTACCTTCTCTCCATCTGCCACCTGGCTCGCCCCACCTTCCCCACCAGGGAAGGTTCCCCCGAACACCTCCATGCGCAGCAGCAGGACGCCGTGCAGCAGAGGCTCAGGCCGTCTCGGGTCATCACTTTAACCTCCCCCGACTTCGACCTCAAGGAGGAGCAAGAAGACGGGAAAGAACTGAACGGACGGCTGATGCGCTGGAACTCCGACCCCTTGGAGTTCCTTTACGGCGACCAGAACAACCTCTTTGCCCTCTCAGGCAGCGTGGGGAAAGCATTCGTCAGGGGGAGGTCGGCGAGGCAGCATGGGAGCGAGGCTCGCGTCAAAGCTTCAAGTCCGGATTTCCCATGCCAGCGCAAGGGCAGCTGCCCCGAAATAGTCGCCGGAGCTAACCCTCCAGTTCCAAACGGTTCCCCGCAGCACAGCTCGTTCAGGTCGGAGGTCAGGAGGGTTTGTCCAGAGGGAGAAAGACTGAAACAATCCTTCATCTCCCAGTGGATCTCAGACTGCAGGTCGGCTTGGAGGGAGGCGCGCGTTCGAGCTTGCATGTTACCCGCCATAGCTGAGGTGTAGGGAGGACTGGGCTGTGGCATTCTTCAAGAGATGTTTTGTGTCGGAGCATGAGATGTTGGAAATATGTAGAAATACACATTTGTAAAGGAACTGGGGCAATTATAAAGCCACGAATGCCTCATGCTGTGTTACATCAACAGTACTATTCCCCCGAACATCCTCCCTCTCTACTGTTAATGTTTGTTGGTGATCCTGTAAAATCATCAAAAATTGCAAGTCTGTGACACCTGTTTTCTATCTTCCAGTGTTTTTGTGAGTTGCAAATCAATGAATAAACTCTTTTTTTTTTAAATATACCGTCAGTGTTTTGTTTTGTTTTTCCTCTCATCGGCCATCTGCCTTGACCGTGGAACCCCCCTGAAAAATGAACTCCGCTCTCGCCTCCGCCGGTGCCAGGCAGTGGAGTTTCTATGGCAACTGTCGTGGGCTCCTGCGCTGGTAAACAGAAGTGTGGAGGAGCACGGGCTGAGCAGAGATGACTCCATGCAAGACGGAGGCAGGCGGTCGACTGCTTGGCTCACGATGAAACTAGGAAATATATATATATATATATATATATATATATATATATATATATAAAGAAATATGTAAAACTGAGCGGATTGGCGGTGTTAGTGAGTTAAAACGATTCCACGGGTCTTAATTTTTACAAATGAAAAAGGGGATTCAGAACTCAGCTGTAAATCTAAAAGATTCTGAGGTTGAAATTTTTACAAAGATCACTTACTATCTGACCCACTAGAGGGCAGGTTTAGATTGTTTATTACACCAGAAAGGGCTTCGCAAAACCAACCCACCGCTTTTTTAGAGTGCAAAATTAACCTTTGAAAAATAAAAGTATATGTAATTTTAGTAGGACTTTGAAACTTTTGATTAAAAACAACATCTGCATATCTTCACAGTGATGTCTGCTGCATGAACGGCTTTAATGTTCCTGATTTTCATCATCCAAAGATGAATTTCATTTCCTCTTTCATTCCCTGAACATCTAGATATCGCCCCACAACTTTCATGCCAATGTTTTAGACTAAAGATCATCTTGTGTTAAGAAATGACAAATGTATTGCCGTTTTGGTCAAACCTATAAAATAACTACTACTAAATTTTAGCTCAGCATCTGCTCATGTGACTGAGTTAGATGAATTTTGGTGTTGGCTAATGTGAAATAGCTGTGGCAGCCATCTTGAACTGGACTGATTCCAGAAGTAAATCAGATGCAGGTGTGCATCCAGTGATTACTTTCTCGAACTTTTATTAAAATCCATCCAGTGGTTCATGAGATATTTTGCTCACAGACAAACAAGGTCGATCCTAGTTAGTTAATGGCAAGTTTCACGTAATAGAATACGTGTTGGGGATCAGTCTCAGCTACCACCACACAAAATTGTAACTCGGTATCTGCAAATTTGAGTTATGGTCATTAAGTGTGTTTTATTCAGTCAGTTGGCTGTGGCAGCCATCTTGAATTGAGCTGACTTCAAAGGATAACCAACTGCAGATGTACATAAATTTATTAATCCTTTCTCCAAGTCTTGTTAAACTGTGTCCAGTAGTCCGTCAAATATTTTGCTGACAGACAGCAGAAATCCCCTCACCACCACCCACACACACACACACACACATCGGCTGCCTTCACCTTTTGGCAGCAGATGATAATGAGGGCTTTAATCACAGTTCATTGTCTTGTTTATAAATTATGCTTGATAAGATATTCAAGCCATTTTGAAGTGGAGTTCTGTGGAAAAGCGATGAAGACATAACAATATGCCCGTTTTTGACAGCTGTTTGAACAGCTTTAGTTTGGAAATTTACTTCTGACCAGACTAACAAACTAATCCAGGCCAAGATCAAAGTAGATTAGAGTTGTTTCAGGACAACAGCAAGCTCCTACATTTCAGAGCAGTTCATATGCTAATATATGTCCACATAAAAGTATATACTGCTGCCAAATTTACAACACAAAAAACAAAGAATGGAAACATGTGATTGGCTGCTAAAGATCCAGAAAATATCCTGAAAATTAGTGAAAGGCAGCTATGGTCCAAATAAATGACCTTTAGTAAACCGGAAGAAATATTGATGACGATCACTTTAAAAGATCACAAGAAAGTTTTTCTGAAGAATGAAGAATGATTCAGATTGTTGTGCAACCTTTATTGTGCAATCAGAAAGGCCGTGGGCCAGCACATCTGTCACGTGTTCATGACTAAAACTGAGCGATAGGTCCAGACAGTAAACCTAGAGGAAGTGGAAAGTGAAGTTTTGACAAGTGGGCTTTCGTACCTCAAATGTACGAAAAAAGGGAACAAACGAAACTGACGTGGTGTTTCGAACAGTTTCCATCATTGCTGCTAAAAGCGATTATTACAGCAACAAAGAAGAGCAAATTGGTTATAGAACCTAGCATGGAACCTGTCTCCAGCATTAAAACAAAATAAAATCCTTTTATTATGTAAAAAGATGCAGTTTTTGTTTAGATTACACCTGTGGTCTCAGAGCAGAGACGGCCTCTCTGTCACTGCTGTGGGTTTGTCTGCATGAAGCTGTGAACGACACGGCTTTCCGTGAAAGTGACGGTGTGTTAAAAGCTTTTCACTTTTACTGACAAACTAGGTATACCACGCACGTATCAGGAGGACAGTCAAATAAGGGTCAAAATTAAGCACAAACCCACAACTTCAGATGCTTCAAATAACATTTTTTTAGCTTATAAAAGTGAATGGTTTTGATTGTGACGGTTGATCAGATTTGTAACAAATTCCTCCAGAGAAGTCAGGTCTTTGAAGAGTTATTTTCTGATTTTTATTATATTTATTTATTTATTTATTTATTTATTTATTTTATTCCTGTCTGTGAACCAGAAACGTTAAAGACCTTCGGGAGCAGGGGGGGTTTCTTTTTTTGTAAAAAAAACAAAACAAAACAAAACTCAAAATGTACAGTTTTAGTCTGGCATTTTAATTGAAATTTAGTTTTATAAGTTGATTTAGATTAATATGTCGACTTTCAAGTTTCGGTGGATTTATTTTCCTGTCGCTAAATGAATTTTAATGTCTCCTGCCGCCATGAAAGGCGTCATGTAATCGCCTGTGTGTGCACGTGTGTGTGTGTGGGTGGATGTGTGAGTGTGTTTGTGTGTTTGTCTGTTAGCAAAGTATCTCATGAGACACTGGAAAGACTTTAGTGAGTAAATCATTTGACGTAGTTTTGGAGTTGACCCTATTCAACTAAATGACCTTAACAAAGACAACAATTGGTTGAATTCAGTCAGTTTTAGAGAAGTTCAGCTAATTTGATGTGGTAGTAGCTGAGAGTCATCAACATCACACACTCTGAGCCCTGACAGAGGAAACCTTTGAGGAAACCTTTGGGTCATAAGAATGTGACTGATAGACATTCCTTCGTAAATAAAATGTGTTTTAGATTTGACTTTTTATGATGTAATCTATCAAAACCTTTTCAACATTTAAGAGTTTATTGTTTTTGTCTGATTGGTGTTTGCTCATAATCTATGAGAGTTAATATTATTGACTGATTGACAATATTGCCTGGTTCCAAATGATACTAAGCACCACAAATATGATTATCAAGACAAAAAAAATCAAGAAATTGCGACTGTTCTAGGAACTGAAAGCACTTTTCCTGTTACACAGGAAAATAATAACTCGGGGTCTGAAAACTCATGCGGTTCTTTTGATTCTTGACTCTTATATATATTTTTTTCATTTCACACTTACCTCAGTGTGCCTAATCAGGAAATACTGCTTGTACCGTCTCCTCATAGCCATTCTGACATATTCATATTTCTGCTTCTCAGAAATATGAAAAACAAAGCTGTTCTCGTTAGCATAATTCTTTTTAACCCTTAGTTTTGATGAAGGTCAATGTGTGAAGACGAACTAAAACTACTATCATCATCTTTGCTGAAAACCGTTGTGGTAGCAGTTCTGCCGAGTAAAACAAAGTTATATATAAATAAATATAAATGGAGGAAACATTCTACCCATTTTGTGGTAGGTACCAGCCACAGCAAGGAGCCACACAAAGGAACAATTTTAGAAATATCAAGTGAAACTGGTTGGTACCCTTTTGAACTTTATTTGAGAAACAGGAAGCACATTTCCTCTGAGTGCAGAAGCCAACAGGCCACAGACAGATAGATAGATAACCAGACAGATGGATGGATAGATAGATAGATAGATAGATAGATAGATGGATGGATGGATGGATAGATAGATAGATAGATAGATAGATAGATAGATAGATAGATAGATAGATAGATAGATAGATAGATAGATAGATAGATAGATAGATAGATAGATAGATAGATAGATAGATAGATAGATAGATAGATAGATAGATAGATAGATAGATAGATAGATAGATAGATGCTTACTAGACATGTCCTACCTGGTTGGCCAAAGGAAGACCTCAACATGATCCAAAAGGTCCATAGACACTCAAACCACGTGCAGTCGGCCATTGTCTTGGTAAAACGCTGTATAAGGGTGCTGTCTCAACAGGGGTAAGACATGTAGACGCTGGACGTCACTTACGTTGTGCTGGGCTGTCAGCGTGCCCAAAATTAGTCGCACCCATGACTCGCCACACCACTGAAGTGTGAAAATGTGTTTAGATCAAAGCACAGTTGTCTGTTTAAAGTTGTTTTTTTCCCCTCATTTAAGCAGTAATGTATTTTTCAGTTTTTTTTTATTGTTTTTAAGTTTCAGAAGTTCACAGCAGTTTGTTCTTTGTCTTTTAGAAAGTTCACCTTAGAAATTAAGTAGGTGTTTAGTTAAAGGTAGAAGTTCATTAAAGGTTGTTCATTTAAAAAGTTCCCTAAAGACTGTTCGTTTACGTTTCAGTCAAAGTTCGGTGAGTTAATTTGCCCATCTGTATGTACACATGTCTGCCCACCTAGGCTGTGTATGGTTGTGTATGTGGGCCCAGCTGTTGGTTTGGTGAAAGGTGAAACCCTGCATGTATGGTTGATGTGTCACAGGCCACAGCTCACTGCATGAGGAGAAAAGGTCACGTTCTGGGTAAACTTGTTATGTGAAAAATGCATCTTGTACTCACCTTCGCTTTTAAATTTGTTTTTGTGTCACGTACAAGTGGTCACAGAAGAAATGCTACGAAGAAGTTTTTTGCTAAACATAATTGCCTTGTTATATTCTACAGTAATGTATTTTATGGTAGTTAATACAAAATCTTGATTAGTTTTTTTTAAATGCTTCAACAGATTTCTATTTTAATTGTGTATTGTGTGGAAGAACAATTGATACTAATTGTATCAGGTGTGAGAAAGAAGGTCAAAACCAGAAGTAAATCATACACCCAGAGGAGGCACTGAAGAAGACCAAACGTTATACATAATTATAAAATGGTCAAAGAGGGTTGGTGTAAAAAATAACGAGCGGTGACATCATCACCTGTGAGGAGGAGGGACCCCTCTGTAGTGTATAAGCTCTGGATCCTGACTGTAAGATGGGGGGTCGTTTCACTCTGTTGTCTGCAGAAGAGCAGATTTAAACTTGTTTTGTTTTTTTTTATGATTGTAGCTCTGTATCTTCATTGTCCCTGTACTTCAAGATATCTGACTCAGTCATTTTTTGTCATTTGTCTGTCGATGACACGAGAGCAAGGGTTAAAGACTCCAGAAATTTTTTTTAATCCTTTGGTTTTTTTTTCTTCATTGCTGGACAAACTTTTCAGCTATTTTTGAGGAATGATCAAGGTAAATTAGTATAGCTTTATCTAAAAGATAAAAAGCAACACTCTGAGGTGGACGTAATTATTAACATTAAAAAATTTTCACAACATAAATTGGACAGCCAGGAGTTGCCAGACAGGTTTAACAATGAATTAGAATGACTGTAAGCAAGAAAAAGGGATAAAAATCAACTTAAACACAGAACCATGATGCCTGAGATTCATCACTGAACATGATACGACAGAACTCGCCGTCAGTCCACGCCTCCCGGCTGTGGAATCACTCCAAACTCATTTGTCTCTGTCGTGATGGTAATGGCAGCCTACACAGAGTCAAACCACAGTCTGACAGTCTGATGTGTGGGGCAAGATGGAGCGGTGTATTGACGAGGTTCTCAATGCTGCACAAGACGATGATCCTCTCTTTGTGTGGTCTGTCTTGAGCAACCAGAACCTTCTTGGACTAAGTGGGTGCCCTCATGTACCTGTTAATTCCAACACCGGGCCACTGAGACGTCTGTATGCCCCACCTGTCAGGTAATTAAATGATACAATCACCCGGCCTCATGCAAACCCGCAATGTGACCTCTATTAAACTCTGCCGAGGGATGATAATTATGGCAAATGCGTCCACGCCGTCTGCTGACCCTCATTCACTGGTTTGACGGAGTGTCAAACTGCCTGATAACACCATTGCTCCACTCATGTTGCCCCATTTTATGGTCTTTGGTGTTTGCTGTGGACATCCCAGCTCCTTGCAGTTCAAACTCTTTAAATGCCCACTGTTAGTCTGCAGGTGGACCAAATTAAATCTAAATTGGACCATTCCGTCTGAGTGCTTAACCTTTTTTTTAATTAGTGAGTGTATAAAGATAATCATGCTGTGCACCAAGATATAATTTTTGTTTGTTTTGTTTAATTCGTGTTCAATTTTCATTCCTAATTTTCCATTAACTTCCTCTTTGATAATTCAGTTTCAGTTTTCATCATTGTTTTTCCCCAGAAAACTACATTTTAGGTAAAATGAGAAGTGTAACTGAACCAGACTAAAATTGCGAGGGAAGAAACCCTGCTGACGTTACTTGTTCCTCTCGGCTCGTGTCTGCGTTGGCTTAAAACACGTGCTTTTTGATTTTGGTGAAAAACTACGCTGCTTCGTGAAGACGACCCGTGTTTTAGAGACAGATACCAAGTGGCATTTCCCCATACATACATCCAAACCCACACAACTTAAAGTCATAAAGAAATGAAAAACGAAAAATGCAAAAGTTTCCATTAACCACTCGTGACCGTGTCACCTCGCGTTAAACGGAAAAATAAACCACCTTATTGGATCCTGCGCCGTGTCAGAAATTCTGATGGAACAAGTTGTTCTGTACTGATATGCGCTGGAGCCCTCTCCAGCCTCTGGAAGCCATGAAATATTAACGGAAGAGAAATATAAAATATTTAGGCCTTCTGAGTGCCGTGGGCTTGTGAAAGTCTGACTGAATCCTGAGTGGCACTGGTGGGCTGCACAAAAAAAACAAAAAAAAAGAAAAAGTGCTATTACTAAAGCTTGCAAAAAGTTGAACAAGAAAAGTCTTGAGTCAACGCAGGCACTTTTGTTAACGTGACTCTAGCTGCAAGTCACACCTGCTGACCACAGGATCACAGCTTTCAGGTCTCTGCTCAGTGCAGCGGCAGATGAAAGTCCCTTTTACGTCAGGGAAGACCCCCACTTCTTGAATCGGAACAGCTGGACTTGGACTTTTTATTTATTTTCTTTACATTTCTGATCTCACAATGAACATTTTCGGTTCTAAAGGTCTAATTATACAGAAGGGTTTTTTCTCTCTTTTTTTCAGGGTTAAATGCCTTGAAACCAACACAATCTTTAATAGAGTGTCATAAATATGCACTTTGGATACAGTTTTTAAAAAAATTAAGCCAACATTTTGCCAAAAACAACAGATGTTGACACCTCTGAAATGCCGAGTCATCTGAATGGTTTCAATTTTAGCTGGTCTTTTTCTGAGTTTTTCCCGACCCGGAGGCTTTACCTACAGTAATCCTAAAAAAACATGACTAATGCATAAAAACCTCTGCAAGTAATACCAAAACTATCTGGGTGGCTAGAAACAAAACAGTGTCACACGTTTCTAAATTTGTTTCATTTGATTGGACCAACTCTTTTAGACAACTTTGGGTTCTTAGACTCTCAAACATTTGACATTTCAGGGGTTAAAGGTGTAACAGAGGAATGACCATCATCCGGTTATGCTTATGGAGAGGGAGGGGCATTTTACAGACTCGGTTTGGGTCCACTTATTATTGTATTGAGAGGAGATTACAGTAAAGAAGTGCAATGTTTTTCTCATCAGAGTATCACTGTAAGGTTATTAAGCGGAGAGGATATGTGTATATGTGTGTGTATATATATATATATATATATATATATATATATATATATATATATATACATAATGTATTACAGCTTTCATAGTTGGCAAATGTCAGCGGAAGTGAACACTTACTGAACAAAATGCTTTCCATCACTGTTACTGAAACACAAAATGGGAGAGAATCTTTTCTTTTTAATTTCTGAGGTCCAACTTGGAAAAAAATCAAGTGGAAAGCCCTCAAAGTCAGAAATGCAGCTTCCTGATCAGCCTCAACCTTAAAATCCAACATGGCCAAGTTGCCAATAAAAAGCTGCAGCAACAGACAGTTTATTGTCACTCAGTAATCGAGGCACGCACTGAGTGCTTTCCAGCCATCATGAGCGAACATGCACAAAATGCAATGAAATCCATTATCTCCTTGTGCTGCTAATGGTAGTTAGCCTGGTTACTGAGCACAACAATAAGCTAATCCTCCTGTTTTCTGACTTGCAGCAGAAATACAGTAAAGTCTGGCCTGACATCATTCCCAGTCCTGAGTGACGACCTCTGAGGTAAATGAAACGTAGCATCTGTTCTACCACTCCAGAGGAGTTACATTACTGACTAAAAGGTTGACTCATTTGAAGTGGGGTACTCTGGCAATATTAAGAATAATTTAAATCTTACTTGTTGTAGAAAGCTCTTTGGAGAACCTAAGTTTGGAGAAACAGAGGTTGATTCTGACCAGATTGATGAGCTAATGGCTCGTTTGAGTGGGGCCGAGATAAATGCCACTTTATAAACCTTTACACATCAGTCAATTTCCACTATTATGTAGGTAGTATTATATTATAATCGTAAAGTATTATTAAATTCCTGCTGGAATTTACCCAAGCTGCAACAGAAGAGCTATAGTTAGCTGCTGCTGTTGCCACATCCAAGGACTTGTTTCATAATCTTCACCACAAAGTGTCAAATATTTAAAAGAAGCTGGGATTTTCGGTTTAGAGATATTTTTTTTATATCTTGCTTCCTGTTTTGTCACAGCTTTGTGATCCAGACTGGCCTAGTGAAGAAAAGGGCAGGATTAAAAACAGAGAAGGAAACAAAAACTAAAGTGTTAAGTCAGTTTATTCAGAAAACTGAAAGAGGATATAAAACTGCAAGTCAAATTTCACTGAAACCAAACATTTCCCTGAAAACCAACACAGATTTAATCAGATCCTCTGTGACTGATAGCATCAAAATCAATCAACTGAGGAAATCGAAGCATTACTCGATCAGATAAGATACAGATTTATTCACACCACAAATGCTGTGTTGAAATACCATGCAGTTGCAGTGGAAAAGAAAGAAAACTTGCCTCAATTGTTTTCCGAGCACTTGTGCATTTGTCGCAACGCTGCAAACGCTAAAGGTGTTAACCACTGGTGTTTTTTGTATACGCAAGAAAATAGATCTGCAAAGCTCATCAACCCACACCGAGTTGCCAAGCAGAAAAAACTTCACACCTCTGCATTAATATGATTTAATGACACGCATAAAGCCATAAATTGCGTATTGCGTAATGTTGTCAAAGAGTTATGATAAACTAAATAAACTTACCTCATTACTTTTTTTTTGGTTCATTTTAGAGATTTAAAATTCCATATTTTTTCCATTTAATGTCTTTACATGTAAAAAAAAAAGCATAAATCGCAACAAACAAAACAAAAAAACAAAAGTTGAAATTTAGTTATTCATTTTACAGCTTTAATAAGTTACACAATTTTATTACTTTTCTTATTATGCATACTTTTTCATTTAGCTTCGTATTTGCAAAGTATGGTCAGATTTTTAATGAGGCAGCTGAGCGAGAGTGGGACAAGCGGGTGCTTTTGCTTTCAATCTCCCTCACATGTGGTTTTTTGGTGTTTCCCTTTCCAGTCTGAAAATTTCCCTTTTGTCACAGGAAAGATGATGCATGCAGCTGAAAAAGAGTATTTAAGAGACAACCCTGAGCTCCTAACCCTTCACAGCACTTCTGTCAACCAAACCTGCTGCCTTACCACCAGAACCACACGTCTTCGGCACCGGTGTCCTCTCGACCTCAAGAAGAAGTCCAACAATGGCCGGCATCATCAAGGTGTTTCTGCTCCTGGCCGTCGTGGTCTGCATCGCTAAAGCCCAGCGTGAGTTTGCAATCTTTACTCATCATTTGGAACTTATAGGGGTGTGCGATTTTTGTTGATACGAGCATGGATTTGTGACACTATCTCTTCTTTTCCAGTCAATGAAGCCGGACAGAGCTGTCTGTGTCAGCGTGTCAGAAACGGCAGCAGAACAAAGCTTAACATCAGAGACATCCAGATCTACCCGGCAACCACATTCTGTGACAGAGTGGAGATTGTGTAAGTTAGAAGATCCTATTAGGAATTCCAACAATTTATATAATCATTTTCTTTATACTTATTATCACTCAAAAGAACCAAAATGCCAATAACGACACCTGTCGTCTCTAACGTTTGAGCCCTGAAACACTCAATCAAAGCAAATCACAGTCTCTGAATATTACGCTAAATAATCCATCTGTGGTTTTATTTGAGTTTATGTTCATTTATTCTTTGAGTTTTAAATAAACTCACCTCTGTTATCCCATCCAACAGTGTCACCAGTGAAAGGGGTCGCTACTGCCTGAACCCTGAGCTGCAGAAAGTGAAAAGGCTCATAACTCAGATCATGTGAGTATTAAGATAATCTGATCATGAACACTCTGATCACCTGATTGCACATATTAATGTTTGAGTAAATGACGCAGTGATTTATAGCGTGCTATGTTTGATTTGCTGTTGTCTCTAGGAAGATAAAGAAAACCACCACTTCCAAGCCTACTGGTGTCAGCTTCACCTCAAGCAGCAGCAGCAGCAGCAGCAGCAGCAGCAGCAGCAGCGCCGCGACCCGCGTCTGATTCTCTTCTTTGTTTGGCTGAATAAGAACTCCGCCTGTCCTCTGAACTCTGGGCCAGTGACCCTTAAACAAGAGTAGATGTGAAATGACTCAAACCTGTGGACCTATTTATCTTCTATTTATACTCCTGTGAAAATGTGTGAAATCTGTCATTCCTTCATGTTGTTTTTCTTCAGCTAAGTTTTGTAATGTACATTTTGTTACTTATTTTGCATTTTTTTTGTAATAAAAATAATGAAAACCGAGGCAGTAAGGTCCAAGTGTTTTCTGTTCTGAGCCTGAAAAGCTTTCGTCCCTTTAACGACACTGCTACCATGTGGATTGAGGCTGCAAATGCACGACACGTGCACAGTTTTATGTCATTTCATTCTCACGTCTCAGAAGCTCCTTGAATGCGGTGCATCAAATGTCAGAAGGCGCTGAACTTTGGGCTACCTGCGCTGCACAGCTGACGTCAAAGCTGCACGCAGATTAAAGGGTCAGCCACCAGCCGCATGCCCCCCGCTAAACTCAGATGAGGGTCATTCAGATCCGCTGAATCCTATTGGTTGCTAACCTTCACACCCACAAACAAACTTGTTTTTTTCATGCTCAGTACCAACATGGTTCCTTTCACGTTTAACACATGCGTCAAAACGAAATGTTAAACCCCGTCTTGCTGCAACTGCAACATAAACCTCATTCTCACTAAAGTTTACAACTAAATTTAGACTTGTGAAGTGTCATTTGAAGAAATGACTAGCAGCCAGAACACTGTCACAGTGTTAAAATGTCTTGTCATGATGGTTCAGACTGAGGCAGCAAAGCAAGCAGTTAAAACATGAACTCAAATATTATATTCCAATAGACTACGGATAAAACTGATTATAATCTCATTTAATGTAAATGTAAAAATATTATTGGTGAAATGAGCACAATAATAAACATACTCACTGACTAAATAATAATATGGACTCTGTCTGTGTTATATTTTCATATACTGTAGAAACAGGTTGTTATTTCAGTAAACTAAAGAGATGTTTTAGGGTTACCTAAGCCAGTTCTAACCTTTAACTTTACCAAAAAGTGAAGTTTTTTTACCCTAATCATAAAAAAAGATATGTCAGCCGTCTAAACCAGCACCAGAAGATAGTTTAGCAAGATCTGATAACTAAAGGTTCTGTCTTTATAAACTTCGGACTCCACAAGTAAAACTTGATCTAGAACTATGGGAGGAATTTGAAGACATGGCGGAGCTTTGTCAGGGAGAGACTGATATGTGCGAGAAATTAATTTAAATTCTGATTTGAATTTAACAAGGAACCAAAAAGAAATGTAAAACAGGAAATACAATCTCTCCTGTTAATTCTCTGCAGCATTTTAGATCAGCTGGACACTTCAGAAAGGTTCATTTTGAACATCATAAAGGTTTTAAAGTGTTCAGCGTGAAAATAACCCATCCGCTGATCCTGTTTCGAAGATATTTTGGTCAAGTTATTCAAAGCGCAAGTGGCTGCTTCTTACAGCCCAATACCTCCCCGGTTCCTTGAGGTGAGCCAGAAGAACAGAACACTGTCTGCAGAAAGTTTTAATGGGTGCTGATTAATTCACACTTTAGCCACTTCGTACTTTCACCCCATAATCAGCGGGGGACATTTTGTAATCTTGTGCTCGCCATCGTGTACCCATGTATTTCTGCGTCCTTGTCTAGGGTTAGGTCAATGTTAGGTTTTGTTGAGATTTTGTTGAGATTTTCGGCCAAAATGGCTGCAACTTCATTATTTCTCAGCACAAGTTGATCTTAGTCTAAAACGGTTGTGTCCAATCCTGGTCCTGTAGGGTCACTATCCTGCATGTTTTAGATGTTTCCCTTATTGCTCTGCAGAAGCCTGTTAATCACTCAGTCATTCAAATCATGTGTTGCAAAGCAGAGAAACACCTAAAACATGCAGGATAGAGACCCTCCAGGTCCAGGATTGGACACCACTGGTCTAAAACCTCCGGCATGACAGGTGGTGGGCTTCAAGGGATGCTAGGCCTTAATTATTATTAATAAGATCAATAATAATATGATTTTATGGTGCAGCTAGACAGCATTTCCTCAAGAAGTGATCTTTACCGCTACAACCCACACAATAAGTCAAAAATGAATGTAAACATCCAGACTTCCTCTATTAGGTTTTAACACATAGGTTGCCCTGCTGCCTGCTTGTCCGTCTCAGTTATGTAACAATTCATGCTCCCGGGACAGCCATACATAAAACATTAAGAGTTGCAAACCAAAGCAGCAGACATTCCTGAGCCTGTCACGTTGCACAGACAGACCCTCTGCAGGGCTTCAGGTTTCATTCAGTCACTTCCGCCGCTGGCAGGGCTGTGGGATAGTTCCCCTCACTGCTGCCGTGTGTGACCGGCTCTGCTGTTTGCACGTCCAAAAGTCATGGTTGAACTCACCGGTGAGCAAACATGCTGCCGTCTGTCCTGCGAGCCGCCACGTTGTCGCCACAGCTGCTGCGAAGAAATCACCTCATCTGTGGAGTTACTTTACTAGGAGGGGGAAGGAGCTATTGACAGCAGAGGTGAGCAAACGTGTGTGAGTGTCCTTCATCTTGCAAGAACTAACAAAACCTAGAAAGTGCAGGCTGTAACAGGCAGCTCAAATCTGTGAGGAAATGTTTAAATGCTGATTTAAACTAACTATCCCAGAGAAGTGTTGCAAAACTTAAGTTATTATTACTGTTTTAATAACTACAGTTTCAACTTTGGAAGCTACTCCTTTTTTTTCTTCTTCTTCTTCTTTTCTGCAAGTCATTGCTGTAACTAACTTCTCTAAATGCTGGCATGGACAGCAGTCAGCTTTGTTCCTAAGAACAAATCTGAAAAGACCTCTTTCAGACTTGTTTTTAGGAACAAATCTGAAAGAGGTGGACTGACATAAACTTTGTAGATCCTGTCAGATTTTAAAGTCCACTTGCCCTATTTAGGGTTTCACTTGAAACTGAAGAGGCTGATGTGCACATGCTGTCATGTCAAAACAATGTTTTATTTCCATGTGGACAATGAGCCCACTTCAGGGCATCTGGGTTGGTTTGTTCTGCAGAGGGCTGATAATAGTGACTCTAATTTAAACTGACACTGCAGTACATTTCTGCCCAGAGCAGGCAGGAAACAGGACACCTCTCTCTCTGTGTTCTGTAAATTACAAGTTTGATATATTTATTCCTTGACTTTACCACCATTCGCCCAAGGACACTGGATGGTTTTCATCTAATGTTCTGTAAGCCTGGTTTGAAAACACCAACATGTGTTGTTGCGCCACTGTTTCACTGGAACAGGTCTTTCTACTGCCATAATAACCCTTCAACACGCTGTGATGTCCTCTGATGCAGGTTTGAGTCCATCGTCAACCTCCAGTGTTTGTTTAGGTGAACGCCCTCCCACGGATCTAGTGTCATCATGGCCTCGGGGCACGAAGACATTCCAGGTAATGTTATTGTTTTGATGCAACATATTAAAAATACAGGAGTGATAAACCCTATCAAGACTGTCAAAATGTTTTCCAAAGCGAGCTATAATTAGTCCTTTTTTGCCTTTTTTCAGCCCTTGAGTCTGGCCTGTCCTCAGGCCTTTGTGGCGCTCTGTCATCTCCCATTGGAATGACTCGACACAACATCAGCTACGACGAGCTCATAGATGCCCCCATGCATTCGCCCCCTCCGGACATGACCGTGAACTTCTTTTGGAAAGACCCCGTCATCCCCCAGCACAGGTTTAGGGACGAGGTGCTTCTTGTCGTTTTAAACTTTCTAACGCAGATCGTTCTGAACTGGCTACCCTGTAGGAGTAGCTTGGACACTTTGGACTCATTTACTTGTCTGTTAGATTGTAAATTAATCCTAAAACTATAAACTTATGTGATTAGGTACGCAAGAACAGTGGGAAGCTGCTGGCACAAGATGCACATATGCAACCCAAGTCTGCCGTGTCTGTTGTAAAGGCTAAAGCCTCCACATTTATGAGCTCCCTTATGACTAGTGAGTAATAACTGTAAGATTTCTTAAAAGCCTTAAGAGTACATATGGAGACATTAACATGAACTAATTGTTTACACTTCTGTTTTCCCAATTACACTCAGAGCAAACCCAGGAAAACCTTGAAAGGTTTGAGCACCAGGCAGGACTGACAGAAACCGTTTATTCACCCCACAAAGGCCTCTCTGCTGAGGAAACTCGCCTCCACCGACTTGTTGAGAGCAAGCTCCCAGTAAGTACAAACAAATGTGAGATGAGGTGCCAGAAATCGGGGCAGGATTTGTCCCTGAGCAAATATGAGAAAAAGATAAAATAAATCTGCATAAATATTATTTTTTGCACACCTGAGTGTATAACAGGGGACCTCGATTGCCGCAACATACTTATCTGTTTTCCTTTGAAGTATCTCCAATGACGCCTGGTCAGGATAAGATGTCAGACAGCAGAGGGCAGGAGTTTATGAGTTTAGCCCACATTTAGTCTACAGGGATTAGTTATCTCTCAGCAACAGACACAAGAAGTTTAATTTGATAATGTCACATTGTCACAACTTCAAAAACAGGAACAAAGTTTTGCCAGAACTGCTGGTAACTTTTAACCGACTGCAAAAATTGGGTACTAGGTTTTACTTTTTGCATATTTTTATGAAGGGATAAGTAAGCAGATACTTTGTTGAAAGACATCAGTGAACATTCACAAAGTACTTGTGTGTATGGGACAGATTTTGGTATTTGATTTCCTTTCTAGATTTGTCAACTTTGCACGCAAACTTTATCTACCCCATGCTCATGTATGGAGGACGAATATTTTATATATTTCTGCTTTTATTTTGAATTATACCAGTTTTGGTCCTCCATACTTAGGTTCTATCAGCTATAAAATAACTTAGTTCCACATCGTAGTAATGTTTAAGACAAAAGATATATGCTTATTTTAACTGTTCTGCTTTTTAAAAACTGGCAACTGTTTTGCCTCTTCATATAAGTGTTATATTTGAGATATTGCGATATAAAACTTGTAAAATTGTGTCCTACAGCAGTGATAGCGGACAAAATAAGGAATATCTAAGTAAACAACTTACGTAACGAGCTTTGTGATTCAGTGATGTTGCCTGGCAACAGCCTTCCACGAACAGAGGCTCTCACTTCTGAGAAGGACCAATCACCGAGCTCGTAACAAAAACAAACCTACTTCGTTCGGTGAATACAGGTCGTGTCCGATTTTCTCCCAAAAAAGAAAGAAATTGTGACTGAATCAACGAATTATGGACAAAATGAAGACGGCTATCGAACTGAGACGTCAACGAAAGCTTATCATAAAAAGGTCTGTGTAGATGTCGTCTTGTTTTGTTACTAGCTTATATATTTTCTTCCCAAAAGAAGGCCGTTAGCATAGCAACCTGCCAGCTGCCTGGCGAAGCCAAGCCGAGCTAAGCTAACTCTAGAAAACAAACCGATTGTATCGTAACTTGGCGACTATCGAGCGGCATTGGACATAGTCACAGCAGAACGTTTGATAGAAGGCTAAACGAATGTTTAGCAACAAAATGTACCCGTTTGTTCATTGTTTATGTGGTGACTTAGCCGCGGTTAGCTTAACAACGACTAGCTGTTAGCTACCATTAGCGATATTGCTTTGAATCGAAACTACAGAAAACAAAAACACCTTGAGGCGCCTCAGGGCTTCGGGGTTGTTTTGCCATATTGAAAATATTTCGGTTTGCCAAACCCAGCCGGCATTCGTGCAGCCGACAAATATTTTTTAATGGAAACCTTAAAAAATGTAGACATGTGCCCTTGAGCTGTAGTTGTCTTTTGTCTGCAGTGTTTACAACAACCCTCCGTGCTGTAACTAAATACCAGTAAATACATTGTGTTTGTAACAAAGAGATCAAGCTGGAAAGGTTTTGGTTTTGACACATTACCCGAACGTTGACACATTACCTGAACGTGTATTTTCTCATTCTGTTTCTCATTTGCACTGTGATCAGACAAAGGCTTGAACATAAAAACAATTTGTATAATTTTGATAATAGTTTGGATAAGTGTTTAACATTTGGTTGCATTAACTGGACAATGACGTTTGATATTTAAATGAACTAGTCCTAATTTATTAGTTACATAAGCCTAAATCTTAAAACAAGCGTGGTTGAATGTTGTTAGAGGTGTCAGGGTCTGAAAATTAATTTAGCACATTCTGCGTTTAAAAACAGTACTAAATGTAGGTCATGGTTTTGTTTTCCTCCTGTTCAGGGAGAAACAATTATCTCAGTAGATTTATGTTTTTTTATGGAGGATCATTTAGTTTGAGCTGGAATTGTAATGTAATTCATAGTTTTTTATTTTTTATTTCTCCCCACACTCATATGACACAGCAGCAGGTGATAGGGGCAGATGATCTGTGACGCACTTACTCCCATTTCTGATCTGCAAGGTCAGATACACACTTGACCTCCTGCGCTGTGTACCACAGATGTTTGCGCTTTAAATACGATCAGTCCTGCACCTCTTTTCGACATATTGACACAACAGGAAAAAACCTGTTCAAATATTTGTCACTGTCAACTTCCCAGGCTGATTGTGGACCAGCGAAAGGCTTCTTTAAGTGTTTCTTTTTTTTATATGTACATTTTTTTCTTCCTGTTTGAGCAGAAGTTGAGGATGCCAAGTGGGGACTTCAAGGAGGACAGGCTCACAACATCTGCACAATCTACCCCGAGTGTCACCCCCTCTGTCACCCCCAGCGTCACTCCCCACTCATCACCAGCTGTTAATCGCAGGTGAGCACCCTGGCTTTAAAACATGCTCCTCATATTATTACTTCTGGATACCTCATCATAGATTTCGTATCATCCTGGGTTTCTGTCTTTCTTGTATGTTTACGTCTCGCTCTTTGCTGGTGGGAATACAGGAACTGGTTGCAGCTGGGTCCAGCGCCTTGTTTTACAATTCCAGAGCCTGAAGGATCAAACCCACACACAGACATGGGAGGAAATGAAGGAGGCGGAGGTGGATTGGACAGGTGGAGCTTGTTCGGAACTCGGCCTGTGGTACACAAATCTCCCACGGACCCCGGCTCTGAAACGAGCACAGGTGAAGGCTTTGAGTTCTACATCTGCACCTTACCAGCCATTTGTCACTGTCACAGAGTGGATAGGAAGGGTTTTTTATAGCTGTGTGTTGGCTGTAGAAAGGAAGGGCAGTAAATTGGCAATTCTACAACTTTTTTTTTATTATTAGCTCAGAATATTTAGGCTATTATTAACATCTCCACAACACATCTGTCCTGCAGGCTTCTCATTGCAGTCCTACTTTGGCCTGCAGAAGTCCTCCACCATGGACGGCACCAACACCCAGATCAACCTCCAGGTGGACGACCCGGCCAAGTTCATGCCCCCCAAGATTGAAATCTCAGGCACGGAACCCAAGCGGGTTTCGCCACGACCACACAAACTTAAACCTCGGGACATGAATGTTTTAACACCCTCGGGCTTTTGAAGTCAGACCAGCTGTCAGCTTGCTCCTCTGTGCCACATCCCACCCCCTCCCCTTTTTTTTCCTCCTTCATCTGGTTGCTGATGTGCTTCCCTGCATCCTTCTGCTCCAGAGCAAATTCCCTGAGGCTGAGAGGAATGGGGACCATCTTTAAGGACGTCATTGTACTCTGACCCCCCCACCACCACCACCCAGCAGAAGATTCAGATCGACTGCCGTCTTCTAAATAGTTCTGCTTCCAATTCGATGGTCCAAATAAAACAAAAAAACACTTATGTTACTCCTGAAGATGTTTTTACATCACCCTATTTGGTGTATTTGAATGCAATGTCCTATCCCTTCGTCTTCAGTGATGTGATATTGAAATATCTTGTCAGACGTTTGTAAAATTTGTCATTTTAGCATCGCCTTTCATGCTAACACCGACGACAACCTATTTAATTTTCCCTTGGCTCACTTTTGTTAATTGTTATCATTTTAAATAAGCTCACAGATTTCTCGTGTAGTGCTTTTTTATCAGCATGCAGAGTATTTTATGGCGTGTGACTGATAATGTGCCTAAACTTGCAGCGTGCTCAAATTCGCAATCGCAGTTTTGTTTTCTTGCTTTTTTTTATTATGTGAAAGAGGTATCTTATTGTACTTTTCAATATGTCTGTTGAACTGAAGTGAGTTTTTTGTTTTCTCTTTTTAATTATTATTTTGTTTCAGTTGTTTTCATATTGCCCTGCTTTATATCCATTATGTTTATTTTAAATAGTGAGTAGTACATTTTGTTGGGTTTATTGTCACAGTAGTGCGTGACTCGCAATATGACTAAACACGCTAGAAACATCGGCATTTGAATGGTCGGTTTACATTTTGAGTTTTGAGTAAGAAACTCTGCTGGTTTGTTGGAAAAAAGAAAAAAAAAAGTTTTATTCCGCCAAGTATAATTGCACATGGGAGAAAATCTCCCCCTGAGATCTGTTAATAAATTCAATCATAACAAATTCATCTGGACTTCATAGTTTTTACAGTCGCGTGTCTAAATTAAAGTAGTCAGTGGAATGGAAATTGCGGGAAACTAATGAAGTTAGCATCCATAATGCAGTTTCATCTGTCTGCCCAGCATGTGCAGTCGATTTATGAGTAACCAATTTTAGGTCTTGAAATTAAAACCTAATTTCAAGAGTTTCGTGGTGATAAAGTTCAAGTCTTTTTATTAAACAAAGATTCTAATCTAATAGAATAATCTATTCTATCAGGTTCTCTTCTAATAGAACAGAATTGTTTTATTCTGGAACAAAAGGAAAGAGAGATACTTTATTGATCTCCTGAGGGAAATTAGAGTCACTGCAGCAGACAAGTTCAAAGTTAAGAACTGTATAACAGTATTAATAAAAAATACAGAGTAGTACAAATTGAGACAGGTGGTGTAGAGATGGAGAATACTTAATTTACTGATTAACGATTGTGTGCAAATATTAATTTAGTGATGTTTCCTGTAGTGTTCTCTGTGGCAGCGGAGCGGAGTGAGTCTCTTGGGAAAGGAGCTTCGCTGTATTCGTAGTGTGTCATGAAGGGGGAGGGATGGATTGTTCATGTTTGAGAGCAGTTTGTTCCGTGACCTCATGTCTCTCTCTCACTGACTCAAATGAGTCATGATTCCTTTCAGCTTTTTTAATGAGTTTTTTTGAGCTTGCTGCTCCCCCAGCAGACCACGGCCCCCAGTGGACGGCACCTGGTGCCACGTTAGAGGATCTCAGCTTCCTCAGAAAAAAAAAAGAGTTTGCTCAGCCCCTTTAGTCCAGCCTACTGCTCAGATGCACTGCCGAAGTCAGTCCACAACCAGAGCCGAGATGTTGGCCCTGGTTGTGGATTTTTAATTTTCCTGTTCTCTGTACTCCAACTCCCATCCATGTCTAATATGTCCCCCAGAGTCATCGGAGAACTTCTGCAGGTTGTGCTGAAAGTCCAAGGTGTACGGAGACAACAGGACTGTCCCCTGCGCTCCTCTGCTGCACAAACCGAGGAGCGTCTGAAAGATCACCCAGGAGCCCAGGACACAGTAGCTCTGACACCCATCCAAAGCAGGTTCGCAGTCAGTGTAGAAGTTTCGATGGTGCTGAAGAAAGTCAACGAACGTTGATTCTATTATAGCTTCCACCTCCATCAGGTGGGCGTGAGCATGGTGCAGCAGACGGACTGCATCATCTTTCTCCACATGGGGCCGGTGGGCAAATTGGCGCAAGTCGAGAAGAGCCGTTTTCACCTGTGGTCCAAGATGGGTGAGAACCAGCCTCTCCAAAACCTTCATATGTGATGTCAGGGCCCAGCAGTCTGATGGTGCTCAGAGCAGGCGGGGTGGGATTCTCTGGCAGGATGTTTTTCAAAGCACCCTCTCCTGCTGCAGGATCCCAGGCAGCTGAGAATCACAGGACCTCCCAGGATGAATGAAATTACTTCAAATATATAATATAAAGTAGTAATTTTGTCCCTTTATAACACTAACGCAACATGACTGGGGATGAAAAAAGAAATTAGGTCGTCTTTTTTAAGTTTTTCTTTTCACATATTTATTTTTGTTAACCATGCTGCACATTGTGATTGAGAAATGTTCCATTTTACCCAAAACCCAGACTTACTCATCCCAAACGAAATCGGGAGAGGGATTTTTGATCCACCTTTACTTGCGTTTTTTGGCCAGAAGGTGGCGCAATAAGATCATCGAGAGCTCACCGGCTCCCTGTTTGGTGCTTTTGATGCTATAACTCGGGCCAGGCATGAACTCTGCAGCTGTGATGTGATTTGATTTGTCATCTTATCAAGGAAGCTAAGTGAAAATACAGCCTGAGTGCACCAAACTGTAAAGAAAACAAAGGGCAGCGTGGAATCAGTTTCTCCGTGTTGTCTGTGAGGCAGCCAGACAGGTGTTTATGTTTGGGACACTTTAAAGTCAGAAAACTGAAAAGAGGTTAGGTTCCTAAACACACCTAACTTAAAAATAAGAAGAAAGAAATGTAAAAATAAAGAAAAACCTGCTGGCAAAGTAATTAAAACCGAATCAAACACGCCCTTGTTAATAATAAGCTGTTATTCAGGAATCAGGTGTTGCATCTTTCTCAGGTAGGTTATGATGATTTCTTTCTTTTTTTGTGTTTGTTCAGTTAAGAAAAAGTGTGCACAACTAGTAACCTATTAATTAGCACTTGGTTAATCAGTGACCCCTTGTGATATTGCTTGTAATATCATTATTTTCAAGATTTGACCAAATCGGCTACAAGTCTGTCATTTCTCACATTAGATGATCTCAGTGATGGCAATAAAAGGTGACAGGCGTAATGCATTCCTTCAAGGAATACAAGGCCTTTAATTAGCTATTAGTTAGTCCATTTGTTTGCCTTTGATTCTAATCGGGCAGGTTTGGGCCTGCAGAGGACAATCATTGTGCTAAAGACTCTACGTAAACAAACATTTGGTTTGATGATGGCATATCTTAAACTATTGCTCTGATGGAATAAAAACCAGAGGCGTGGCAGCAGTTATGATAACTAAAGCAATTTAAATGTGATTTTTAAAACATTTTTCCCCCATCACAAAACAAAGCGTTAACCTGTGATAAGAATGTGAATTTTGCTGAACAGGTTCATACATTTAAACTTCTTAAAGACACGTTCCTAAAGTTATAAGTGATTTATTTAGCTTGTTCTTGTCAGAGAGATTGATTTATTGCAGCAATAAACCTAATCTGATCTAAGCAAACATCCCGGCCAGCAGACGATGAGCGAGGAGGCAGGGACAGCAGAAAACTGTTTCTCCTTGTGTGAGCTCGTGAACTCCCATCCTTTTAAAGCTCATCAGCTGGTGCGTAAAAGTCACCAGCTCGTCTTTTGGTGCACAAGCAGCAGATTTATTCCAGGGTGTTGCCTCCTCCTCCGTCTGCTTCTGCTCTCACAAACAGAACAGCAGGAAAATTCAGCTCATTTAAATATATGTTGACTTGGAAAAACTTTTCATTGAAGGTAACACGAGGGAGCACCGCTCCACTGAAGTGCCAGCTGTGGATCTTCGGCTTTGGTTCTCAGGTGGGGCAATAGATGCGGAGCAGGAGGCAGAGGAAACCAAACGGTCAGGAGTGACAAAAAGAAAACAAGATTAACAAAAAGTCCCAAAACAAAAGGCAAAAATAAATGAGAGAAACTACATTTTCTGCAAAGGTGCAGTGAGAATGTTGAGTGCTGAAGGACCGCAGAGCCTAAAAAGCTAGCTAAAAATATGAAAAGCTAGCTAGAAGCTAAAAGTAGCTAAATGCTGGCTAGAAGCTAACAATAGCAAAAGACTTGCTAAAAGTTAAAAGTAGCAGAATGGTAACTAAAACAACCATTAGTTCAGAGGACATTTAGGGATTTTCAGTGATACCAAATGTGAAGGGGTGGGACTAATTACCTCACAAAGGTTGGGGTATTTAAAAAAAATGTGATTGGACAATATTTGTTTTCCTGGTAGTAAGGAGGATAAAAAGACAAGAAAAAGAGCAAGTATCGTGAAGCAGATTTCAAAGAGAACAATTTTTAAGGAATCAAAAAGAACTCAATGTATTTCTATAGCGAAAAATTTGCTAATAATGGTAAATATCCTGAAAAGTTTAAAATGGACAAAAAACAAAAGCCAAAGAATCCATTTCTTGAATGAGCTGAATATTATACACACACACACACACACACATGAAAAAACAAACAAAAACACAGGAAAACAACAATGCTGCATCAGCATTCACACAAATAGGATAAAGCAAAAAGCTGCCATGACAAAAGGGTGTACGAGTTTTGGGAAGAAAAGTGGTGACCTTGAGTCACATTCTTACATTCTTCAGAGGTACGAAACATGGCACATAAACAGCTGGGTCACAGTGACTGTCAGTACCACTAAACCAAACACACACACACACACACACACTGCAGCCGCTCAGAGAAGCAGTGGGTGGGGGAGTCTGGGATGGCCAGGCAGACACATGGAGATGGGGAAATAGAAAGCAGAGAGGGTGGAGTGCCCCAGTAGTCATGACGCAATACAGATTTTTCTCTCTCTGGATCCGACATAATGTGACTGTGTACCCCCCTCACCCCCACCTCCCACAGCTCTGGTCCCACAAATAAATATATATATATATATATATATATATATATATATATATATATATATATATATATATATATATATATATATATATTCATATGTATCATTTTACTTGCAGATGTGCAACAACAAGAGCCACCCTGCCAGTGTGACCACACAGCAAAACAAACAGCAGGATTGAAACAATTTAACTCATCTTAAGTTTAAAAAAAAATTAAAAAATAAATTGGTCTGATGCTTCCTTAACAACCCCAAAACAGTAACTGTGAGTCCTCACACCCTTATAATAAAACAGGTCGCTAGTCATCTTTACTAGAAGCCACATGGTTTCTTGAAAACCATCTCACTCCACAGGTCCAGGTTTGCATGTGCTGGTAAAAGAGTGACTGGAAACGAGCTGTTAAAGTCTAAATGTGGATAAAGGTCAGCCTTGGGAGTGACTGTATGAGCTTTTATCTAATAAATGCCAGGAGGGTTAAAGGCTCATCTCGTCAGGGTCACCTCAGGAGTTTCCCATTTAAATACATTCAGGTAAAAACAAAATAGATTTTATTAAATAAAAAAAATAAAAAAACTGGCCACACAGAGGCGTAGATCCTTTTTTATTGTTTCTTTTAAATCAGGTGCACATGGAATTTTTTAAAACAAAACACTAAAGCAAGCGATAAGATAGTATTATCCACCGGAGACTTTATTACTAATACTGTTCCTTATTTATTGCTTTCAGGTTAAATATGTACCGCCTCTTATCCGTACAAGCATCATTAATAATGTTCACTAAAAACTAGCCCTGACAACAATGTTTGGGTTACTCACACGAGAGATGACAAAGCCTAAGGAAAACATTAAGGTGGGAGGGGGGGGGGTCTCTTTGACGTCACTGTTGGGTCATATTGTGCATCATCCTTCTCCAGAACCCCAGAACAACATCTGGGGATAATTTAACATTTAACAGTGTTTCACAGAAGAACCAAGAAGGGCGAGAGGAGACAGAAGTGCGAGCGTGTGTTCCAGTAAACGAGTGTGCGTACACGTCAGGTGAGCAGATGAGGCGTCCTCTCCGAGCTCAGGAAGTTCTCAACCAGTCACAAGGTTGGCGGTTCAATGCCGAGCCCCTCCCGATGCCAAAGCACCCATAGGCAGGACGCAGAGTCTTAAAGTGGCAGCTCGGATCTTTTTAAAATGGGGTCTTGTAGAATGATTGTGAACGGTTAATATCTGACCTGTCATAGGTAGCACTTTGTACAACCTCAGTTTGAAGAAACAGAGTTTAGTTCGGACTGGATCGACGAGCTAACAGCTAGTCTGAGTGAGACCCCGCTCAGACCTGGCATTTCCACCAGTCTTTAGCTGTAATTGTAATAGCACTAAATCCACTTGTAAAGTTCTTCACTGTGCTCTGAAAACACCTTCAGAGGTGGACTGGACCCCTTTTATTAGTTTGGTAGTGTGAACACAATCCGTCCTGAGCACCACTGGAGGACTTCCTACTGAACTGACGAGCCTTTTATCTGATTAAAGATATTAAAACTGTTATCTTGGGAATATTCAGAAGATACTATTTTATTTATTTATTTGTTAAAAGTTATGATGAATTATTTATCAAAATCCTTCTCAATAAAAAGGTCTGTTTTGCTGGAATTTTATTAATCAGAGTGAATTACCAGATGGCTGCATAGTGAGTTTCGTTATTTTGTTTGCTCTGATTGTTTTTAGAGCTGATTTGACCCGCTGTGGTCACTGGAAGCCATAATGATAAAAGTCTGAACAGCATTATGCCGCATTATAGTCACCTAATTTAACAGAGCGCTGATGTTACGGTCAGAGCCGTTAAGCTCATTAGAAGATAACGCTACAAAAAATGTCTCGAATGGCTCTGAACCGTGTTAATGTCAAGACAAAGATATAGTTCAGATGTCTGACTGTAGAGTGATTTTTATAGAAACAGCAGACCTTGCTGCTCAGCCCACCGCGTGAGGTGTCTCTGCGTACAGAGCGGGTAATTGACCTCCGATTTCTGGATATGCATTTAACTGTCGGGCGTGAATGCTCTCAGTCAGAGCTGTCCGCTTGCATTTAAACCTACCAAAATAAATATACAGAAACAGGTCTGAACAGGGCCTGTTCCTGCAAACGGAGGTCATTCAAAGAGCTGTCTATAACAGGTAAAATAAAAGCTGCTCCTAATTTGAGGCTTTCTCTGTCCCTATTGGCATAAATCTGACCTCCAGTTTCTGTCTAGTTTATTTATTGATAGATACATGTTTTTACGATGGGTAAATCATAAATTGTGTAGCCTGTGAGACTGACTGAACTAAGAAGTGTGAGTAAAAGCACTTTAAATGGACAGCAGTTCTGCAAGTTTTTCATTTAGATCCATTTTTGTCCTATAGTCTATTTACTATGCTTTCCAGAGTGCTTTGTGTGTCTAAAGTAACCTAAAATGTTACCTGTTTAGACAAAGCTTGCAAGCTTGAACCCAATAGTTTGTTGGTGTGTGTGTGTGTGTGTGTGCTGTTCGGTAGGTTGCCATCCCCCACTGAGCGAGACTATCAGGCCCTATTGTGGTGGCCTCAAGGCCTTTAACACAAAGCAGATGTGCGAGAAGAGAATCCCTCAGAACAATGTCTGAACAGTCAGCTCGCTGGAGCCACATCGGATCGACGCAAACAACAACACAATCGTTCGTTTAAAAAAAAAAAACAACTTCCCACGCCCAATGAGCTGTCTTAAAGAGAAAGGATTTAAAACATGCGTGTGTGGCTAAAAGTGATACATGGGAGGGCGTGTGTGATGATTCATTTCTTGGTTTTCTTACTATGAGTAATGAATGTAATGTGGAGCTTGTCAGATTGACCGGAGTGTAAAATCACTTCTTTATCTAAATCAGCCAGGCTGGGATGTTTCCTTGTGGAGTCCACTCCAAAGATTAAGGCGTCTCCATTTATCTAAGCAGCTTGGCTGCTGACTTGTTTACGCCATCTTTAAGTTTCACCATCATAAACTGCTCATTCAGAGCTGCGAATGTTGCCGCCAACAGTGCGATTTGGTTCCGTCCAGACATTTATTGCTGTCTCTTTTGAGATGTCAGATTTTATCTTAAACATCTCTGACGCTATCACCGCTACGGCACACTTATCAGATTAGCCTAGCACCGGGAGCAAGCCAGCTGAAGTAAGCGTCAATTAATCATAAACTCCAAAAACTACAACACAGAGGTGAAAGGTTAAAGGATAAAAGTCAGGGTAAAGTAAAATGTTGAAACTTCCCGTATATTTCTACATGACCTGTTTTATTGTATTTGTGCATGGTTTAACAAGGCAAGTAACTTCTCTTCCTCCAGGAAGTTCAAGTCAAGAAGATGATAAAGACAAAGTAGCGGAAACATTTTCCCATAAAAGTAAACTAAAATGACTTCAGAAGTTATTGAGACACAACACGAAAGTCAAACAAAAGAGCTGACTCTTTTCAAAACCCAGTAAAACAATTTCCTTCAGTGCATAAATCAAATGTTCTCATAAAACTTTCATTTTTTTTTTTTTTTATGAACCTTTGATCTTTTGGGTGGCTCTGGGTGGATAAGGGTGTCAAGGTTCATGCATCGTCCTCATTCTGATTCCCTTAAGCCAGCAGAAGAATCCAGCTCCTTGGCTCTTGTCGCTGGTTTCCTCTCACGCACATCGACGACACACATGGACACCTGTCAGCAAAATGTCCAGAGGAGGATGGTTTTAAAAAAAGAGAGACATCAAGGAATTATTCTGAATGTTACTTCGCTTATATTTCTGACAGTGGTGGGGATTCCAAACACAATTCAGATATTTTTAATCTGAATCGTGCATTCTTGTTCTCCCTCATCCTGTTTGCACGTATGAGCTGATGTGGTTTGGGGAAGAAAAAAAAAAAAAGCGCGGAGAGGCGTGTGACTTGGCCAGACACTAGTGCATTCCTTCAGCATAGACATGAACTGTAAGTGGACGTGATGTGGTCAGAGAGCTCATGTTGGGCCTGTTTTACGCTGCTCTGAGCCTGTTTCTGAGCTTTTATTGCCTTAATTGGTAGTTATCTGTCACAATAAGAGTATTAGCTCTAATCGGGGCCTTCTGGTAGCCAAGCAGCTGAGATAAGCTGCGTCAGTACCTGCTTCTCCCGAACATTCAGAATGTTTTTACTTCCGATAACCACAGATGTATCATTTAAATAAATAATAAACCAAAGTTTATGATTTTTTTTCTTTCTCTATATTTATCTGATTCAAATCCACTTAAAGCAGCTGATCATATATTTTGAAGTGATGAGATGTTATGAGCAATCAGTATCTTACTTGTTGCAGATAGATTTTTGGATGTCCTCAGCATTTGCAACTCTTTTCTTCCAAACTGAGGTCATTCATAGAACTATCTACAACAGGCAAAATATTGATTGTTCATAACTTTCCCACAGAGCCACACTTCTAAAGATCTGAACTATGGCTTTAAATCTGCCAGAGTCCTTTAGTTTCAGTCATGGTTGGTCGAAACCAGAGCTATTCAACTTCAGTTGCAAGTGGGCTACAAATAAACAAAAACAACAACATAAAAAAAACTGAGGGTTTGAGGGCCACAGGCCTTTTAGTGGAGGACAATTGTGTTTTTGCTCTTGTTTCTGTGTCTGTCTGTTAGTAAAAATCTCAAACTACAGGATGGAGTTTGATGAAACTTTCAGGAAATAAGCATTCAATGTACACCTCCAACTGAATAACCTTTGGATGGCAGCCACAGCCAACTGATGTCTGAAAACACAAAGACGGCTGAATTTGAGTCAATTTAACAGACACTGAGCAACACTTTGGTGTGTTTGAAGCTGAGAATCATTCACGACACATACTCTGAGCACCTCACATTAGAACTGCTTACAGGTAAGCATGCCCCCCCCCCACCCCACCCCTCTCTGATGTCATAGTTTTCAAGGAATGATAGACAGAAGCAGACTTCTACTAAATTAATACGATGCTTAAGGTATAAAAGTAGCTCTGATATGTAGATTTTTTGCATTATATTCAGACAACTTATTCAGGGATTCTAGCAGCTTTTGGGGGCCAAAGACATTCGGCCCGTGGGCCGCTTGTTGAATAGGGCATCAGATTTCCTTGGCATCAGATTAAAGCTTTGGCTGAAGCTTTGCAGAATTTGGAGGCCTAATCAGAGCGATGTGGGTGAAGAGGTTCCAGTGAGTGAATAAAGAGGTCACGCACTCTAACTTCTGTTTTCATCACTCTCTGAACTTTTTATCTTTTCTCTGGATGTTCACAACTACTGCCGCAAATCTGGGGCGCATCCATTCAAATTAAGAAAACTTTACATCAGATTTGTCTTCATTATCATCAGCCTGACGAAGTCCTTGGTATATAAAACAAAAAACCATTTGGAAAGCTGGAGATAGGGAACTGCAACCCTGAGAAAATACAGATATGTTTTGGTAGACTCGTTTTTACTCAATTACTGCAGAAAATTATTCAATTTAAACACAGGTCATTTATTCTTTATCCCTTTAAGTTATGCATGGAATAAAAGCATTATCAGTGGGAATAAATAATGGCAGGCTTCATGCATGAACAGGGTGCAGTCATTAACAACAACAAAAGTCTGCCTCTCAGTGAAATCAAATGTTTTTGAAAAAGAACAAGAGTGATAAGAATAAAGAATCATGAAGAAAATGTGTACCAAACGTCCTGATTAGTGTGGAATTAAAGCTTGGCTGTATTTTTGTACGTTCAGTTAAAGGGAAGTTAGCACAAATGGCATTAGTAATCAACAATTTTATTTTTTTTTTTAAATGAGTAAAAACCTTTAAGTAAATGAGATTATAAACTGAGGGCAGGAAACCAGTAATAGATTAAATAAATGAAAACTAAATGAAAAAAGGAGTTTCCAAATACGTGTTTGATGCCTCAGAGGGCACTGAAGACACTTCTTATAACTTTTTGTCTTTTTTTCATTGTTTTTTAAAAAGGTCAAAGTTGACCCAAAGGATCTGACTGTTACCCAACAAATAATCAAAAGCACCCTCTCAGGACTGAGATCATCGGGATCCATTATGTTTGGTTCAAAGCTCCACACACCGACTTGAACGCGTGCGTCCTTTCCCCGCGCGTCGCCATCCCGGCTCAGGCACCTGACGGGGCGCAGGAGGTTCCTCGGCCTGACGGTGGGAGGTGGAGTCCGAGGAGGTGGAGCGGCCGCCTCCTGCAGGAAGCGCCGTTTAAACGAGCAGAGGGCTCGGGCTGGGTGGGGGAGTGGTGTGCGCCTCAGACTCGGATTTAACTGTGAAGAGTGAAGCATCCCTCCAGCTCCACGGAAACCTGAAGCCGTTTTCTTCCCCAGCAGCCAGGAGTGAAGCTTGAACCATGTGTGGTAAGAGTGATTCTCAGGGTTTCTTTTCTTTTCTTTTCTTTTCTTTTCTTTTCTTTTCTTTTCTTTTCTTTTTACACACAGTTGGATAGGCGGTGGAGTTTGTGCCAGGACGCGGCTGTGATTTGAGTGGAAAAAGCAACTAAATGGTAAAATCGGGATGTAGAGGCTCCTGGAATGACTTTGATACTTTCACGGGCACGGGGAAAAAAGGAGGAAGAACCCGACGGATTTCTACTTTGTGTGGATTCCTGATGAGCTTTACGCACAAGTGCTACGTGTCAGCGATTAAACGCCAGTTAACTGAAGGACAAGGAAGTTGTCTGTGCCAGGCGCTGTTTAAAGAGCCGCTTCTCATCTCCAGTCCACTGATTGTGACGCGCAGTAAATCTCTCCCCCCCCCCCC
>NC_051438.1:15690951-15816103 GCF_001649575.2 Kryptolebias marmoratus | reverse complement strand
CCCCCCCCCTCTCTCTCTCTCTCTCTCTCTCTGTTGGAAAGGCAGTGAGTTGTTGTACTGAGAGCCATCTAGTGGCGAAAGTTGGTAGGTGCATTATTTACTTTAGAAACTTATCAGCACTTAAGTCCGACACGGAGCCGGCCACTTTAATCAGCTGATGCAGTTTAAGTTGTGTGCGTAGCTGACAAGACACCACACACACACACACACACACACACTCACATACATGAAGAAAATAAGATAATTAGACCTCTGTACGTTAAGGCTGTTATATGTCACCAGTAAAGAATTAAAGAGCCTGGAAGAACCAAACATCCTGTCTGTGCTCCTTACCGGCACCCCTCGGAGGATATCAGCATCATAATCCAAAGTCAATGCTATCGAACACACACTCTCTCTCTCTCTCTCTCTCTCTCTCTCTCTCTCTCTCTTTCTTCCTCTCTCTGTCAGTAAATCTTTAACCCTACATCAGCCTCTTCTTTGCAGGAAATAGACCCTAGTTTCGCCGCGCCCTGAACTGTACCTACCTCTGTTCTACCTCTGGAACACTGCGCGCAATGTGCGCCCGTCAATGGCCAGCTGTGTGCCTGCGGGAGCGCACACACACACATATAAAGTGACATGTTCTCTACACGTCTAGGGAAAAGACAATACTGGTATCCACTCCCTGTGGGTGTAATCTTACAATGAGAACTGGTTTACACAGATTATTAGTTTAAAAATATATATATGAAGAAATTGAAACTGTTGTCATCAGATGCTTTCTAAGAATGACCACTGAATATCTGTGCTGCAATGTATAAAACATGTGACTAACCTATAACTGAATTAATACTGAGGAATTAGAAAGAGGCCAGTGTGATCTGCAGCTGCTTCAGTTCTCCTCCTCTCAGAGGACTTGAGTAATGTTTCTTTTTCTCTCTCTCTCTCTCTCTTTCCCAAAAGGAATCTTTGCTTACCTGAACTACCGAGTTCCTCGCACCAGAAAGGAGATATTTGAGACGCTGGTGAAGGGGCTGCTGAGGCTGGAGTACAGAGGCTACGATTCAGCAGGTGAGACACTCAGCTTCTCAGAGCTGACACACACACACACACACACACACACACACACACACACACATACACACACAGGTCAAACTCGAGGCCAGATACGACCCTCGAGGTAATATTTTAAATATACTCATTGCAAAGCAGTGAAGACTGGACAAAAAAAAATTCCACACAGTCTTCTTCTCATAGTGATGGTTAGTGTGTCCTTAAATTTAAAATTTCTAAGCAAAATTTGGGACTGCATGGATGGCAGCTACCACGCGTGTTTGTTTACCTACGAATCCTGCCGAAGTGACTGGAAACAGGTCAGACGGTTAAACTCATCAGGCACATTTGTTGAGCAACACCGACTACAGCCAGCCTAAAGTAGGTCAGTGTTTTTGGTTCACGCTGGGTTTCGGCAGATTCAGTCAAGCGTTTTGTTTACATTGAGTGCGTACCCACATTTTATCCACGGTATATCTGGAAATCTTCCGAAGTAAACTCCTTCAGACTGCAGCATTTGGTAAAGTTCCAGGTAACCTTTTTTTTAATGTTTGCTGTCATACTTTGCAATGAGTAGCTTTAAAAGTATTAGAAGTGGCCCGCCAGTCTTTGACGGATCATGTTTCTGTCATTTTACTTTAAAAAAATGAGCTTCCTCGCTGCAGACTTATGGTGGCAGTTAGTCAACTTTGAAGCAGAGAAAATTAAGTAAGTTTTTTTTTAATTTTTCCTTTTAAATTGGAAAGAGCAACAAAGAACACCCAAATGGGACCAATCAGACTCTTGCTGAGAAACTTGCAGCCAAGCAAAGATGTCAAATAAATTTAAGCAGACTCTCTTTTTGCACATCAGCTCAAGTCAGATATGTCTTTTTTTCTGTATTCTTTTCTTATATAGCATGTTTGGATTTCTGTAGAGGGATGATAAAAATGGCCTCTGTGTCTGTCTGTCTGTCTGTTAGTTGGCGAATTATGTCCTGAACCGCTGGATGGATTTGAATGAAATTAAAGTAATCATTTAATGGATATCTGATTCTAGACGGCCACCACAGCGATAGATTTTTGAAAACACAAAAGGAAGTGGCTGTAACCCAGCCAGTTTTACAGGTGTTCAGCGGCGAGCGCAAAATGTGCAAGTACTTTTTTTAAAACAATTTTTAATTGAGCCAAACCCCTGAAATTCAGCACCTGAAGCACATTCAGTGCCAGCCAAATGGTTGGAAACGCCCACAGGGTTAAAAACTGAACAAACAGGTGTGTCAAAACTGACTGTAAACACAAAAGGACCGCGTAGATTTCTGAGATGCTATAATTACACACCCTGGTTCCTTTAAGAATGATTTAAAACTGTCACGCGGGGACCTAATTTGTAGTAAAACTTGTCCCGAGCAAGATTTTAGAGGAAGGGCAGCACCGCTGTTGATCTTTCCAGCTAAAGATCTGACCCAAGATGGCATAAAGGAAGGCGTGTGTGAGAGAATACCTTCATTTGTGCGTTTAGCTGATGAGCGTTCAGGATTGTCCCCGGACGGCTTTATTAGCACATTAGGCGATAAAAAACGTAATACTTTGAGAAGGATAATACCCGAGATCCTGGATGGTAGATATGCTTCATAAAGGCACACCTAAATCAAAAACACTTTGTGTTTGCTCATCCTATTTGAACAGGATGAGAACTGTTATACACATTCAGAGGAAGGGCACTTTTGGAGCTCCTCCACATTGCCTCATATTACTTCTGAAGATACTTTTTGACTGTATTTGATCACAACTAGTTTTTTTCTTTTTAAGAAACTTAAAATCAAAACTGAGAACTTGCTCCTTGCCTCCGCCTTGTTTTGATATGTGACTTCAGAAACCGGTTCAGGTTGTTGTGGTGGGTGTGAGTAATATCTGCACGACTGCATGCATGGACAAACAAAGGCAGACCGTAAACTCGTACCTGCTGATGTGCTCCAGCTTAACGGCCTCTGCTCCTCCACATGCCTGCAGGCGTTGCTGTGGATGGACCGAAGAAGACAAGCAATGATCTCAACAACACTATCTGCCTAATCAAGAAGAAGGGGAAGGTCAAGGCTCTGGATGAAGAGATATACCGTACGTTCATGCACATTTGATTTCTTGCAGTTTTATAATGTTTTTGTAAGGGAGTAAAATAGGCTCTGTTACAGTTGTGATATTTCTGTTTTCATCCTCCTAATGATTGCCCGATGCCATAAAAGGTGGACCATCGTGTAATTGCCTGCTTGTGTGTTTGCTGGTCTGTCTGTTAGCAAAATATCTCATGAACCCCTGGACAGATTTTAATGAAACTCTCAGAAAATAGTCATTGGATGAACATTTACGCCTGATTAATGTTTGGAGTCAACTTGATTTAAGATGGCCGCCACAGCCAACTGACCTTAGAAAACATATAAATGGCTGCAACTCAGAAAATGTTGCAAATATTGAGCTACAATCTGGTGTGGTAGTAGCTGAGAGTCATTCTCAACACATACTCCGAGCACGAACAAATCGTGTGAGATCTTTGTTTAAAACTTTGACTTTAACTGTAGGAGTCAACCTTGTCTGTCTGTTATCAAAATATCTCATGAACCACTGGACAGATCTTAATGAAGTTCTCAGAAAGTAATCACTGACTGTACAACAACAAATGATTAAGTTTTGGAGCCAACTTGATTCAAGATGGCCACCACAGCTAATCGACTTTAGAAAACATAAACATGGTTATACGTGAGTCAGTTTTACAGATATTGACCTAAAGTTTGGTGTAGTTGTAGCTGAGAGTCATCCCTATCACATATTTTAAGCACTAACAGATCACACGAGACGTGTTTAAAACTTTGGCATACAAGGAATGCTAATTTATATCAAAGTGCCAGACTGTTGGGTTTTTTACCTCATCTACAGTTTGTTTAAGGATTCAAAATTCAAAGGCACCATTAGTCCTTCTAAAAGAACCCTTCTTAAGCCTTCTTTAAAAGTTTCAATTATTTTGGTTTAGTTCTTTAGTAAAAAGATGGGTGTTTCTGCTTGGCTCATCCAGAGAAAGACCTCCTGGACCTGGACGAGGAGCTGTGCACGCACCTCGGCCTGGCTCACACTCGCTGGGCCACGCACGGCGAGCCGAGCGCCCTCAACAGTCACCCCCATCGCTCCGACAAGAACAACGGTAAAAAAAGAGCTTTCGGATTTGAACGCGTGGCCACATCTACGCAAAAACGACTTCATTTAACACCCATCAGAACTGACTATAACTTTTTATCAACATGGCATCAAAACATGTTAGCAATACAGTCAGAAAGTTCTTTTTTTCCCTGCAAGCTAAAAATAAAATGGTACTGTATGACACATTATGGTATATTTTAAAAAAACAACACAAAAACGTACATTTCACAGCTGAGAGCTGCTCCTTCTGTTCAATTACTTACACCTAATAATGGTTTTTATTGCACCTTTTACCAAAATTTTGTATTTTCATAGTAAATTAGTGTCTTTTCGTCAATTGTAAAAGTGAAAGTAATATACTATTGTTTGATTTCTGGTCATTTAATCTTATATTACAATGATATGCACTTTTATTGTTGCCATTTAACAGTTTTTTATCTTAATTTATACAGACGTTTTTAACAGCTTATCAGCACTGGCTCGCTGATTTTCTGGTTTTGAGTCATTTCATTGACAAACTTTAATGAAAGCCTTTAAACTCGAGGGTTAAAATGAAAAACCAACTTGTGGCATAGATCAATACAGCACACACACACACACACGTTGTCAAAAAGTCATCCATCTTTTTAATGTGTGTATAAAGGTGTGTCAGATGTGGAGCTAAGCTTCAGATATTATGTGTGCTAATAAAAAGATTTATGCTGCAGTCAGACAGTAGGAAAACAGACTGTAACCCTTTAATTTATCCTTCTTTATCTGCCTTTGTGGTAAAATTACACCAGTGTATTTTTAGTTGTTGTCTGAGTGACAGAGCTGACCGAAGTTTTCCTCAGTCAGCCTGTTGGACTTGCTTTACCACACACTGAGCGTGTCATCATTAGGAGGCGCGGCACCTTGATTCATGCTCTGTGCTCGCTTTGAAATGTGTTGGCACTAGTCGAACGTGAACTGACTTTCCTTCAACTCTGTCACACTTTCCTCAGAGTTTGTCGTCATCCACAACGGCATCATCACCAACTACAAAGAGCTGAAGAAGTACCTGGTGAGTCGAGCAGAAACTCCTCTGCCACAGCTCGACCAAGTTCATGTTGCTCCCGATGAACTTTATTGTTACAGTGGAAAGGTTTTTTTTTTTCCTTATCAGCCGCCTGAGGAGTAAAAGTAATGTCACGTATGAGTCAGAAAGACCTTATGATCTGTGGATGTGTGTCATATAGTCCTCATGCTCGGGGTTGACCAACAACCGAATCTGGCCCAAATGATGTAAACTTGAAATTCTTACTGGGATATTTTAATATCTGAATTTAGCTGAATTTGCTTGTCTATGAATGATCAAACAAAACAAACCATTCAAGAAAATAACATTATATTTCTGTTTTAAAGAAAAAAAAATGCTAAAAATATATCAGTTAAAATATTTTATAAGTAGTAGATAGACATGAGTGCATGAGGCTGATTAATCATAAAATCTGGAAATTATTTTAATGCGACAAAATGCTTTTAATGGTTATTATTAATTGTGCAAACTTGTCATTTTTATGTTTTATGTTATTCTAAAGACAACATTTAAAAAACAGAGAGACAAAAGAAAAGAAACCCTTGGGTTATAGGAAGTGGTTTTGTAAAGGGATAGTTCAGATCTTTTAGAAAGATTATGATGATAAACAGTTCATGTCTTACCTGGGAAGAAATGTATAATCCTGCCCAGCACCTGATATGACCATTTGCATACTGGGTATTTTCTAGGCATGTACTGGTCATGTACTTGGTATCTATGGGGACTGGGATTTGTTTCATATGCAGTACATTCCAGGTGTGTGTCTTCATAATACAGCCTACCAGATAAGTATCAGCTAGAAACCCAGTACATATTCAGTACATACCAGGTGCGTAGCCTGTAAGTACAGCTTAACACCAGATATAAACTAGGCTGTATTATGTATGTCTACACTTACTTGCTGTAAATAACTTTTTAAAACACCTCAATCTGGAGAACTAGAGCTCACGCCTGATCGGACTGGTGGGCTGACGGCTAGTTGGAGCGTGACCCTGAACATGTTGATCGTTGCCTTCTGAGAACAACTCCTAACTTAGGAAAATTCAGTGCCATTTATGCTAAAGCTATTTTACAAACCCTAACAATGCAGTCAAATTCACATTACACGTTTTTTTTATTTTCCAGCAGAAATATCACACTCTGAAGCGCTACAGTTAGCTGCTGCTGCTGTTTGTGCTTTCACATAGCCATAGAATTCTATGTAAAAGTTGTAAAAGTTCATAAAATAGTGCAAACATGAAATTCTTAAGATCGGAGTGGTTTTAAGATGGCTTCAGTCCACTTTAGTCTTGGCCCAGCTCAGACTAGCTGTTAGCTCATCAATCAGAATGAAACTCTGTCCAAAATGAGGTCGCTCAAAGAGGTATCCACGACAGGTAGGATGATAGCTGTTTGTTTTATTTCCTCAGAGCACCACTTCTAAAGATCTGACGTTTTCTTACAAGCTGTGTTTTGGGTCTCCCTCAGGTCACCAAAGGATATGAGTTTGAGTCAGACACGGACACAGAAGTGATACCGAAGCTGATCAAATACGTTTATGACAACCGTGAAGATGACCGCGTCACCTTCTCCACGCTGGTGGAAAGAGTCATCAAACAGCTGGTAAGTTCTTTACTTCCTAACTAACCCACTCCACACCAGCATACATACTGTCCTCCTTTTAAAGTAACACTACACTTCATTCCTGCTTATTAGCAGTAGCCCTTTTTTTTTCTCTCCTCGGCTAAAGTGATGGAAAGTTTTATGAGCTACTTCCTGTTGAGTGTCATAAACTTTGTCCTTGTCTGCTCATATGCGCTTAATCATTTAATACTTTGTGAAGCAGCATTAATTTCCTGTCCGATAAAAAACAAAACAAAAAAAAAACACTCTGTTGTCAAAACTATCGCCATGGAGACCGCAGCAACAGACTTACATGTGACATCATCAGTCATAGTATCAGATTTTTTCTGCTCTCCTACACCCCTTCCCCCCTTCTTCTTCTTCTTCTTCTTTTTTTTTCACAAAATCCCACTCACAGCCAGCTCTAATTCCAGTAAACGCCACAAGAATTGTAGCCAGTGCTTTCGAAACACAGCTGATGTTATACAAAAAAAAAAACCCAAAACAAAACGTCCTATTTTTTTTCTAACCCATCCTCCCTTCAGAACTTCCCTCTGGTCCCCAAGACTCCCGACCCTCATCTTTTAAGTCCTTATTTTTACATACGTGTTTTCAAAGTCGCACACTTTTCCTGGAAAACGTGGCGGCTCCTCTTCCACCTTTTTTTTTTTCCCTCCATCAGCCAACTGCAGTGTTTATTTATTTTAACAGTTTTCGCGAAGCCAACATAAACCTTCTGCTTCTCCTCTGTGCAAAGGAGGGGGCCTTCGCGCTGGTGTTTAAAAGCCGTCATTACCCCGGAGAGGCCGTGTCCACCAGGTCTGTATAAGCACACGCTGACACATCCACACTCTCAGAGATTTCACTTCACGGTTTGTCCATCTGCTCGGTGAGCCAGACGAGCTGACGAGATGACTCACCCCCCCCCCCTTGTTATTACCACTATGAAGCAATATCAAGAAGGATTTTAGGAGACTCCTTATTTATGCCTGGTGGCTTATCTCAGCTTACGTTCTCGAAATGCAACATGAGTCCGAAAATGAGCAGCTGTGCTGGTTTTCATTTGCTCGAGAGAGTAAACTTTCGTCTTGTAGCATATGGGTATTATCTGCATCTCAAGACCAGAGGTTGAATTCGGCCCCCTGTTTTTTTTTTTTTTTTATTTTTCATTTCTCTCCCTCCCTCTTGGGCCCCCCTCTCCTGGGCTGTGGGCCCACACCCCCTTTTCTGTGACTCATTAACAGAGAAATAAGTTTCCTGTTTCAGTTTGTGGGGAAACATGCGCCCAGGCCGCATAAAAGTCCAGGTTAATTACGGCTTATCTTTTTTTTTATTATTATTATTTTACGGTACATCTTTACTGGTTCAATGAGCAAACACGGGTCAGGGCAAAGGGAGATTTCCAGAGCACAGGGGTGAGTCAATAAGAGAAGCCACAGCAAAATCAGCAAGGCAACATATAGGTGTACGCTGTGACCTGTCGTTCCACGCAAACAGCTCGGCTACTGTTGAGGACACTTCTTGGTACAGCTACTGCTCAAGTCAAAGACCTTTACTGCCTGCAGTTTTCCAAGAAAATCATCTGGGACATGGATACTGAACGCACAGCAACTCGAGTAAACAATGAGGTTTTGTGGTTTGAACAATAAAGTTTGCCAAATAGAACAAGGTAGAATATTTAATAGCCAGCACCCATCTTTTATCAAAGATCAGCCTCCCAGCAGGGATCAGCCATCTTCAGCTTGGCTTCTCTTCCTCCAGTTTCATTCAGATGCTTTTTTTAAACGCTTCGCACACCCGGATTTTTGTCTTAGTAATCCATCGTGCATTTTTAGGTTTTTGAAAGAAGAGCAGACAAGCCTTTGACTTACAAGCCGTTTGTCTTCATTCCACTCATTTTCGACAGCGTATATATTGAATTGAATTGTGACCACATGTTTCTTTTTGCGAGCCTCCCTTGTCCCACACCCCTTAAAACAATCAAAGCTCTTGCGTCACCGCGGCTCAAGAGAGCAAAAAGCTACGCAGACAGAAAAGAGGGATCAACACCAGAGAAAGACGCAAACGAAGGAGAGGTTCCCGATTCTCAAGATTGGACATTCAAAATATTTGTTTTCACATGCAACTGTGAGGATTTGCGGAAAGGTTGCGAACAATTAATATCTTACTTGTAGCAGATGGCGGTTTGAACAACCTGAGTTTGAAGAAACAGAGTTTATTTCTGACCCAGCTGACGAGCTAATGCAAGGGTGTCAGACTCCAGGCCTCGAGGGCCGCTGTCCTGGGAGTTTTAGGTTTTTCTGCTCCAACACACCTGATTCAAATGGTTTAATCTCACCAAATCATCACGTTCTCCAGGAGCATGAACATGTCTAAAACATACAGGAGAGCGGCCCCCGAGGAATGGAGTTTGACACCCCTGAGCTAACGTTTAGTCTGAGTGCGGCCAAGATCACAATGGATTGCTGCCACCTTAAAACATCTCCAACCTCAAACATTTCATTGCAGTTCATGCAAACACTATTTTTACACCTTTACATTGCGCCAGTTTTGTATTGAATTGTTCTCCTGGCAGAAATATATTGTGGTATTGCTGCTGGAAGACCTCCAAGGCCTCACTGTAAAAGTTACAGCCAGCACTAACCTCGCTTGCAAAAAAGCAGAGAATTAAATGTAAATAACTGTGTAATATGACGTTGATGGTGACGTAATAAGCAGCGTTTACATAAACTGCTTTAAAATGTTTGAGATTAGAGTTTAAAAGTGCAACAATTCACTTTGGTCTCAGCCTTCCTGAGATAAGTGTTTAACTGCTTCTAATTCAAATAGCTATCTACAGCAGGTAAGATATTCTTTGTTCGTAACCTCACCACACTTCAAAAGATCTGAACTATCGCTTTAAGGCAGTGGTGTCCAATCCTGGTCCTGGAGGGCCACTTTCCTGCATGTTTTAGATGTTTCCCTGCTTCAACACACCTGATTTGAATAAATAGGTGATTAACAGAACCTGCTGAAGGGGTAAGTCAACCATTGAATCAGGTGTGTTGGAGCAAGGAAACAACAAAAACATGAAGGAGAGCGGCCCTCCAGGACCAGGATTGGACACCACTGACAAAGGGAAGGAACAGATACGAAGAGAGGAACTTTTGTTTTAATTTTAAAAGACACAACAGAATTAGATGTCAGGATGTTTAGCTCCATGTGATTGTATCTGAGACTGTAGCGTGTCTGGAAGCCCTAATCATTCTCCCACTAATCCAAACTCCCTTTTCTGTTGTTCCTAAATCCAACTCTTCCGTTCCACCTGGTTCGTTCTCGTCTCGGCAGGAGAGGAAGTCCGCTGCTCATTGGTGTGCGAAGCGAGCACGAGCTGCCCACCGAGCACATCCCCGTCCAGTACAACAGTGGTGAGCTTCATTTCTACCCTTATCCACCTTCACTGCATCCCAGATCTTTGCTTAAATGCTTGATCATGGCATCTATGTGGAAAAAATATGTTTGTAATATGTTATTTGCCAGGATATCAAATGATGCAAATGATCGTTCTGCTTAACATCTGCTTCCGTGTGTGTTTGCACACACAAATGACCATCTTGTAATTTTAAAACTGTTGATCTTTGCAAAGCAGTTTAAAAAAAAGACTCATATAGTGTTATCACAATTTCACGGACCAATTTAATATATTAAAAACAGCCTTCATGTCTTTGAAAACAAAATGTCTTTCACAGCTTTTCAAGATCTATGTTTTACCTGGATTATCCAAATTATAAATTAGCAAGAAACCCATGGATTTGACATTTTTTTCACTTTCTAATACTGCTTTTAGAACAAACCCAACAATTTACTGAAGTGCAGCTTCTAAATTAGGTTTGGCTTTTAGTCCTAAAACTATTACTGAGGTCTCAGCCAATTTAAACCGGAGTAAATATTAAATATTTGTTGTGCTGATTATTTTTAGCCACTAGCACATGCGGTAGTAGCACTGAATATTTACAGCCGGACATCATAAATGGGGCTGAGTAAAATGTGGCTTTTCAGAATGTTTTATTTGTTTTTCTGATTTTAACTAAGAAGTTAGGAGCTTTTAAAAAAAACGTAGAAGAGGGTGAAACTTTGAAGCTTCAATGCAAACAAAAAGATGCTCAAGTGGGCTTCATTTACACCAGGGCTGAAAATATCAATATAAACAAAAGGTAGGAAAATTTGTGTTTGGTTGATTATTTGTTGTAATAATGCTTCTTGGCAACAGATCTTATACAGATAGAAAGCCTGTTTATTTCCCCTTCAGTGGTGCCACATATTTGTGGGCTGCGTCCTTGAAAAACTTGACAAATCTTCTCTTCCAAACAGCTTATTCTGCCATTGTCTTTTGTTTGGTATCATTTATTGGATTGTATGATTGAAGTCTGAACAAACAAGACATATTGGCAATTTCACAATTCATTAATTTAACAAACAGGGGCCTCGGTAGCATGTGGAAGAACCATACACAGCCACATCAGCCTGGTACATCTTCCTTATTCTACTCACCAGCTCGGTCACACTCTGCTGTAGGATGGCGTCTTATTCATCAACCAGCATTTGTTGTAAATCAGACAGTGTGGTTGGGTTCATGTCTCTGGAACGAACAGCACGCTCAAGCTGATCCCACAGGTGTTCAGAGGGGTTGAGGTCAGGACTGCAGGCAGACCCGTCCATCCTCTCCACTCCCACATTCTGGAAGTAGTCTCTGATGAACCCCGCTCTTTGGGGGTGAGTGTTGTCATCGTGGAGTCCAGAGTTCAGTCTCAGACTGTGGAGACTTGGGATTACCACAGGTTGTTCACAGGTCCTGACAATCAGGGACCTGACTGTCAGCACCTGGGGTACCAGAAGCCCAAAACAACAGCCGATAGCAGAATACGCTGTTTGGCAACAGCAGACAAGATTTTGCAAGTTTTTCATGGGTGCAACCCACAAATGCATTTTCCTAACAAATGTGGCTCCATTTAAGGGAAAATAAACAGGCTTTCCAACGGAATAAGATTTACTGCCAAGAAGCATTGTTACAACACAGAACAATCAACCAAACACAAATTTTCTTACTTTATGTGCAATGTTTTTTGGTTGTAAAGATAGAAGCAAAGTAATAGATTTAATCTTAAACTGTAAGTTTGGTTGAGGTTAATAATCTGCACACCTGGCTAAGAGTATTGATTAGCACTTGTACACCAAATGTGGAGCTTTTTACATCATTTCACACAATAGAAAGATGTTTACCCAATTTCTTCCTTTTTTTTCCTCCAAGTTAAACATGAAAAGGCTCCTCTGATTTCCTCAGACATCAACAAACACTTGCTGACTGCCAAAAGGATTGCTTTGACTAAAAAGTCAAGTACAAGGAGATGTTTCAGTCTTTTGCTAATATATCTGCAATGAGTCTTTTTAACTTAACTTCTCCAGGAAGTATTTCTCATGACCATGGGAAATCTGTGTGAGGTTTAAACGGCAGTAGACTCAAAGAAGGAAAAAAATACATAAAAAACTGTCAACATGTCTGTAAAAAATCATAAATTTCCTCCATGAGAGACACAATTTGAGATACAGCTTTTTGTATTTTTATTTTTACTTGTCAAAATACATCAAATCCTTTGTGTTCATGAAAAAAAAGACTGGTCTGCTGGTTTTGTTGTTTGCTGCTTTGAAACTGTTGCAAAGTCAAACACTAAGTTAGGTGGAGAAGTTGAGTGTGAAGTACAATTATCAGAGCAAAAAGTGCATTAAGCTTTGTTTTAATCTATTATATTTTGAACCACAAATAGATAAACGGTAATAAGAAACCTCAACTGCTCATGCAGTTTCAAATTGATGGTTAGTATTTGAATTAACAACATTAAAAGTCGAGAGATCTCAAAGTAAAGCTTGCTAACGCTCTAATGTTATGCATCCTGGTCTTGGTGTACGTATGGCTTTAATGGCAGCTCCAGTCAAATGTTTGGACACACCTACTCATTCAAATAAAATGGGCAAGCTGTAGTTCAGCAGTACAAACTAATGGAAATTAGTGTCTTTGTGACGCTGTAAGTTCCAGCAATGTCCCGATATGCTCCAAAATGTGTTTTATACGTCTCTTAAAAACCTAAGCTAAGAAATTATTGTGTTTTTGTATTTGATGGTCCATTTATTTTCAGCACAGACTTAAGTTTATGTGGTGCTGCCCCTAAAAAAAAAAAAAAATACACCAAAATTACCAAACAGAGCTCAAGATATTTGGGAAACAGGTGATAACAGCTCCTAAAATGCTTCTTATTGCTAAATTTGTCCAACCTAAAATGCAACATATGCTGCTGAAATGATTTCAGCAGAGATGGAAAGACAAAAAGAGCCTCAAATGTTAGCCCAATATCTGTAAATTTGACTAACTGTTAGACATTATTGTGTTTCCTAAGTGTGTGATTAGTTGCTGTGGCCATTCTGAATCAAAAGTTAATCAATGCATCCAGTAAAAACTTAGTGAAAGGTTCTTAACAATCTGTACATTGCTTCATGAGATATTTTGCTAAAAGACAAACAAACACAAAGACACAGCAGTGAGCAATAAATGTGACAAGTTAGTGAGATAGTAACCAACCATGCTATCTCACTTCTAGTTTCTTTGTTTGCTCAGTTCCAATAAAAAAAAGCTTGTGAAACAATAATTCATGTTGCGCAAACATTCAGTTATCTGTTTTTGTCATGGCTGAATGTCTGTCTAAAAAGATTTCGATGATCATAAAACGTTTTTTTTTTACATCATAATCCCTTTGAATTCAATGGTAAAGCTAAGAGGAAGGACATTTGATTGGTCTAAAAGGAGAAGAGCTACCCTGACTCTTGACTCTTGTGTCTTTAGGTCACGTCAAGGAGGAAGTGCAGGAGAAGAACAGTCACAACAAGCCCGACTGCTCCAACGCCATCAACTCGGTCGGGGATGGCAGAGCTGTGGAGTACTACTTTGCATCTGACGCCAGGTGAGGGAAAGCAGCTTCGTGTTCATGCTATGGCCAATCCAGAACAAGCAGAACTTGTCATTTTGTCACTCTGCCCTCTCATCCGCCACCAAATCTTCTGAGTCTAATCAAAAAGACAGGAGGAAAAAAAAAAACCAAACAATCATGTTCATGTTTCTGTCCCCCCGCAGCGCCATCATCGAGCACACCAACAAGGTGCTGTACCTGGAGGACGATGACGTCGCGGTCGTGAAGGGAGGGCAGCTCTCCATCCACAGGATGAACCGGCAGGCTGGCGAAGACCCGGTGAGAGCCGTTCAGACCCTGCAGATGGAGCTGCAGCAGATCATGAAAGGTCAGATCATTATCAACACACGGCCCTTATATGATATCACTTTAAAGTTTTTTGTTTTCATTTGTTTGGGACTAACAGTTTAGCGCCAGTGGAAAAAGATTACAACCCAACAGATAAGAGCTCAGAAAGAAAGCCCTTCTCTGTTAAAATGGGATGAATCCCATCGAGGTGACATGTGATCGCCCTCTGCTGGCTGAGTAGAGGAAGTAATTTTACTGCCGGTAAACATTCAGAAAGTGTGTTTTTCTCTTTTTTTTTTCTTGCGGTTGGAGGAAAACATTCAGCACATCACCACAAATTGCACTAACATGCTTCTCTGCCTCCTGCAGGAAACTTTGAAGCCTTCATGCAGAAGGAGATCTTTGAGCAGCCCGAATCCGTGGTGAACACGATGAGAGGCCGGATTTGTTTCAACACCAACACAGGTGATGAGTGATCTTAAGCAGCAGTCCTACCGTATAGTTCAGGATTGTGGACTCTCAATGTTAGAAAAAAAAAAAAAACTAAAAAAACTGAACTCTGAAAGCTAAAAGAAGCAAAAGGCTAAGTAAAAACTAAAGGTAACTTATGAAGATAAAAATATAGCAAGTACACTGAAGATTTCAAAAAGAGCAATGTTTTTTTTGAAAGAAATGAAGAGATCTCGATGCATATCTATGGGGAAAATAGTTTGAAATGTATAAAAGTTACAAAACCCAAATGTTGTAGCACTAATCTCCTGAATGAGTTGAACATTTTCATACATGTATGGCTAAAATAGCACAAAATATGCAGACGTAATTAGAGTAAAATAAATTAAAAAACAGGAATACAGTAGCTTGAATGCTGAATCAGCCCCTTTTTTTACTTTAAAACAGACCAATCTCTGCATATTTTTAGGCTTATGTACTGTAGGTACTTTTTTTGTTGTTAAATAAAATGTCCACGTTTTTCTAAATGTAAGAGAAGATCTTTCCAGTATGCTGTTTTACCAAATAATACTATTTTCCATTTTGCTTCCAAAGTAATTCTCGGAGGACTGAAGGACCACCTGAAGGAGATCAAACGCTGCAGGCGGCTGATCATGATCGGCTGTGGCACCAGCTTCCACGCTGCAGTCGCTGTGAGTTGAACTACAGGCCTGATAAGTAGTCGCAGGGAAGCTGAGTTTTGAAATCAGAATTTGAACGTTGTGAAGGAATGCTGTTTTTTTTTGTTGCGTTTCAGACCAGACAGATCCTCGAGGAGCTGACGGAACTTCCTGTCATGGTGGAGCTGGCGAGCGACTTCCTGGATCGCAACACACCTGTTTTCAGAGACGATGTGTGCTTCTTCATCAGCCAGTCAGGTAAGAATAATGGCAGTCCTGATCACTGGTCCATTAGGGGACATGTTCTAGTTGTCTCGAAGAAAACAGCCATAAAAATGGCTCGACACGTTGACACACACTCGTGCCCTTTTGTTCATTTTTTTGAGCTATATTTACACATAATGAACACAAGCTCTCCCTCTCTGGACTCTTTCAGGGGAAACAGCAGACACTCTGATGGCTCTGCGCTACTGCAAAGACCGAGGCGCTCTAACCGTTGGTATAACCAACACTGTGGGCAGCTCCATCTGCAGGGAAACTGACTGTGGAGTCCACATCAACGCTGGACCGGAGATAGGAGTGGCTAGCACCAAGGTACCGTTTCCACCGCATCATCATAGGTTAATAAAAACATTTTCATGGGTTTTTTTTTTTTTTTTGCATTTTTTCTTCCTGATGAGAAGCAGAATTAAGAAACCAGCACCTTTTTTTCTTGGTTTGTTTGTGGTTTGCTCTTATTTTTGATTAAGTTATAGAAACACAACAGCAGCTCAGTGATTACAAATACAGAACAGTGTCACTGGATGCACCACTTCAGGGTTCTTTTGTTGTTGTATTTTTTTTTTTTTTTACAAGTGTTTGCTGTGTCTGTTCTCCAGGCCTACACCAGTCAGTTTGTGGCCCTCATCATGTTTGGCCTGATGATGAGTGAGGACAGACTCTCCCTGCAGAAGAGAAGAATGGAGATCATCCACGGCCTCAAGGTGCTACCTGGTCAGTACGCCGGCAACGTACAAAGCCCTCCATCTTTTAATGCGGGCGCAGACTTTGGACCGCTTTCGAAACGCCGGCGTGGAACCAGCGCCTTTATGTTCTCACCGTAACATGCCTATCTGACTCATTCTTCCTCCAACCTCACAGAGCTGATAAAAAAGGTGTTGTCTCTGGATGAGAAGATCAAGATCATTGCGAATGAGCTGTACCAACAAAAATCCCTTTTGGTTATGGGCCGAGGATACAACTACGCCACTTGCCTTGAGGGGGCGTTGGTGAGTTTAATTTTTCACTGTTGTCCTTAAACTGGTATTGTCTCCTGTTATATCACAAAATGTAAGTTTAAAATAACAACTTTAAAAGATTTAATAGCTATGATGTTGTCTTTGTTATATGCTGTATTTATAGTCTATGAGAGCACACGTGTGTCAACTCAAGGCCTGTGGGCCAGGTACGGCCCTTGTTATAGTTTTATCCAACTTGCGACTTAATATTTTATGCATACTAGAATTAGTCTACCAATCTGAGATTGATGTTTTTGTCCCTTCTCTTTTAAAGATCAAGCATAATTTGTCCAGACTTTTTGTGGCAATTAGACAACTCTAAAGTCACGAAAATCAAGTTTGAATTCTTTCAGTCATCTTCAGTTACTGATTCAGATATCTATATTGACATTTTACATCTGTAAACAATGCTCAGTTCATATATTTTACTTCCTTTATTCTAAAGTAGAAAATGAATGTATTCCAAATGCAGAAAATTAAGGAGATCACCTACATGCACTCGGAGGGCATCCTGGCTGGAGAACTGAAGCATGGTCCTTTGGCACTCATAGACAAACACATGCCCGTCATCATGATCATCATGCGTGATTCCTGCTACACTAAGTGTCAGAACGCCTTGCAGCAAGTCACTGCCAGATCGGTAGGTCCTTGTACTGAAACGAGCCCGCACGTAAAGTAATTTAACTTAGCTTCAATACAGCGAACAACACAAATGTTTCTACACTCTTGGTCTCTCTCTCTCTCCGACAGGGTCGACCCATCATCCTGTGCTGCCAGGAGGATTCTGAGGTGACAAAGAACGCCTACCAGACCATTGAGCTGCCGCAGACCGTGGACTGCCTGCAGGGCATCCTCAGCGTCATCCCCCTGCAGCTGATGTCCTTCCACCTGGCTGTCCTGCGAGGATTTGATGTAAGTTTCTACCTGTCAACACTTTCATGAGATCTATGGCACATTTTAGAAAGAAATAACACAAAACATTCCCCCCATTAAACGAGGTATCCGTGTTTGGCTGTGGGATAAATTACAACATTAAGTTGTAAAAATACCAGTTAGAAACGCTGATGAGAAAGAAACAGTTTCGTAGCATGCTGTAGCAGTCAGTTAGCGCCATCGCCTCACAGCAAGAAGGTCTCAGGTTCAAATCTTGCCCGAGGTCTTTCTGTGTAGAGTTTGTACGTTCTTCCTGTGTATGCGTGGGTTTTCTCTGGGTACTCTGGTTTTCCTTTTCCCGTCCAAAAAAACACGCATGGTATTGCGCTAAGCTGTGAGTTGTGAGTTCATCTCTATGCTGGCCCCAGAGACGGTATAAATCTAGACCTGCGACCAGAAGCTGAAGCCAGAACAGGACCAACCTTCCCCGCAGGCTGGTTGCAGGACAAGTTTTAAGTCCTGCCCCATCCACATAAACATATAGAATATTGGCCTTGGGCCCAATATTTGGGCAGAAATTATCAAATCTATAAACTTTTTTTTTAAACTAAGTCGACTAATCACAGTTGTTGAAAAGTGAACTGTCGTGTCATCGAGTTATATGACTTTAAAGGGCTCCTCATCAGTTCACATCATCCACACAGCAGGTATAAAGCAGATTTACAGCAGAAATATAACCCTGAAGTATTGATATGCAGGTCAGTTTTGCTCCTGTTTGCTCACGCTTCTGCGGGACCGTCAGTCTCCCCATGTTTTCATTGCCTGTTTTAACGTAAAGGGACGTTTCTTAGTTACCTTACAATGTGTGGACTTCATCAGTCCAACATCTGTGTCATGTGATGCAGTCCACATCACGTCCACAAAGCTACATTGCATGTACCTGTCTGTAACAAACTGCTCTCTCTTTTCAGGTCGACTGTCCCAGAAACTTGGCCAAGTCAGTGACGGTGGAATAATTACAGTTTGCAAAACTCCAGAGGACGAGAGAGGTAGCTTAACCAGATTTACGGAGCAATTGTGCAATCAGACATTCTGTGTGTGTGTTTGTGTGTGTGTATGGATGAGACCTTGAGAAAATGACAGAGGAAAAACAATGAACTTGAAAAAAAAAATATGAGAAATGTGAAATCTGACCAAAGCGTTGTGGAGTGGTTCATAAAAAACACATCCATGCAGCCAAAAGAACCTGCTGTGCCTTGTTCTCGTCACTAGTTGAGCCAAAAAAAAAAAAATCTTTTCCAAAGCTTAGGAGAAAAACATTGAAGTAGTTTATCGAAGTGTTTACAATTGTGCAATAAGGACACGAAACTTGGACTGTGAATGTATATCACAGGGTCATTAATTCTCTTTTATTTTATGAGTTTATTACCTACGCCGGGGTCTTCGAGCCCTATCTTTACATTAAATATAAACAAAAATCTGTTTTTTGGTAGAATTCTAAATTATACAAATTCTTTTTGTAAAGTTATTTGTAAATTCTTTGAATTATTGGGCCTGGAGACCCAGTAACTCAACATTTTATATAATTTTTTTGATTTATTTTATTTTAATTTAAAATGCATTGTCCAAGACCAGTTTGTAGATGTTTCACTAAAAATGTTTTCAGTTTCTGTCTTTCTTGTTGTCATATGTGAGACAAAGAGCACTCCTTCCGTAAACACTAATTATTCTGATTTTAATACATTTTTTTGTTAATTTGTATGGGTTTTATGATAATCTGTATTTTATTAAATAATTATTTTTGTTTTTTTAAAGGGCTAAAGAGATTGGTTGACATCCTTATGATTGTATTTTATGTTGTATCTTTTGTAAATATAAATTTGTGAATCAATAAAATGATAAAGTATTGTTTTCGAGGTGAGTAGCGGTCTTTTCCCTTTTTTCTATTTTTTTTTTTTGCAAGGGCCTGTTTTTAAAAAGAATAACTTTGGAATCTTTAAATTGTAAATGTCATTATTTTTATCATTTGTTTTTGCTTAAACTATTTACAGTGATATCAACTTTATGACAAGTTTACATTGTGTTTTTAGGAAGCTTGAACTGTTCCTAATTGACTGATTTGTTCCTAAGTGGCTGTTTCTGTCCCAGTATGTGATGCAAATATATACTGAGGATTGTTTCTGATAATGTTTATTAAAATAGTTTTTGTTTAATAAATGGGTTAAATGAAAAAATGTGGCACTTTCTGAAATGACAGTAAAACAAAAAGAACGTACAAATAAATTTAAAATCTCCTCTGCAGTGGTCTGTATGAGTATTTTATGCTAATCCTCTAAAACCCTTTAAAGATACTGTGTATTTTGGTTAGTTTTCTATATAAGTACACCATAATTTTGCATCCAGTTAGACTCCGTTTTTTATAAAAACATTTTACTGACATGTTTGTGTAGATTCTGTCATCCGTGTCATGGCAAAACCTCAGCTTATTTTCTTTTATTGTTGTTGGAGACGTTTTGCTTTTCATTCGAGAGGCTTTCTACATTCACAGTGAAATGTGCAGGGTTGTAAAGCTTTAAACTGCATGAGATGCTCTCTTTATGCAAGTCACTCTCTCCACTGCCAAGCCTCCTCCTTCAAACCTCACATCCCGGGAAAATAAAGCCATAAGGACCAAAATATCGTCATTTTGCCAGCAGACAAGGTGCACCGGGGCTCTCAACACATCAGATTATCACGGGAAAATATTTACACTAAGCGACAGCACCACCTATGAGGAAGAGGGACACCACCTGTTCTCACAAAAAGAAGATCGCAGACTGCTTGTAAAAATTGGAAAAAGAAAAAGCAATGGACCAAACTCCATAGATTTTACCAACAAAGCACCAGGGGGAATCATTCTTCTCACTTGCATACCAGTATAGGATGCAGTGGAAACCGTTAGGAAACGACTCCTGGAAGATGAGCCCGCCTTGCATCAGGAAGAACATCCGGCGTAAAACAATTGCCAAATCTTTCGTGCGAGTTCGCTCGCTGTGGTGACCCCTGCAGAAGGAGGCAGCTGCAAGAAACACAATATCACAGGCAGATGCAGGCATTTCTCCAAGAATCACTCACTGTGGTTGAACTCTGCATGGAGGAGGGGGGTAGGGAGAGAGCTAATTCCTGCGAGGGAACAAAACTGAGTTGCTGGTTCAGATATGTTGATGATGCCTCGGTCAAAATCCAAACCCAAGATGTAGAGGCTTTCGCCAGACACACTCACCCAAACTCTCTGTCATCAGAACTTTACACAGTCATGTCCCCACTAAGACAGGAGGAAAGGAAAGGGAACAGAAACACACTGAAAATGCTCTCCTAACCCAGTGCTTTCCAAACCAACCAAGACCCTCAGACAGAAGCTGAGCAATGTCGAGTATGCAGCCCCATGTATAGGAGAAACTAAACAACCTCTCAGACGCATGGCTCAACCCAGGAGAGCCGGCTTTTGAGAACAAGACTCAGCTGTTCACATCTCAAGGATAAGGAACGCTCCTTCGAGGACAGCAACTTTCATATTTTGAACAGAGAAGACAGATGGTATCGTATCTGTAAAATGAGCCTAAACAATGGAAGGGGGGCCTCAGCTTTCCAGAACTTACAAGGCTGCTTTGGATCAGAGTTCGGGCCAGTATCACATCAGCTCACACCTTCTTGCATGTGACCGAGGCTCTTCGCGGGTGGACCAGGCTGACAAAGACCAGCTTACATAAACAGAGCATCTCATGAGGTCAGCCTTGCAACCCTGAGCATTCCAGTTTGAAATGAGAAAGTGTTTCGGGTAAGAGGGGAAACATCTTTAATGCCTAGCTGCAACTCTCCAACAGGGAAAGCCCAAAACTTAGCTGTAATACTGCACCAGTTATAATAGAAAAAACAGGATTTCACTCTAAAGTGTGCCCTTTATGTTAATGACACATGTAAGGATTACAGTTGTAAAACAAGTATTTTAATTGAAAATGATAATTACTTATATTTACTCCAAGAAAAGGACTGATAAGCTCAGTTATGTTACATAAAGTGACGTTTCTCCAGTTTTCATGGAAGAAAAAAAAAAAACTGCGAGTTGACGTAAGCCTTGCGTGATGACGTCACCCAGCGCTCGGTCTCAGCTTGTTGTGGCTCCTCCGTCCCTCCGAGCTGCCGCTGGAGTTAGCTAAGAATCGGAGGAAGGTCTGTCAGTCGTGACAGTCGGAACGGTGGTTTTCCGAAACTTTTCCGAGTCACAGTGGTTCCTGAAAGACCGGGGGAGAGTTTCGGCCGCGCCTTGGATGCATGGGAGTTCCCTGGGAGCCGCGAACGGAGAAGGTAGGCTCCGCCGCTGCAGCCGCCGCCGCCTCCTGTCGTCTCTTGGACCGCCAGGGCTTTCAGTTCAGCCCCGGCGGCCCGACTACCGCATTGCTGCCGACAGAGCTGGGAAACACTGGTCGCGTAGGCCCGGCTAACTTCGAGCCCTGCTCAACGAGAAGCGCTTACGGCGACATCGTTCGCTTGGGTGTAACTTTAACAGTGTGAGCCGATGGCTTCTGATTGTTAAAAAAGCACCGAATGCCAGCAGTGCTGCGGACTCGATGTGTCATACTGGGATTGCGTGTGTTTTACAGTGCGCATGCGTCGTGTGGAAATTTAAATTAGATCTCGGTTCTTTACTATTTGCCTTAAAACTTTCCCTCATCCGTGCACGTAGCTCACCACACTTTAATGGGCCTACTCTCAGGTTTTATGAACGTGCTCCAGGTGTGGTGAAAGCACGTGCATGCGAATGGCTGCTGTTTAAGAAACGCACATCTTAAGACACATTTTATTAACACGCCTCGGCATCCTTTATCCGTCGCAAAAGATGGTCCCCAAAGCCTGAGCTGACGCGTGAAGCTGGCTGGAGATGTGTTTTGTAACCCTGCTGCAAGACAATGAGACTTTTAGGTCCTGCAGGCCATTTTATTGTGATGTCATCCCCAGCTCAGTGACTACCATCCAGGTCCCTGCTGAGAGCCACATCAGAACCCAGAGCTGCTTTGGACTGGACCGGGCTGCAGCTGGGATGAGGGGTGATGGGTTTTGTGAAGGTCACAGCTTCTCCCTGCAGTGACACTTACAAAAGCATGAAGCGCAGAGCATCAAAATCAGAAAACAATCTGCCCTTCATCTTTTCATTCACAAATCAAACGATCACAAATACAGTGAACTAAGCAGTGATATTAGTCCATCATACTGATGCACCGCAGTGCAAATGATTCTCTATTTAAGCTTCACTCAGACAGCATTTGTTAGAAATTTTGAACAATGAAACGATGAACAATGAAAATCCTCAAGAACACCTGCCCAGCTGTTTACAGGTGTCTGAAACTAGAACTGAATCGAGAAGTCAGAAGCTGATTCTCCTAAACGCCTTCGTTGTAAATGAACACGCATGTGTGCGTTATGTAAACGCGTTCGACTCCAAACTGATCCTAAGCCCCCTCCCGTCGTTCCTTGTGTTGGAGTAACAAAAGTGTAGTGCAGTTTGCAATAAGAAAGCAATTAGCTGAAGTAGTTCTCCTTGAAAACGCAGCTCAGTGCTTGCTGTTTAACACGGCGTTGATGTCTGTGAAGGAGACGCTGCTCAGTTGCTGCCTCCTTTCTAAGCACTTTTAATCCAAAATTTGAACTCCCATTGTAGCACTTTTTTTTTTCTTTTTGTCCACGTTTCTTAGAGCAGCTGTGTCACGACGATGTTGTCATCACTGAGGGTTAGAAATGTGATAGTGGCCAACGCTGTGACTCATCCGCCTTGCAGTGAAACCTCGGTGGTCCAGCTTTTCCATGTATACTAATCAATTCTTCTTTGAATATTACGAATTTCCCCTTTTAGATGCTTGGCCTCCTTGTTAGCAAGTAAAAGATTGTACATCTGCTGCTCTTGTTTCAGACGAGACGAGTCTCGCTTGTGATTAATGGTCCCCCGCGAGTATGTGTGTGTGTGTGTGTGTGTGTGTGTGTGTGAAAATCAACACATCAGCCATTAAAAATCAAAATAGCAATGTTGCAGCTTCCAAGCTTTAATAGCAGAGCATCTCATTTATATGGCAGGGGAAAACAAAACCTTCACATCTTTTATTTTATTTTTTAATTCTGTACAGTCACAACACTAGGATTAATTTATTTCCTTTTTTTATTTGGATCAAGCACGGCTCCCTGCGTGTTTTAATCACAGTTTTTTATTTTAAGAAGTGTATCTGCCAGGCTGTTCGTGGGGGGGTGGGGGGATTGGGTGGAGTCCAGAAAAGACCAGACAAGCGAGGAGATGCCAGTGGCATAAAAATAACAAAAGACCAGATAGAGAGAGAGAGAGAGAGAGAGGAAAAAAGGAAGTTAAGGTTTTTGCAGCTCTGCCTTTTAGGTGTGGTGACAGAGCCAGATGGATGCGAAAAGGAGGAGAAAGAAGAAGAAGAATGTAGATAAACACAAGACTATATCTTGACAATTCATGCTGCGGTTGCAGGCCCGCAGTTTGTGCGTGTAAAAGAGGACTGCCGGCGACTAGTTGGCGAGCGGCATTTGCGAGTGAGTTTCTCCAGATTGTCTCAAGATGTGCGTCGAGTTAATCGGGTGAGTCGCAGATGCTCGCAGTCCTGTCACTTGAATTTTGAGCGTGACACGGGAGCTCTCCTCATGACAGAAAACATCCGAGGCTACAGACCTGAACGCAGGTCTGATTATTACTTTTTCTGCAAGCCACGCACGCAAAACCAGGCTGCAATATTCAAAAACTGGCTGCCGCACTTCTTGCTGGTCACAAACACTCAGAATCAGAAACCTATCTCCTAGTCTCTAGCAGTCCCAGTCCAGTGAGATACTACCTGCAGTAAAGGTATTATTACCACAAAAAGGTAGTTTTCTTCAACAAAATCTCATATGGGTCGTCAGGGAACACAAGGAATCTAAATACAAGGTAAAGTCCACTACGTAAAGGAGCTGACTTATCCTAATCCAGAAATGCCGCTCATTTTTCTGAGCCTCAATTCATTTAAGATGGCCTCTCGTTTGTTTTGCTAAATCTCACTTTAAAACTCTTTTTGGAGATTATGGATGCAGCGTCCTCCAGGCTAAAGATGCGAGGAACAGTCTGCTTCTACGGTAAAAAGCCCGTCGTCTTCCTGCGATGGAGCCGGGGAGCTTCAGCGCCCGTGGGTTGGGTGATACAGTATATACCTCCAGTGAAGATTTACAGAATGCTGAATTATATATACAGGTTTGGAGCAACTTCTCTTTTTCAGCTAATGCCTTCAGCAAGATCCAGTCTCCACCGATCAGAACAGAACAGCTCATAATAAACTGGACTGCATTTCAGACCTGTTCACAGTAAGAATAAAAAAGATCTCCTTTTAACTGCTTGCTAGGAAATGGAGGTTTGTCAAGTATGAATTCTGTAAAAACCACAGCCATTGGTCTTCTGTAATTTACTCTCATCTGAAAAGAAAATGTATTAAATAAGGAGTTTTACATATTTGTTCAGTTGAAAACAGTTTTTTTTATCCAGTAACTATTAACACATTTAATCCCGAAACTGTCTGTTTCTAGATTTGCAATTTTTAATTGAATTTTACTTTTGCTTTGCGTGTGTCTGTGTGTAAAATGCTAAACAGTTTTACTGATGAGGCGACGTTTAATGTTTTCAGGCACCGTTCGGTCATAAAATCTCCTCCGCCGCTGCTTTGTGTTTAGCATTTTGTTTCTGAGCGTCCAAACCAGCCAATCTTTGTGTTGTTTTTATCTTGTCATGCACAAAAAGAAAAACGAAAAAAAAAAAAAAATCCCCCTCAATTTAACTCGTGGCTGTTTTTCTGAGGGAATGACAAACGCCTATGACTGCTCACTGTTGCATAGCTACACAGTTGTGTGTTTTCGCCCACATACAAGCACACACACACACAGGTCCCAGGAATAATTCCCCTCCACTTCCTGCCTTGTGAATCAGTGCAAATGCTGCCCGTGTTTGCTACAAACCCTCAAACACATTGTGTGTTCCTTCAACATGCACGCAGTTCTGCTGTAACATTCTCACACCAAATACTTTTTAGTTGCAGTGTGTGTTTAGTATGTGTGTTTACTGAGTGTGTCACCCCGAGTATGGAGATGGCAGTGAGGAGCCTCGGGAACACCAGGGCCGTCAGCCTCCTCTGTTCTCCATGATGCTCGCACACAGTCACACACCAAAACACTAACGGCTTTGACGTCAGCGCCAACCCACTCCTACTGTTGTCTGATGTCCAAGCTGGGCAGAGAGCCCTGATAGATTGTCTGGCTTCAGGCCCATCTGAAAACCAAATGAGTAATCCTCTAAGAGTGGAACAACCTGATCTCACGGATGTATTGGGTTTTGGTGTTAATCTGGTGTGCGTTTGACCCTCTGCAGACAGTCCTGGTGGCCCTGACTGTTCAGCAGGATGAGTGAGGCGGACGGACAGTTCTACAGTGTCCAGGTGGGGGACTCCACCTTCACTGTCCTCAAGCGCTACCAACAGCTTCGTGCCATCGGCTCCGGGGCCCAAGGCATCGTCTGGTGAGAGGCCTCGGCTTGTTTGTTGTCGCGGTGGTTTCGAGCAGGAACCTCTCCCTGCACTTGTGATGTCTCGCTGTGTTATTATAGCAACATTTTTGTGCCGTAATGGAAATGTCACGGATGCGGTAACAGGTCTGTCACGGTTAAGCTCAGGGTTCCTACAGAGTCCTAAAGGCACAGTGTGAAACTTGGTTTTAGCACTTTCCAGGTCTAATGACAACGTTTTCCAGTTCAGTCCACAGGCCCTCAACATGTAGATGTATTTGGACGAGACAGGTAGCACGTTTTCTGGTGTATGGTTATATGACTGCAGATTAATAACCTGTTACATACAGATAATAAAACTCCACAACTGTGATAATATTTATAATAAGTTTACAGACTTCTTGTTTTTCAAAAAAGTAGCTTTAAAATCAGCTCAGACTTGAGAAAAAATGAATCTGCTGCAAAAATATGGGATTTCAGAATCAAATATATGAAGGAACTGTGTAAGATACATGTTCATGATAACCAAAAACAATAACATCTCTGACTTTATGCGTCTATTGTTATATTGATTCATCAAATATACCTCAAAACATATAACTTCATCATATCACAAGTAAATGAGTTTCCCAAAGATCTCGATTTAAAATAAATTGCGACAGTGTTCAACATAAATTTGTAAAAAACTAAATGATTAAATACAATAAAAACAATCAGCTCCTCTCTAATGTACTGTAGATTGACCAACCACCAGTCAAGCTGAAAGTTGTCCAGTTTAGAGTAAAAAAGGAACTTTCTGCACTTTATTTCTATTTAGATTTGTAGGTTTGACATCTCAAAAAAGTTCATTAAAATGTCAGATTTCAAGCTATTTTTTTATCAACCATAGAATCAGAGATTAAACTGCCTCATTCGGGTTGTAATAACCTTTTTATGGAATAGGATTAGGGCCACGGTGGGGAAAATAAAGTAAAAATCACAGATTCCTGACGGTTTTCTCAGAATTCTGGGGAATTTGTTGTTGTTGTTCTTCCACCATGGTCCTGATCCTTTTCAATCTTCTTCAAAAAGTGGTGTGAATAAAATCACCCTATTTATAGTTGTAAAAAGCCTACGGAAATGAGATTGCTGTCGTTTTTAATTTGAGCCAAATTACTCATCTTTTAGGGTTTACATTATGAATCGAGTCAGTCGGTGTTGTGTTTAGCTCGTGTGGTAATAAAAATGCTTCTTGTTGGCAGCTTGATGGCCTCAGATTGTTGTAATATTCATTTATTAGTCCAACATCAAATGTGTTTTTATATTTCTGGTTGAAGGAAACAGATTTGACTTGTTGTCACTGATAGGAAAGCTACAGAATAAATTGATCTTTAGACCCTTTTTTGTTTGTTTGTTTCATTGATTATGTTCACTTTTTTCCTTTTGTGCCTGAGAAAAATGAAATCCATAACCATTATTTTTTTTTTAGATAAATGCAGGCTGATAGAAAGCCATTTTATTTTTACGTCAGGGCAGACAAAAGCTTTTTTTTTTTTTTAAACCAATGTGTTTATTTGCTAATATTTGTCTCTGGTTCCTCTTTTTCTGTGTCCAGCTCTGCCCTAGATACAGTCCTCGGTATACCAGTGGCAGTGAAAAAGCTCTGTCGGCCCTTTCAGAACCAGACCCATGCAAAGCGGGCCTACAGGGAGCTGGTGCTCCTCAAATGTGTGAACCACAAAAATGTAAGACTCGGCTATAAAACAAGAATTCATTTTTCTGTAAGACGTGTCGGATTTTTGACGCAGAAATGCAAAAGAGTGTCAGTAAATTAACGAAGGCGGTCATTAAATTGATTCTGCAAGATTAAGAAAAAGCACATTAGAGTCAGTTCTAAAATGTTAAAAATTCAATCCGTTTGTCAGAAGCTCACTGGAAGCTGAAGTGTTAAAAGTGCTCTGGCTGAGAGGAGAAAAGAGTCGACTCTCCGCACTGCTGATACAGTTTCTCCCTCGGAGTGAAGTGAATGTGAGCAGAACAAAGTGAACTAATGGCCTGTCTCTCTGCTCGCAGATCATCCGTCTGATCAATGTTTTCACGCCTCAGAAGTCTTTGGAGGAATTCCAGGATCTGTGAGTGGCTGTGGAGTGTTTTTTTTTTTTGAGGCTGCTGAAGTTTCCTAATATTTTAGCTGAAATTTTTAAAGCATTTTCTTTTAAACTTAAGTAAAATCTTGTTTTTCTTGCCAGCCTTCTGCACTGTTCTGAGTCACTGTTCAACGCTCTCTTTTTGGTTTTCTGTCCGTGTGCTTCTGTACTTTCTCTGTACACTTCGACGCAGTCGTTTAGTTTCATTTTCCTCCTCCTTAGCTATCTGGTGATGGAGCTGATGGACGCCAGCCTGTGTCAGGTGATCCACATGGACCTGGACCACGAGAGGATGTCCTACCTGCTGTACCAGATCCTCTGTGGCATCAGGCACCTACACTCGGCCGGCATCATCCACAGAGTATGTACAGGGGGGATGATTGTGTTGAGGGCCTCAAGGCAGCAGAAAATGGCACTTTACAGACTACAGCAGTACTTATAGGAGTCAATTAACATTTTTATATTCAAAGAAAGGTTGTAACAGATTGTTAAAATAGATTTGTGGTTTAAGTTTCAACCACCCAACATTTCTCTGTGAACTGTTAGCTGGTGTCACTTTCTCATTTGCACGTTTTCCTGTAGATTTATAGATTTTCTGTCCCCTCAGGATCTGAAGCCTAGTAACATAGTAGTGAAGTCTGATTGTACTCTGAAGATCTTGGACTTTGGCCTGGCGAGGACAGCCTGCACCAACTTCATGATGACCCCCTACGTGGTCACCAGATACTACCGAGCTCCGGAGGTCATCCTGGGCATGAAGTATAAGGAGAATGGTAAGTGCAGCTGTGGAAGAGAAGTTATATCTTTCAGGCATTGACGTGAGTGAACGGAAATCGTAAGAATTTTTTATCTGCAAAGAAAAAAAACATTTCATCATTTTAACACAAGCTCCAGAAGATGAAGATGAAGAGAAATCCAGTAAAACAAAAGAGACAAAACTATAATCTTCATCTTTTTTTTTCCTTCCAGTATCAAGTGTTTAATCCTGTTTGCTTCTGCTGGTTTTCACTGTTGGCTGTCTTGGGTCATTGCTAATAAATGCTTTCACTCCTGTAACACTCTGCTTCAGTGGACCTGTGGTCAGTTGGCTGCATAATGGCTGAAATGATCTCTCACAAAGTCCTCTTTCCCGGAAAGGACTGTATCCTTCATTGTTTGTCTTTGGGAACCTAATAGTTGTTGGTTTTTAAGGCACAGAAGAAGGAAAAAGCTAAAAGAGCACAGTTTTTCTGGCTTTAAATTCAGTTTAATGAACATTCACAACTAGAGGTGGATTCATCTGGATTTTCCGATGACTGAGCCTCGTTGTTAGAAATCAGAACAGCCAATGGTTGATATATAAAAGTGATTGTTTTGTTTTGTTCTTGGCTCAGACCTATGACAGTTCATTGTTCATACAAATGAGAGTGACTCAAAGTAGGCTGTTTAAAGTAGGCTGGGAAAGTCAAAAGAAGACATGGCTCAGGGCTCAACACCTCTGCTATTACTTCCACATTTTGCGAAATCAAAGGCTTTCCAACATCCTTGTTAGATATGACATTGTTCCCTCAAAAGTTACCACATTAATCCATTCAGCTTTGTTTTTGTTCTGCCAGTGTAGGAAAAAAAGACTCCCTAGTTGCAGGAAGCACTGTTTAATTGGCGCAAGGTTGTAGCGTGTCACATGGAGTAACGCTGTACTGCCTATGGATGTGCCTGCCTTTTAATGGGCTAAGTATGCTGAGAATTGGTGGATGAAGATAATTTAGAAAAAAAAGTCAATAATCAACCCAATTTATCAGCTGACTGATAAGTCGGTTTACCGTTCCTTCGTAACGTAATCATGCTCTCAAAGGCTTTCAGGCAAAATAAATCAAGTAAACTAGAAGTGCGTTTTGTGTCGCACTTTGAAAATCCCTGTCGTGCAAATTTCCCATTTATGGTTCACGTCATATCGCTGCAGACACGGCGCAGACTTATCTGTGGAGACATTATCAGCGAGGCAGAGCTTTCAGGCTCTGTGAAACTCCAACGGAGAAATGAGTAAACGGCCCCGTTATCACTTATAAACGCTCGCAAGCAGACCGCCAACTCAGAGCTAGGGGGAAAGGCAAACTACATCCTACCGTGTTGAGCACACGCTCACGCGTACACACGCGCGCACACTGAGGGGATGGCGAGGGATAGAGCAACAGCTGTGTAAACTGATAAGCAGAGGCGAGGAGAAAGGCCTGGAAGGCTGCAGCCGGATTTAATCCAGAGCAAAGAAAGCCCGAGTGAAGATGTGCGCTGCGTGATGAAAGCAGCAGGCCACTGCGCCGCGAGAGGGCGGAGCTAAACAACGAGGGCTTGTGTTCTGCACTTCAGTGTTCGTCATTCACGCCGAAACCACGCATCACTGTTCGTCTGTGCAGCTTTCGTGTGTCGTTTTACTGTAAAGTTAATGTGATTTGTGCATTTTTTGGTTTCATGACGTCACTTCAGTTTAATATCTTTTGTGTGATTGTGTGTGTCATGTCTGTGTGTGTGTGTGTTCTCTGTTTCCAGTGGACATCTGGTCAGTGGGGTGCATCATGGGAGAGATGGTAAAGGGCAGCGTCATCTTCCAGGGCACTGATCGTATCCTTCACTTCGCTCATCGTCTCGTTGTTGTCTCCTCTTCTTGCATCCCTCACCTGCGTCAAACCTCCATCAAAGTTGTTTTTTTTATCCTGTGTTACTGTTCTCCAAACCCGCCATTTACATTAACTGCGTCGCAGATTTACAGCGGCCCTCGTTTTAAACAAAGCTCTCTGTTCCCTTCGGTGATTATTAATCTGCCAGCTCGCGGCTCAGGCGTCTGTTATCCTCCTAATTGTTAGAGGGAATCAGATTGGAGCTTTTCATTTGCATTTATAGTGTTTGTGTCTCCGTTTCGAATCCGTTTGGTCACCTCTCGTTCTCCAGCGAACTCGTTCGGAGCCAAGTGGCTTAGAATGGATGCGGGGCAGAAATGTGAGTCGGGGTTAGATTGCTTTTCATCCTGGGAAGTAATGACCTTCTCCAGTTGTGAGCCAGCAGCCCATGAAGCATATCTGTATTTTTAGCCGTTCTAAAATGGTTGTGTGGATTGTAACGTCGCCCTGTTCAGTTTGAAGAATCGCAACATCTGCTTGAGGAGTCAACACAAAATTTGGAACAAATACATATGCTACAGTACTTTTCTTTCTCACATTTTAATCTACTGGTAGGCAAAAATACAGTATATTTTAGTTGTTTTTGCAACTATTTTAAAAGTTGTCCCGAATATGAGTACAAGCATCTATTGACATTATCAGATCATTATTTAAATTTGTCCTCCACTTTGAGTTAAGACAAAATACCTTTAAAACTGGACATTTTTATCAAACGTAGTCTTCCTTTTTGTTTTGTGACTTTGTAATGCTTATATATTAAACTATAATAATTTTATTCTACCTCCCTAACACATCAGTATGACTTTATAATCATATTTAAGCACTTTTATGTTCGTCCCACTGAGACGCTAACATAAAAAGGAACTTTTTTGTCTGTTTTTAGGTGATTAGTTATGTTCTAACTATTGGCTTTCACTGTGCGCCGTATGTGCCGGCACTTTCCCGTAACAAATATGCTGTTCAGACATCGACCAGTGGAATAAGGTGATTGAGGTTCTGGGAACGCCCAGCCTCGAGTTCATGAACCGGCTGATGGAGACCGTCAGGAACTACGTGATGAACAAGCCTCAGTATCCAGGCGTCAGCTTCGCAGAGCTTTTCCCGGACTGGGCATTTCCCTCCGAGTCCGAACATGACAAACTGAAGAGTAAGAACTTTGGGCACCTAAATGCACTTTAGTTTACTTTGTTTTACCAATAGCAGGTGGTTAATTTTGTCAGTATTAGTTTGTGTTTTTATTATGAAACGTTTCCTAAAGAAACCGCAGGAACAAATAGGTTTGAAACTCATACTTCACATTCACAGCGCTGCCCTGCACCGAACAGGAAGTTAATCAGTTTTCCCCAGGATCGCCTTTTTATAATGATGTCAGCCACTTGTTTCCATATTAACTCAGCCCTTTCCTGTGTTGCCCAAACAGCGTGTCAAGCCCGGGACTTGCTCTCCAAAATGCTGGTCATTGATCCCGAATGCCGTATCTCTGTAGAAGAAGCCCTTCATCACCCCTACATTCACGTGTGGTACGACCCTGCGGAGGCAGACGCGGTGAGAAGACAGCTCCTTGCAGTCGGCGACGCACTTTAGCTGTGCAGCAGCTACAAATGACCTGATTTATACGTGTCCTTTTGTTTTTCAGCCTCCTCCCCAGATTTCAGATAAGCAGCTGGAAGAGAGAGAGCACACCATTGAGCAATGGAAAGGTGGGATATTCCGCCCCCTAGGGACACAGATCAGCACTACACCTCAGCATCCTGGTGTTTATTAATTGATGTTACAGGAATCTTACTTTAAAAGCATGATTTTCTTTGTTGTGTATCTAAAACTTCCATACTTAACATAATAAGTAATATATTCAGTAATAATACAGCAGAGCTCTGTATTTGTAGGATGTTTATTTATTCTGATGGAGTACAGCTAAAAAAGCCAAAGTTAAATTGATCTTTTTGATTATTTGCGTGGAGCAGAGTTGCATTGGCTCATCAGAGGTATAATAGCTGAATAATTCTTTGTGTAAACAAGTTACAGGGAGAGGAAAACATTCACATTTGTTCATTTTTTATTCTACCATGGAGTCATAAAACCAGAAAGCTTATTTAGTTTCATGTATTTAATGTGTGTAGAAAATCAAAGAAACTGCAGCTGCCGTTCGCTCTTTCTGGATAATTGCTTATCTGAAAAATAGCAGGCAGGAGCGTGTGTTATTGTCTCTGACGCCAGTGACAGGCAGAGTTTCACAGTGCCAACGAGGCTCAAAATAAGCTAAATGTCTTTGTAATTGGTAATGTGGGATGGCATAACCACAGGTCTGCACTGAAATCCCTGAAGCTACATTTATAGATCACAGTGACAGCTCCTAACGTCTCCTGTCTCCACGCAGAACTTATTTATGAAGAGGTGATCGACTGGGAGGAGAGGAACAAGAATGGTCTGATGAAAGAAGACAGCTCAGGTTAGTTCACACATCATCTGTCAGATCATCAGGTGGTAGTTTCTGAGCAGAGCAGGAGGCGAAAACATGGCGCAGCTTCACTAAAACTTGCCGTAAATGTTTGCACACCCGCTCCAAGCATTGCTCTTTGTCACCGTGTTTTGGATCTGCTTGTCGTGTTCGTCACGTTTCAGACGTGGTGTCAGGCTCCGCTTCGCAGTCCTCCTCCGCCAACGACATCTCGTCCATGTCCACAGAGCACACCTTGGCGTCGGACACGGACAGCAGCAGCATCGACACACTGACAGGGCCGCTGGACGAGAGCCAGTGAGCGCCGCCGTTAGCCACACGAGGGGGTCTGTTCGCTTCCTGCAGTCCTCTGACCCGTTTACAAAATATGTCAACTATCCCCTCCTGTTTTCTTCCTCCCCTCCCCTCCTCCCTCAAATCTGGTCTCTCTCTTTATCCTTTTAAACCTCAACGAAAGAAAACAAATCTTTATTTCCTGTGTGATCTGGTGGCTCGTGGCCACCTGGAGGTCAAACCTGTCTACGCTCCCTGTCGTCTCAGTTTTCTCTCTTTAGTTTTCTCAGTGAATGTTAAACTTGATCATGTACACTGTTTTTGGTGTATGCTTCCATATTGATTTCAGGTTAATCGGAGTAGGTGTGGCGAATCAGAGGGAGGGAGGGAGGGGTCGACGTTTGATCTGTATGCCTGTATTTTAATAGTTTTATTTTTTTAGATACATTGAGACCAGAGGGTTCTTGTCATCCAATTAGAGCGAACGTATCCTAGACTCTAGCCATCAGCCGCTGCCGTGCATGTTACGCCAAAAGGAACAAAAACTTGGCAATCAATTTCCATTCGACTGACGTTCAAACCGTGATCTGAAATTTGGTTATTTCTCCAGCACGCTGAAAGTATTGCAGATTTCCACAGTGGTGCTTTTTGCACTGTTTTTTGTTTTTGTTTTGTTTTTAATCGGCATGTGTGATGTGGATTACAAGCTTTTCCTTCTAACAGCTGGGAGGTGCAGGGGTTTCTGTGTTACAAGTTTTATTTCCTGATAGGATGTACTGTATGTAAACATGTCAAGTTCAGACACCCTCAGTGGTTATAGACCCTTTCAGTGCAGATAGATAAGGTCCATTCAGACAGTCAACACATCTGTAGATATACAAACCCTATTTGACTTACGGTACCGACTATCAGTGCGTAATATCAAAGGCAGATCACAAACCTGGAAGTCCAAAAGAGGCATAACATGATGACACATGTATTTATTTTCTTTTTGTTCTTGCAAAATTTTGCACACACACACACACACACCACACTGAAACATTTAAGCCTCCTGTTAAAGCATTTACTAGAAAAGCACGAGTCGCTCTTTTCTCAACCATTCCTGTAGCGCTGAAAGAGTTCCAAAAACAAATCATGAAATCTGACGTGTTAGAGGACGTGTAAACACAGAATCATGTCGAGCTTGCATGAAAGCGTCACACCTGGAAGACACTGTAGGTCTTGGCGTAAAATAAGTCCATTCAGGTCTGTTTTTTTGTTTTTTTTTTTCATTTTCGGTATCATGATGCTTTTTTGGTTCCGGGAGCCTGACTGCAATTTTTTTTTTTTTCTATTTTTCTTTTTTGCCTTGTAAGCCTATATGTGTGTTTGTGATATCAATTTGTACTGTGCAGCACTCTTATCGTTATCTCGAGTCATCTTTAAGACAGCCCCGTCTGGAAGCAAAGAGCCCGCGGATGAAGTGTGCCCCGGTAACAAAGCGCACGCCCGTTCTAAAATAGTGCGCGAGACGGTGGAGTCGCCAACCAGAATCCGGACCCTGCGACCTAAAGAGGAACCTCTCAAATGGACTGCGGAGCTACGTTTTGCCTAACAGATTGCACAGTGTGTTGGACAAGCAGAAATATGACACTACGGAGTCACTGAGGACTTACGCACCATGTTGTACACAACCATGACTTTATTCTTTCTGTCATGCCTTAAAAAAAAAAAAAATTCCTGACGAGTGGCCAAGTTGTTCTCTAAACCCTCAGCTCTTCTTAGAGCTCGGAGATGTCCCGTGTGATTGTCATGACCACAATATTATCACTTGGCCAACATCTTTTCCCCATGCTCAGACTAATAAAGTGGACATCAGTGATTCTTTGGTGGTTGCCGTGTTCTTTATAAGACAAGTACAGTTTATATCATAGTGTTTTTTTTTACAATTAAGAAAGAATATGTTTAACTCTGTGACATGCTGCCATAAAAGACTTTAGTTAGATTTTTAAGACACCTTTGCACACACTCGTTGTGTCATCAGATACAGTACAGGTGAGGTTTCTCAGAAGCTCTTGACGATGTATTCCGTCTTCTTGGCCTCATTGTTGAGTTCGCCGAAGGTGTCGAAGAACTGCTCCATGTCTCTCTGCAGCGTTGCGTTGCGCAGCTCCGCGGCAGCCCGGGCCCTCTCGGACTCCATGATCTTCGCCTGGACCACCTGGTACCAGTGCCGCTGCTGGGAGAGGTTCGTCTTTAGTCGGACGACCTCCACCTGCAGCTCCTCGTTCCTCTGCTCCAGGCTGGGGACACAGAGGAGAAGGGAGAAGACTTTACCTGTGTGTTCGATTTTCCTACTAATGAACAGAGGGCAAAGGAATTATTTACGGGTTTATTAGTTAAACTGAATTATTTTCCGTTTGGTTGCTGCCTGAAAGGTGTCAGAAGATTTACCTCTGAGATTAAAGAAAATACATTTATTCTGCACAACAAAGCACTTTGAACACCCTTACTTTAACAGTTATATCCATTAAAATCAAATCAATATTATATATAACCACATTTGAAAGAAGAAAGTTGAAGTTTTTTGAATTTCTAGCCTGTATGCCAACATTTTAAACAGATTTTGTATAATTTATCAGACAGAGTGCAAGTTGGGGATGACCTTCGGCTACTACCACACCAAATTTTAGAACAATATCTGTGAAACTGATATTGAGTTTTAGCAATTTTTGTGCTTGCTAATGTTATTAGCTGTGACGGCCATTTTGAATTGGGTCAACTCCAAACGTTAATAAATTGAGATCTAATATTTACTTTTAAGAGTCTCATAAAGCCCATGAAACTGCTCATGTTAGGAAAATATTCATGAGATATTTTGCTAACAGACAAATTATCATACATAGACAGACATTTTTGTGACTGCTGATTGTTCCTGAGGGCAAGTGATAAAAATCATTTACCAAAATTCTTTAATCTGTGAACAAAAAATCATGTAAAAAAAAAAAAGTAAAATTACAAATGAAAAGAAAATGTAATAAATACAACACTATATAAAAAAAGGGTCTAGTTTTAACATTTCTAATTTTGGTTTTCTTTACACCTCTTTTACAGTTTACACATCAAAATGTCGGCCTTCTGTCATCTTAGATTATTACGAAGCTGATGTTGAAGTTTTGAGCGGTCGCTGCTCTGCCACGAAGTTTCATCTGAAATGTTCTGCTTTAGCGTAATGTCTAGTTCTTGTTCTTCTAATGCTGTGTGCAGTCTGTTGTAGAACAAACACTCGGATCAGTGTGTCTGCCATCCTTTATAATCTGTTCTTTTTAGCTGATTTGTTCTTCATTTCCTTCTAACGTTGCACCTGAGGGTCACGCAGTTTTCCACAAATCTCCACCTGTAGCCACAGTCACCTTTTCAATCCATTTGCCTGAAAGCAAATCTTCTACAGGAGAAAGTTTACTTTTCACGCCATTTCCTTCGAGATCACTTCTCCTGAAATGCCAAAACGTTGATTTCAGGGGTTCCGAATCTTTTGAGCAATTTATCACTACGGTTCTTGACAAACTGAAAGACTTGTGAGGCCCTCCCTTGTCCTCACCGACTTGAACCGATTCCCCGACCCGAGTCGTGCTCTATCTATATCAGTAATAAATGGGGCATGTGTTGTGTCTAGGTCAGCAGCATGGACCCCTAAATTAGCTCTCTTTCCAGTGTCATGAATCGTGTTCCATAGGTCAGCCACGCAGGCTGTGCTTTTTTATTTTCCACTTTATGTCAGCCAGCCGTTAACTCGTGCAAATCAGAGGGAAGGACGAAACGTGCTGTTTTATTTCACGCTTGGATCAGCGCGTGTCACAGAAGAACTGTGGGAAACTTCAGCTCTGTGATCTAAACAGGATATAGGGTGAAGTTCTGAGTCAGCTGAGGAATCAAAGCAGCACATTTTACTGGACACGCACACTTTTTACAGATGTGGGAAAGTTGTGTTACCCTTCACTGAAAATATACTGGAAGCTCTTAGGTGTGAGGACTGAAAATGTTCATTTTTTGTTTTATTTTGAGATCATGAGCACATTATTCTAAAAAAAAGATTTATTTGTTTTTACGAGTTGTCGCAAAATGACAGTTTAAATGTCAAGACAAATTGAAAATCACCTGATTATCTGTTCCTCGTAGACCTCCTTCTGTCTGATTATCTGCTGCTGGAGGTTGGTGAGGATGCTTCGAAGAGCACTGGCGGAGGGATCGGCGAGGGGAACCGGAGGGGGCACCCGTGGAGACAGCGATTGCTGAGCTTCAACGGGAGGCCAAAGGACCTGGGATTCAGTGTGGTATGGATGTGTGGCACTAAGATGGTCCATCTGCACAAATTGACAGGATCCCGAGTCCAGCTCTGGCTCCTTGTCCTGGTCCGGCCTACCAAGGAGGATTTCACAAGAAGACCAAGGGCTCTTATCTTCGCTCACAGCGTCATCCGGCAACAGCTCTTCAGGGACCGCTGCTTTGTAGGCGCGCTCCTGGAGGCTTGTTTCCATGTCGAAGACCTCCTGAAGGCTGCCCGTTATTCCAGTGTCAGTGAGGTTATCGTACAGAGACAAAGCACTCTGGTGCTCCTCACTCTGTGATGGGCTGGGGCTTTGGCTCAGATAAACTCCATCCTCTGCTCTCCGGTTAACTCCCTGTTGTCCTCTTGCTTTGTTCAAGCCTGGCCTCAGCTCTGATTCCCAGGCCCGTCCTCCCAGGCCACTTCTGCAGCTGCAGTAGCTGCGATCTGGCCACGGTCCAGGTTCTCTTCCTCCAACGAGCACTGTCTGAACCTCAGCCAGCGCCGGGACCAAACCGGGCCGAGGGCTGCTGGGTCCCAGGGGTCTGCTTACAGAAGGACACACAGCCCTGCTCTCCATTTCCTTCTCCCTGGCCTTCTCTCGCTGGCCGAAAGGTGGACAGTTGTCGTACGGGGGATCCGTGGAGCAGGAGCTGCCTGTGTTGGGGGTTTCAATAGGAAGACAGTGCAGCTCCATGATCCAAGCTTGCACATGGGGGTCCAGAGAGCAGCAGATAACCCTCCCCTTTTCTTGTCTGTAGTAACTTGGGTTTCAGGGTTTGGAGTGTGGATTTGTGAGCGTGGCATGGAGAGCTTCCCACGTGCCAAGAGCTGGTGTGTCAGGGGCGGGGGGGAGAAGAAGGTGTATGAGCCCTCCTCCTCTTTGACTGGTGCTCTGCCGTGCCTCCACTGTTGGACAGGTTGGAGTGTGTGTGTGTGTGTGTGTAGATGTGTGTATGTCTTTAAGCAGGACTGACATCAGCTGTTACTTTAGCACAGCTTCTGGGGGAGGGACCAGGGTGTAATATAGTCGGGGTTCATTCCTAAAGACAGTCACACATAACTGGGACCACAGAAATAGATGGTGGTCATGAGCACAAATTGTGAAACATTTTGTAATGAATCTGCACACAAAATTGGTGCAGAAAGGACAAAAACACCTACGGTCATACACCTAAAATGGTTGAATTTTGAAACTTATTACATGTCTAACACTTAAGGAAGTGAACGAATGATCACAGACACAAAACAGATGGGCTGTAAACTCTGTTTCTTAAGGTTTACTTTCTAAAACTACTATGTTAACTAAGTGGGCAAGTTTGACACTAATAATTTCAAAATAAACCCTATTGAAATTTTTATTTTTTGCAAATCTTTTTAATTTTAATTTTGCAAATGGAAACATTAAATTTTTCAGGGTTTGTTTTCCAGTTTTCCTGGGCTACAGATGTAGATTCTTAATTTACATTTCCAAACAAGAAGGACAGCATACACTTTAACGTTTTTATTTCTCAGTAGCACATATCGCTCTCCATTTAGCTTTTCTGTCGCACCGTTTGTTTTACTAAAAAGTATGACAGACACGACCCCAAAATTCTTTAAGTGCTGCATATATAGTCACTCAACACATAAGTCACTTAAAAGTCTTAAAATTTAATCGCTCAATGAGAGACTTGCTGTTATAGACGTGTAAAACAATGACAGTGATGCCAAAAAAAGAATAAAATAACACCGGATGTATTATCTTTTCATCAATACACTGGATCTCACGCTGCATGAGGAGGGGGGATTTAAAAAAAAGGCTTTCAGATAAAATAAATCAAATCAATGGAGAAGGCTTTCCCAGTTTGAGTGGACGCTTCCCAACGCAGATGTTAGTAAAAACCACAAGGTGGCGCTTCAGACAACATTATGAGCAGGTTTGGTTTTATTTACATGGGATGGTGGAATTGGACTTCATCTTTTAACACAGACGTGACTTTTCAAAAACAAGACTTATTTACCTGTTTTACTTCCCTTTATTGTTTTTGACATATTTGACTTAAAGGCTCATTTTTGGGGGTCTGCTTGAAAGGGGGTCACTCATGCACCTAACAGTTAAACAAAAGCGGTGTGGGCATTTCTTTCTTTGTCTTTAAATGACTTAAATTTGTCAGCTCTGTTTACATTAGTGGTTCATGCTTTCCGTAGACGGTGTTGCGTCGACAGCATGCGACTTGCCGCCGCGGTGTCTTCCAAATCAAAGGCTGCTGTGCAAACTTCATATCTGCACCCGCACACCAAACGCTAAAGTTGTCTGTCAACGCTGATAAAACTGCTCTTTTATCTGCCCTATGCAAATCACCCAGTGTCCTTTAGGGCTGCGGCAGACGAGATGTTTTATCTGCGTTGCAGGATTTTAAAAATGTTGGCAGTTTCCTGAAGCTTTACGTGCGTTTGGAAGGAAAAGTGACGCCTTCAAACGACCTCTGATTTCCCTCAGAGTTTTACCCGGACCCTTTAATGAACAAACGATGTCCCTTTCGTCTCCCCATCACCATAAAACCTGTTACAGATCCCAACCTGATCTACGACCATGTAAACCTCCTCCAAAAACATCCCTTATCAAGCCTTTCCTCTGTCCTTCTCCACTTCCTGTGCATCTGCGTAGTTGTTTGTAGCCATGACAACAAGCTCCATGGCAACAGAGATCCCCAAGGTGCTAAATAATAAAAGGTGGATGTACTGGAGGTAGGGAGGGATCACTGTTTAAGCAAGTGTCTCGATGGAGAGCAATCGAGCCGGGCCTTTTGTTAACAGGAGCCAGAGTCTGTGCAGCTGGGGGGGAAGTCTCTCCGGGCAACAGCCTTCCTTTCCTTGAATCGCTGAATAGCTGAAAAGCCTGGCTGTAGAAAGTCACGCATGCAGACGGTGCCACACATTCACGAGTGGCTGTAAAGGAAAGGAAAGAAAAGAAAAAGAAAGACCACGGAAAGTGCGGTGATGGATGTTGTGAGCAGCAGCGACTGGAGTCAAGCGCACAGAAAGCAATTTGGACTGTCAGGGACAGAAGACAGATAAGAGGAAGAAGAAGGAGGCAGCTTTGTCTGCGTGGAAGAGGGGGTGTTTTCCAGCTCGCAGGTGTGTTTCAGCGAGATGAACACCACTGCCTGTTTCTTTTCCCACCCTCTCTGTATGCACAGATCTATTCAGCTAAATTATACACTTTCTTTGCAGTTTCCACTTTCTAATGCAGCCATAATGTCCTTTTTCCAACAGACACTTTAACCGCTCAGATAAAGACTCTAAGTCCGATGCCACATCAGATCCATCAGAATGTGATGCTGATGATGACGGTTTAGAATGGGAAGGTTTTCAGTCAGTGGCATCTGGGGTTTGGGGGGAAAATGACAGCAATCCTAGCTTCAGTTTTTACCAGAAATCTGTAAATCCGTTGAGGCTACCGGTACTCTTCAAGCCATTTTACGAGGACATCAAGAAGCAAACTGTAAACCAGGGTATTGCTGTAAAGCAGCAAAATCTCAGTCAAAACAAATCAGCCAAAACTAAAAAAATCTAACTTGGGATTCACATATTCATGGATCTTCCTGTTTTTGGTAACAAACAAACCAATTTGGACGCCAGTTTTATTCCTCTCTGAATCTTTCTAACTAAAAAAGCTCTTCGGTGGGCGAAGGGTTCGAAGGTCACGTGCACAACAGAAAGTCACGTATTAACAGGCAGGAGTGGTCGGACCGACTGCCACAACAGCATGTGAGACGTGCACATAGAGGGACTGAAAGCTTCACTGTGATTATTATTATTTTAACTTTTTTATGCCGTATTTAGGTTTTATTTAATTAAATACTGGAACTCTTAGGACAGTAGGAGCATACGTCCTCTTTACCTTTTGTGCCTAAGACCAGTTTTTTGCAGAAATCTGTCTAAAACTTAAAGCAATTCCCTTGAAGAGATGGTTCATATCTTGGAAAGGTTATAAGCAATTATTATCTGACCTGTTGTAGATAGCTCCTTGAACAACCTCAGCTTGGAGAAATCCACTTTATAGCTGACTGAACTGATAAGCTAATGGCTTGAAGTTAAGAGGAAAATACATTTCTGCTGTCTTAAAACATCCCAGTTTCGAATATTTTATTGCTGATTGTGCAAACGGGATTTGAAAACCTTTACATCATAATCGGTTTTGCATTACGAGGTTAGTTTGACATAAATATTTAGATATTTATGTTAAAAATGCTACGGCTAACTGCTGTTCATGCAAAGAACCATAACATTTTATGTAAACAACCGTGTAATACAAGACTCACGACAGTGTAAAGGTTTATAAATTGGTGTTCACATGAGGCACTGTGTAGTCTTTAAGACTGGAGTTGTTTCATCAAACCGGTCAGATTTACCTCTATTTCTCTAAATATGGGCCATTCAAAGCTCCATCTAAACCAGGTAAGATAGTGTTTAAAGACGTTCTGCAAAACTCCTTTTCAAAACATCTGAACTGTCTATGTAAGTGTTTGAAAAGGAGTCCGTCTATGATGAAGCGCCATGAACAGTCTTTTCTTTTTGGGTGGATTCACAACTTCTCCATACGGCAGCCATACAGGTGGTCTCAGACTCATAAAGGATCATCCTCCATCTGTTGTTTGCTGACGGTGGTGGCGAGGACTGGAACATCTGTGAGCAGCGAATCGTTCAGGCGTTCCTCATGTGGAAAGAAAAGCATCTCGAGTTTGGTTACGTTTCTGCCGTTTAGGGCCGACTCCTGCATTCGTTGCGTTTTATTGACGTTTTAACCCAAACTTTATGCCGCAGAGTCACATTCCTTTCAGGTCACAAGGCACTTTATTTGAAAGGGAGTGTCTGTTTTCATGTTTTCATGTTTCATTCAGCACCTTTTTTCCTTACACAGATTCACTCGCTTTTCTTTGTCAGCCCCCCCGTATAGACTTATACACCGGTGATGTGCGTCACTGGTATCCATGTGTGGGTAGGTTTTCTTGCCACCGAGATAAATTGGATTATGTTTCTTTATTTAAAACAAGAAAGAAAAAAAAAAACTTTCACCACTGTATAAACTCTGAATTAAAATCCTTGACATACTTAGCATCTGATGTTTCATTAACATTTTCTTTTTAAATTAAATAACTCAAACTACCATCTCTCGAAGCAGCTGTGCAATGTGATTATCTGTTCTCTAATTGGACGGTTCATATTTGTTCTCATCTCTTTGACAGACAATTAACAGACTTGGGAAAGTTACCATGGAAACAGCTTCTTTTAGACAGCGAGGACAGGGGAAAAAAAAAAAAAAAAAGAGCTCGAACACAACAGATAACTGGAGCTGAGTGAAGCCCCATATGTTACACGTGTAGCTGCTGCTTGCGTCACACAGCTGGCCAGATGTTCGCAGGATCTGAGCTCAGGTTAAAAACAAAAGTTACACGGAAAGCCCTTTTTTCATTCTGACACTATTAGTGTCAGGTTCCTGCAAGGGAAGAGATGAATGAGAAGAAAGCAGTTATTCCAAATGTCTCAAACTGATGAACGAAGTGGAAGAAAGGAGTGGGAAATAAAAAAAAAAAATTAGATAAATTTCAATTGAGTTGTATAAGACAAAAGACGGAGATAAGATGGAAAGTGTGAAAGTTGGAGAAGTTGTAGGACACGGAGCAGACGATGCGTTACGAGAACCGAAGGTGTTTGTGTGAGTTAAAAGGAAACAGGAAAGCGTTCAGGCCAAGAGAGTGCAGGTGTTAAAGAAAAGGAAAGAGATTATTTGAGGATTTATTCAGGGTTTCTCCAGGGGTGCCACCAAGAGGGTGGGCCAGGGTGGGCAATGGGCCGTCCTTTAAAGTTGCCCCCCCCCCCATGCATAATCTGTCTGTTTGATCAGATTTTAATCAAACACTCAGAATAACCATTGGATGCACATCTACAACTGATTAACTTTTTAATATGACCTGATTTTACAGATTATGCGCTAAAATTCGGTGTAGCTGTAAATCAGAGTCAACCCCCCCAACACACACTTTAAACACAAACAGATCTCGCAAGATCTTTGTTTAAAACTTTTGCACGTAATTCAGTGGGCAATACGCATCTTTTTAAAGCCTCCTAGAGGCTCCTGGGTTTCTCTGGAGGTCTTTTCTGACAATAGCTTTGAAAAAAAGCTCAAGTAATTTAGAACAATAGTACTTTAAAATGTTTAAGAGCTTTCTTCTTCTTTTTCTTTTGGCTGTTCCCTTTTCAGGGGTCGCCGCAGCGAGTCGTCCTCTGTCTTCTGCGTCCTCCGTCCTCACTCCAACTACCTCCGTGTCCTCTCTAACTGCATCCATAGATCTCCTCTTTGGCCTACCTCTTTGTCTTTGTCCTGGCAGCTGCGTTTAAGAGCTTTTCTAAAATGCTTAACCGGACAAGGAAGCAATGAAAAGGAGTAGGATGTAAAAAGTGTGTGAGATAAAAATGTATTCACCAGAAAAAGGAGTAAAGAAAACAACAATAGGGTTAAAGTACACAGTATGTGGATGAATTCACATAAAATAAAATGTTCATTCAATCAACTTTGCTTATATGGCTTGGCGTGGGCAGGCAGTAAATCCCCTTTAAGGTTCAGATGTCTGCTTCGGTCGGATCAACAATAAATAATCCAGATCCAGTCACCTTCATGTTGTCATACAGGCTCCCATCATGCTGGTGCAGTTTCATGTTAGTGTCATCTGGTCCAAAACTTCTCTGGCTTCTTGGTTTGTTTTTTCCATAAAGTCCATGAGATTCTAGCAGCCTCTTTTAGTTGATTTAACAAAAAACTTCTTTAACTAGACTTCTCTGTAGGTCTTCATCCCACTTCATTAACTAAAGATAAAACCTCCCACGCCTTTTTCATGAAGCAGCTTTGGAATTGACGGCCAAAAATTCATTAATTTGTGCAACTTTAAAGTATTTCTTTTGACAGCTGTAATCATAAAAAGCAACTTTTTAGTTTTTAAATCTTTATGGCGTGTATAATTAAACCTGGGAACTGCTATCGCTGCGCCTTAAGTCCTGCAGGGTCCATCAGGTCTTAAACGCCCGGGGCTTCGAGCAGGGGAACGAGCAAACTGAGGTGTGAGGCGTTCTCAGTGTTGGCTCGCAGTGTGTGTGTGTGTGCGTGTGAGAGAGAGAGTGTTTGAAATGGATCCAACTCACACCAAACCCCAACAAATCCCAGCTCGCTGTAGGAGCCGTTGCCGTGGCAGACAGCTGATTGGGTCTGCAGAGTAAACAACGGGAGGATGGGAAAAACCAATGTTGGGGGTCAAAGGTCAGGGTTGATCACACACGTGAGCTGTCACATTTTGGAGTTGAGGCCTCGTCTTTTCTCCTTTTTCTCACTGTTGTTAAACATAGAGGAATCACGTGTCTCGGTTGACCTTACGATTCGTTCTAAAACGCTCGTTTTTCTCATGTTCTGTTTCAGAGAAATGTCTGTTTATTCAGCCGATGTACGCTGAGATGGCATCACTGAGGGCTTTTTCGTCCATTTTTCCTGTCAGCCTCTGCATAAAATACACTACAAAAGGTTTTAACTCTAATCCCACATTCCACCTGAAAATGCTGCAAGGACAGTGTGCCGAAGTGGCTCTGTTTAGGCATACAAAGCGAGAAACAAAATGCAATGAACTTGAGAGTTAATGACTCATTTTATGAAGGGCATGTAAATAAATACATACAGGCTTCAGGCACTCATAAAAGTCTGTTAGGTTCTAGGTTTTGGGGTGCTAAGAAGTGGAAAAACCCTTGAGAAACACAAACAAATTTCTGCTTTCCTCCTCCTTTTGTCCGCTCTCTTTAGGGGGTTCGCCACAGTCTCCCCCCAACACCCTTCTCTGTCACACCAATACTCCTTCCTCTTTCCCTCCTCCCTGGAAGCTCCATATTTAACATCCTTCGTCAAACATATTGTAATGGTTTGGTTCAGATGTGTCCAGGCAGGTTTAATTCACCGGGCTGACAAAATGGATACGCTCGTTACAAGATGAACCTCAAAATGAGAAAATTCAAACAAAAGTTGATAAAACAGCAACAGTCTGAAGCATTATAGCAAAGAACTGAACAGAGATGTGTAATAAAATGAACAACAAATACATACTTTGTGCTGCTTGTTGCCCTAAACTGCACTGATCTTATAATAAACTGATCCTTATCTGTCAGCTGTGGTTTTAACTTCCTAATGGTTAATAACGCGGGAAACATAGACTGCTGCTGGCGTGAGCCATTTGAGGCACATTTTGACACCTCCATACGATATAAGAGAAAGATCCATGATCCAAAAATGAACTTTTCCGCCCTTCCACTCAACGCAGATGCCCGTGGTGTTAAACAGGAGCTTGGTTTGTTTTCCCCTTTCTGGTTTGTTTTGCAGTATGTGTCTGTGGTCGGAGCGAGGAGGAGATGAGTGGCTAAACTGATTGCAAAGTGCAGATGAAGTTGAGTGAAAGTAGCACTAAGAAAGCGCCAGAGGCGTGCGCCGGCTCTCTCCGTTTCGCACTCCGGGAGCTGCCGCAGAGGGAGGGCCTGATGATTGCACACTCAACTGTCTGCCTCTGCGTGTGATTCTGCTCACCTATCACCCGCAGCCCTGCAGGCACAGACATACGCTGTCTATTCAAAGAGCGCTCCCTCTTCGGCTCCGGCTCAGCGGAGACTTGGGCCACAAATGCCAATAATGAAAGATTTGCGGAGCGGTCGCCTCTCACTCACCCTGCAGAGGATACAGAAGGGTTTTGTGATGGTAAAGGTGGGGGAAATAAATAAATAAATAAAACACTCCATCTGTCACACAGAACTGCTCCTCTGTGAGAAAACATTCAGGTAGAAAAAAGGCAAAGACCATAAAAGTGAGATTTAATGGACTGTTTTTTTTTTTTAATGTACCTGCTGCTGCAGAGAGACACATTCATCTCTTTAAATTCCATCACACACTGACAGGAAATAGGCTCATTCAGGCTTATAAAGAATCCATAGAAAATCTCATTTTTGAATATAATACCCGTCTTCTCTTCCGGCTGGGTCTCAAATCGTTTTGTCTTCCTTTCTCACAGAAAAGCACTTTATTTCCCTTTTCTCTCTCTCTCTCTCTCTCTCTCTCTCTCTCTCGCCGCTCAAATTTGAGTTTGCTCACATCCTCGAAGGGCCTGTGCGAACATTTTGTGCTTTGCTTCCCTCAGGAGTGTGCAGGGAAAAAAAAACAACTCATTTAGTCAAAAAAGAAACGGAGGTTGATCGTTTCCTTCTTCACATGAAGGAAGAGTGTTTAATCCCGCGGATTCTGATGTCTCCATTCACTGTGAGCGCAGGAACAAAGAGGCTTGGGGAGGAAGAAAAAAAAAAGGACAACTTTAATTGAAATTTAGACAAAAGGCTTCGGTTTGTTTTGTTTCTTTTTTGTCTGAACTGCAAGCAATTTACCCCGGTGTTATGTGTCAAACAGCGTGATCTGTAAATTATAGCCTTGTTTCATGGCAACCCAGTGTAAAGGCATTTTGTAAACCTGCCGTGAAGAGGGGGCTTATTGGGTCGTATGAACGCAAAAGTAAATTTAAAAAATGAGCCCTGAAGGAATGCATATTACTGTGCAATCAAAGGTTTGAAACAGGATCTAGTAGCACTCAGAGTGTGTGTTGGGGAGGACTCTCCGCTACTACCACACGTCATTTTAGCTCAATATTTCTAAAATTGACTGAGTTATAGCCATTTTTGTGTTAAATTCATCAAGATGTGGTGGCCATCTTTGACTTTTAAAAATTAATCAGTTGCACAGGTACATTCAATGAATAATTTCTGAGAGTTTCATCACAATCTGTGCAATGGTTCATGAGATATTTTGCTAACAGACAGATAGGGTTGAATCCAGTAGCTAAGTAAATATATCTGTTAGAACTCAAAGTATGTGTTGGGGATTATTCTCAGCTACTACCACACTAGATTTGAGCTCAATACATGTAAAATTGACAGAGTTATAGCTATTTTTGTGTTTGTAATAGTTTATTAGCTGTGGCGGCCATCTTGAATCAACTTGACTCTAAAAGTTAATCAGCTGCAGATGTACATCTAATGATTGCTTCCTGAGAGTTTTATTAAAGTAGGTGTAACGGTTCGTGAGATATTCTACTAACAGACAGGGAATCGAGCACACACGTGCAATGACACGATCGCCCACCTTTCATCATTACACACGAGGCTGCGTTGTTTTTAGGAGCACAAGTCCACAACGAACCCTGATTTGATTTGGCTAACCACTCTCAGTACTGAAACAGGTTTAGATAGCTTCAAGAAAACATGTTATTATAAAATCGTATTTTTCTTTAGCTTGACGAGATTATGAATCCTAAGTTACCAGTGGAAGAACACAAAACAGAGCTCCTGTTTAAAGACATCAGTTTGTCGTTTACTTTAGATGTCACAAACTGTTTGTTTGTATTTGCACTAAATAAATCCTGTATGTTTTATTGATTAAACATTACAAACGGCAGTTCAGATGGTGTAATGCAACACTTTTCTCCCTCCCCTGCACACTGATCCCCTGTCAGTTTGTTTCTTTTTCTTTTTATAGCATGCTTCTTTAATTAGCACAAAAAGGGAAAGTGCATTATGTTCTTACTTCCTGTGAGAAACCTGTCTGGACTCCCTGTGAGTGCGAAGGAGGACATAACGCTGCTTTTCCTCAGAGGTTATTGAGAAAGTCAGAGTTTGTCGAGCCTCCTCCCTGGAAAAAAACCGCCCTCCTCAGGTCAGCAGGATGAGCAGCGGAGATGTTGGCAGCATATTTATGCAGAGAACAAAACTTTTAGGTGTCCTCAAAGGTTTTCAGTGAGATTCTGGTAAGGACTAATTACTGGGCGGGAACCGTTTTGTCCTTTTAACCCTTATTTTGAGCTATTAGATGTCCACTTTTACCAATAAAATGCTAATTTTTAAGGCTGCAGGTAAAGATGGTAAGAAATGAGCTCTTCTGGTTAAGATGGCGGCTGAAAGTTAGTTTCCGGGTTATTTTACTGACGCCTTTCTGATTTATGATATTCTTCGTTTTAGTCTCACTGTAAACAGCTCATGTTTTATACTCAGAACCAACATTTCTGTTGTATGTACATATCTATCAGTATTTTTCACATGATGTCCCATATATGAGACCTTGTCTTCAGGTGCTCTTAATATTTTATGTCAATTATATTATATTTCCACATGGTTTAGAGCCAAAACAGTCTTTATCTTTTAACCAAGCACCTTATTTTACTTTCCTCAGCTTGGATTTGTCGAGAGGTAGCCTCCCCTACTATTCTTTTTCTCTGTAATTACTTTCTGTGTTTCATAAGAGGCCTTCATTAAAAGCAGAGCAACGCCCGGTCCCGCACTCTCATGAGCACTGCTCCCCTGGATCTTATTAGGCCTCGCGTTCAGAAAAATCAATGAAGACCCAGAGAAAGATTAAAAAACACTTCTTCTCCTGATCGGCCAGCAGTTAAGGATGAGGTGTGGACTCGTTATTTAACCATTAGGGCCACGTGGAGACGTGCGATGAGCAGAGGAGGCAACGAGACGACTCCAGCGCACCGCGGTAATGATGAGGGTGATTAGGAGAAGAAAAGTGGGCCGAGGAGAGAAGGAAAGGATACAGAACTGTGTTAGACAGGGGGGAAATAAATCCAAGTTAGGCTGTTATGGAGAGGAGACGCGGGGAGAAAAAGAGAAAAGCTGCGAGTCTGCGAATGTCTCTGTCTCTGTCTCTCTAAAGGTTCATTTAAATAATATTTTAGACACTCCTCAAACTAATACTCATAGCCTTTGTTGTTGCAAAGAGTTTCCCATTTATCAGAGCCCATCTCAGCGCTTTGTGTGTGCAGTTTCTGAGATGCGCTGTGGCCCCGTCAGATATCGGTAGCATTTATCAAACAAAAGGGAAGCCCACGCCAGCCCCCCACCCCTTCCTTTCCCAGTCCTCCCTCTTCCCCCGCTGCCGGCAGTCATTTCTCAGCTATCCATTAACTTCACCGAATAGAAGCCTGGAGGAGGAGAGGGAAAGGTCTTCACTCTGTTAAAGAGATTTTCTGAGAGACGGCAGGGAGAGGCGGGGAGAGTTAGGTAACAATGGATGGATGGATGGATGGATGGATGGATGGATGGATGGATGGATGGATGGATGGATGGATGGATGGATGGATGGATGGATGGATGGATGGATGGATGGATGGATGGATGGATGGATGGATGGATGGATGGATGGATGGATGGATGGATGGATGGATGAGCGTGCCCTATTCTGCCTTGTCAGTCATTAGCTTCCTTTGGCCCGTTTCCTTGTTGCTGGTCACTGATTAACTTTTCAGTTCACTATTCAGATTAGATGAGAACAAAGGCCTCTGTTCCAGCAGAAAACATCTAAAAAAAATGTTACACCTTCATTTATCATAGTTAAGATATTACGAAGCAGAGATCTACCTGTAACAAATATCTTACCTGGTATAGATAGCTCTTTGAACAGTTTATTTCTGAATGTATGAACAAGCTAACGGCCAGTCTGAGTGAAAAATATCACAGTGGTTCATGCAAAAGCTATGCTGCAGACATTTACAGTGCTGTCCGTTTCACATTGCATGGTTATTCTGGCAGAAATATTATGATAATCCTGCCAAATGTTCTCCAAGTCGAGATACGGCTTGTTGCCGTTTGCAGGAACTGAACTGTCTTTATTTGAAAGAACCTTGAAGGGATCTTAATGCATTTCTACGGCAAAAATAACTGGAAAGAAAGTTGAAGATTTAGAAAAGTATAAAAGTTACAAAAGCCAAAAGTCACGCCAGCCATCACCTGAATGAGCTGATTGTTTTGATATGTAAACGGCTAAAACAGTACAAAAGTGACAAAAGCAGTTAAATTGCAAACAAAACAAAACAAAAAGCAGGAAAAGGAAAGTGTGAACGCTGAATCAGCTCACACCATTAGATACAGCAGACAACACAAGCCAATCAGATTTAGCAGAGTTAAACATTCAGTTTTAAAATAAAACCTTGTTGAAGTGTTGAAGTTTAATGTAAGAATAACACAGAAACACCCAGGAACATGTGGGTAAAGGAAATCGGAGTGAGACCAGCCACCGTTAGTCATATTCCTGTTACTGCGCTGCCTGCAGTCACACTGCCTTGTTAAGTTTGACACTACATCTTGCAACAAATTAGGTGAAGTGAGGGGTTTCTGGTAGCAAACGGCAGGAAATGACCTCAATCTAGATGTAGATGTGGCTTCAGACTCCAGACTCAGGCAGCCTGTCTGCCTCTGAGGGCCCGAAGCTTTCAGCCCCGTCTCTCTCCCTCCAGACGGATGTAATAAACGAGCTGAATGCTCCGAGGTCTCCTCATCATTTTTAGCGGTTGTCTGTTTCCCCCTCTGGTTGCGCTCGTCTCGCCCTCTTTTTCATTCGACGCGCTGATTATCAAGAAATTAAAAGCTTTTCAAAGTGCCCATGTGGTTGTGAATGTGTAATGAGTCACATCAGGGTATACTAACCCAAAATGATGGGATCAAGCTCACGCTCGGGCTGACAGGTTGCTATGACAACGTGGCATTTGCATTGCGGAGGAGACTGAAAGAAGAAGTGCAGCACAGAGGAAAAAAAAAATTAAAATACAGCAACAGCAAAACGTTCTGATGCTGAGTCCAGGGCTTGTGTTGAAAACCTAAAAAAGACATTTTATTGTTTTGTTCTTTCTGTCCGGGAAATTGCTATTTTAAAATTAAAAATAGCATTCCTTGAAGGAATATCGCCTGCCACCCTGCATGGCGAGGTTTTATACAACAATCTTACACAACATGTTAGCAGTCAGAGTATGTGCTGGAGATGACTCTCAGGCACTACCACACCAAATTTAAGCTCAATATCTGTAAAATTAACAGCATCAGAGCCAATAATGACAGGAAAGGTAGAGAAAAGTTACATAGATAAAGAAGCAGATGAGATTTATGAATCACCGTCAGATGGAAGAAAAGGGTCTTACAATAAACAAACCAAACGAAAACTCAAAGTTGCCCCAACCCAGGTAGGATTTAGACCCCTGTAAGATTTATGTTTTGGTTGTGAGAGGTCCTGAGCTCATATCCCGGACGAGCCCCACAAACAGCAGAGATATGGATTTTTAACCAAAATAAAACAATAATACAAATGAATTTATTTGCAAAATTACAGCTCCAAAGTAAAATATTTGTGGCCTGTTGTTCAGTTCAGAGTCAGTAGACAGATGAGCATCAAAATAAAGTAGTTTGTCCTATGTGCAAATCAAAAATAAGACCATCTACAGGGAATGTAGCGCCAGCAGGAATCAAGAGGAGTTTTATACCTTCAGAGAGCACTGGTCAGGTGCTCCCAGTCAGGCTGATTAGCCCCGCCCACCAGGACCTGCAAGGACCAGAAACGCCGAAGACAATAAACGGTGCGGAGACTTCACAAACTAAATCAACCTGTAGTTACTCTCACAGGTGGATTCATGGGCAAACGGCTGGGATTCGTTTTTGTTCCCTTCCCAGTGTGTGTATTTGTGTGCAACATGATCACATAATCTAACTAGAAGCACTCGGACGGCTCAAAACCTCCGCCTAGACCCATTATCAATGTGATGTCATAATGGGACGGATGACATCATCACCATGTGATGTCATCACTATGCTGAGGAACTCTGAGAGCACAAACCTCTGCCTAGGCCATTGGGTCAATAAAAAAATTACAGGAGCCGGATTTTATAATTTGTTCTTTGTGACAACCTCAACATTTCCTGAAGATTTCATCACAATCTGTTCATCACTTTTTGACTAATCCTGTGAACAAACAAACAAAGAGACAAACAAATGCTACTGAAAACATACACCTCCTTGGCGGAGATAAAAAAAATTAAAAAAATTGTAATAAATATAAAGCTGAAGGGTATTGACCAGTTCTGTAAGAGGCTCTCTTAGGTCTCACAGAAATTGAAAAATGTCTTCTGACTGATTCACATGATCCTCTCTTCTTTCTTTTTCCTTTTGACTTGTCCTCTCACACGTTCAGCTGCTGCTCCTCACAGGTCCTTCCACACGCCCACATTTAAACTTTATTTCTTCTTCCTCTCCAGGTGACCCTCGCCCCCACAGCTGCCCTCTGTAACAGCGATAGCTACAGCTTTCCAGATGAGCGCAGATCTCAAACGCTGACTTCTTTCCTGGCCTCACGATCTCTGCTCTGTGACAAATCTGACAAAGAATCTTATTGAAGCAGCTTTGTGTAGCCTAGCACCCGACCTTTATTATTTAAAAACTGAGTTTTTAAATAATATAGACATAACCATCCATCCATTCATCTATTGGCTTCTGATTATCCATGATCGGAGGCAGCAGGTCCAGGAGGGAAACCCAGACCCCCCTCTCCCCTGTGACACTCCAGCTCCTCCTGGGAGATCCTAAGGCAGGGGTCTCCAATCCTGGTCCTGGAGGGCGTATCCTAATGTGTTACTTGTTTCCCTGCTCCAACACACCTGATTCAGTGGTTAAATCACCTCTTCATGTTCTGCAGAAGCCTGTTAATCAGCCATTGATTAAAATCAGGTGTGTTGGAGTAATAGTAATAGTTATTTAATCTTCCTGACTGGTCGATAGAAATAGCTTCTTTGGTTTCACGACAGAAATGACAAATTCTAACTGGAAGAAACTGTTTTTCTTTCCCTTTTTGGGAAAGATTTTGGATTAAAAGCTCCTTGCCTGACAGTGAGATGAGGTTTTTGTTGTTGTTTTTTGGGGCGCATTGTTGCGGCTGATTGTTTCTCTCCACGTTGTATTGAGTGTTTGTAAAGTGCTCGTGACAAAATGCCTAATGAGTTCAAGCTATTTACATGTGCATGTCAACTTTAGCATGCGAGCCAATTTCTCAGCTGTCACACTGGCACGTTCATGGAGTGCTCCCCTTCCCTCCAGTCCGCTCGGCTATTACAATGCTAATGCGTCGGACCGAGATTGGATTGGCGCTTTGTTCTGGTCGGCCCGAGCAATCTAAAAGTTGTGCTGCACCAGATAGATTCACCGCGTCGTTGCAGCAGCTCCATTTAAAAGGCAGCATCCTGTTGACAGAGGATAAATGAGGCGTATCTGAGCTGTTTCTCATTTAAGAAAAAAAAACATCAATAAAGACGGTGTTCCTTGTGGCGAAAGCAATCTGAGCGTCTCTCTCTCTGAAGCGGGCTAATTGTCAAAAAGTGCTTCATTAAACTGTCAGGGGTTTTATCTGTTCTTCAGGTTATGAGGCATAAACAAATGTGTGTTTACAGCTTCGTCTTCATAAAGCTTGATGTTGCTTTACCAGCAATCACTCAGGTCTTCTTAAAATACGCTTAACGGAATTAATTATAAGGCTTTGTAAAAAGTTTGTAGCCCTGTTTTATAGACTGAGCCACACTGTCATGCTGAATAACCAAATGCTTATACTGTAGGCAGATACTTAAAGGTTTTACTGCATTTATAGTTATTCATTATCACTGGACGATTGTTCTAAATGACACGATGTCTGTTATTGTGTCTGTGTAATGTCATTTTATTGTTGAGCAGTAACTTTAAGCCTGAACGAACATGGACTTCTTGATTAGTTCACAACCTGCTTTCACTAAACCTTCAACTGCAGCCTCGGAAATCTTAACCCGAGCGACGACCCGTTTGCTGTCGGTGTAAATATCGTGTCTGAGAAGGACCCGGCAGGATTAATGTCATTTAAGTCAAGCGTCACTCATCTTTGTGCCCTTTACTGAGAGCTGAGAAGTGACGAAGCACAAAGGTTTGATTAAAAAATAATAAATAAAAAATGCTACAGACTTCTTCCTGCTGTAGTGTCTGAGAGGAGCGTCTTCCAGAAACTGATAGCAGCTTCGAGAGTCGAGTCTCAGTCCATCTTCTGCCTGAAAAGGTCATTTTCAGTGAAAGCAGCAGTGTGTCTCCTCCAGCCGGCTGGGGATGGAGTTTGTCTGCTGGAGATCCAGCCTGGAACTGTCATCCTGCACTCAGGTTATTTCTTATGCACATAAACCTTTGAAAGATCTATATTCAGGTTTTTTGGTTGTTTTCTGCACTAACATGTATGCTTAAACAATCCAGGTGAGTTGGAAAACAAAGCTTGATGAGTTTCATGCAGCTGTCTGTATAATTAGATTTATCTCCCATAATTATTATGTTATTTTGCTGTGTTTATGTGTATATGTGTGTTTGTTTGTCTGTCTGTTAGCAAAATATCTCATGAACCAGTGGAGGACTTTATTGAAACTCTCACAAAGTAACCATTAGATGTACGTCTACAACCAATGAACATTTAGAGTCAGTTTAATTTAACCTTAAAAAACACAAAAATGATACTGATGTTGAGCTAAGATTAGATGTGGTAATAGCTAAAGTCATCTTTAATACATACTCCGAGAGCTAAGTGATCACATGACATCTTTGCCTGAAAATTTTGCCAATAATTGTCGAAATCAACTTTGTCTGTGAACAAAATATCTCATAAATCACTGGATGGGTTTTAATGAAATCTTCAGAGAAGTGATCCCTGGATGTTCATCTACAACTGATTCAGATTTGGAGTCAACCTGATTGAAGATGGCCGCTACAACCACCTGAACTTAGAAAGCACAAAAAAGGCTATAACTCAGGCATTTTACAGCTGTTGAGCTAAAATTTGATGTGGCAGTAAAGTCAGAGTCATTCACAACATATAGTCTGAATGCTAATAGAGCTTGACCAAAACAGCTGGAACTCTGTCCCTTCTCAACATTTTATGATCTTAGCTTAAAACGCTGTCACAAAAGGAGAAAAAGATATATGCATCCCCTTAAGTATTGCTTGTCCTATCATTTATTTTATCTTTAAAGCTGGTAATTTGGAAGTTTTTGAGACTTTTACCAGTTTAATCTATTCCCAGCAAAGCTTTGCACCCAACATATGATCTTCCTCTATGTTGCATCATCTAACTGAGAGATATTTCATGTTTTATAAATACATGAATATGTGTGTGTTCAGAGCGGGTTAAATTGCTTCTTTCTTCATTATATTATCAGCAGATATAATATTATAATGTTGTCAATTCAGGCTTCTCTCTCAATACAAAAAAAATATGCATGACCTAAAGATTTACATGTATTATTAGCACAGAGGATTATACTATTTGCTGTCTGAATATAGAGCCATTACTAAGATTGGACTATTTGTGCATAAAATAAATACATTGGTGTGCAGCTTTGTTATTTCCAGTAATGCAAACTATTTACAGAAGACTTATCTTTAAAAAAAAACAACAAAAAAAACAAAAACGATAAAAAACACAACAAACAGGAGCTTATAACATCATAGCTGGCATGACAGAATGTAATGTGATTTCTTTCATTTATTTTTACTACACTGGTCATTGTGTCGGGATTATGGTCTTTACAGCAGTAATTCCAGTAAGACGTGGGAACACGAAATGCTTTGTGTTGGTGAGGATCCGTGCAAGTACAGAAACGTGTTTGTGTGTGGGACCACAGTGCTGTAACATAATGAACTGGAGACAAATCGGGACTAATTGGAGAGCGGAAGCCTTGCCCTTCTGCAAAATGTGATTACCAGAGCATTAAAGCTGACGTCATGTTTACGGCGTTGATGCAGGTGTTCTGGTGGTGGGATGAGACAATGTACAGAAAACACAGTTATTATCTCATAACGTGAACAGTGTAGGAACAGAGTAAAAATCTGAAGAAAATGATTCATTATCAACTGTCTGTTAGCAAAATATCTCATGAACCGCTTGACTGATTTTAAGGAAACTCTCCGAAGTTGATCATTGGATGTACATCTACAAATGATGTTAAACTAAAACTGGGTGAGAATCATTCACAACACATACTTTAACAGACTGGGTAAGATGTTTGTTTAAAACTCTGGCATTTTTATTTACTTTTAAGGTTTGGAAAATTTGTTTGAGAACAGCTACAAGAATCTGCACAACACACTAATTTACACTGTTGATGACGGTTCAGTTTAATGTGGTTTGATGCAAAAATCAAGCAGGAAAAAAGTGCAAACCAGAAATGCTGCAATAAACAGCTTGGTAATGAAATCTCCTGCTCAGGCTACCTTTTCTTCTTAGTTTGTGTAGGAAATGAGAAAACCCTTTGTTTTTTTTACATGTATTTTATTTTAAATTCAATCCAGAATAAATGAGAACAAAGTTAGTCTCAGTTTCACTTCCTCCTTCCGTAGACAGACCTTTTTAATGTTTGGTTTTCTTCTCGTCATCGAGCGAAGGTGGCCAGACTGTGGTCGCCCGCTGACCTCGGACACAGACTGATAAAAGAGAAGACCTCTGACACGGGATCGTGTCATGAACCAGTCGTATTTGTGTGTCCTCATATGTTCATATGAGAGTGAAGTTTCATAAGTACACAAGCTAATTTTAAATAACATCATAGGCTGCCTGTTGTCTCTCTCCACCTGGAAAATTGTGTCACTGTTTTCAAGGGGGCGGTGTGTCTCCACGGGGCCTAAACGACAGATAATGTTCATGTGAATTAGAGGCCACCTGTGGGAACGATTTCATGATCCGAGATGAGAGAGACGAAGAGTGAAGGAGCAGGAGGCTGGTTATCCACTTGCTGATGTGGGACGGTGCGCGGACTAATCTTTCACCCTTTACTGCTCTACCAGCTGTCGCCCGGGCCCCGGGAATGAAGACGGATAATCGAGGGCGCCTACGATCAGCGGGAGCGAGAATTCATTTGGCAGGGTTGGAGAGAGGAAGAAATAAAAAGTGTGTGTATGTGTGTGCTGTGAGGACATAAATGTGCTTACACGCTCACATTGAGCGAACCCACTTCCTCCTTTAAAAAACAGCATGTAAGTCGATTTAATGTCCTCTAAAGTGATGGGAGCGCAAAAAAAAAGCAGAGTGAGACGTTCTCCCAGGTCGTTCTGTCGTTCCTGCTGTTCATTCAGCTTTAAGCAAGACATGAAGGAGACCTAAGTTATCATTACTTAACTAAACAGAACGACTGCGAGGACGATAATCAAGCGCAGCTGCTATTAAAGCCATGTTATAATTAAAGCTACAGACTTTAATTCCAATGAGTAACAGTATGTTGAACAATTAACTGATTAAAAGGAAGATACTCCATGTGGTTTTATTTATTGCTAATGAGAACATCAGCCTGTTTGACTGCTATGGTTGGAACTGTGACTGTTACAGAAAGTGTCAGTAGTCGTGTGAGTTTTCAGTTGTTTGTCTGTTAGCAAAACGTCTCATGAACCAATGGACTGGTTTTAATGAGACTCCCAGAAATCCCAGTAATTATTAGGTGTTGATCTACAACTGATTACCATTTGGAGCCAATCTCAATCAATTAAGCCACCTTAAATAACACAAATGTGGCAGCAAGATGTCAATTTTTACAAATACTGAGCTAAAATTTGGTGTCTAAGAGTCATGCCCAACTTATACTTACCAGTACTGCACAAGATCTGTTTCTGAATCTTTACCATTAACTATTGGATTCAAAGCTGGCCATCTGTTAGCAAAACAGCAGCTAAAAAAAAAACACTAGTTGATGCTTCACACTATTATTTGTGCATACAAGGGAGTGAACCACAGGAAGCTGAAGCAGTCCGTGTCACAGCGACCTGCGCAAGGACGAATCTTGAAAGCTGTATCACGGTTTACTCAAACGTCTCCATCGCCAAATCACACCGTTAAACTTCTACTTGCGTGCGTTTCAAACTCGGCCTGTCATCATCGCATTCAGCACAAGGCCTCCGTGGGAGAAAGGATTTACTGGGGAACATTGTGGGGTTTTATTTAGACCCAGAGCTTGCCAAAGATCTTTTTTAACCATGCTGCAACATGGTTCCTCTCAGCTCAAGGAAACACAAAATCCCCTTTATTAATACAATCTCAAGTGCACGTGGCATTCGAATCAGTCTAATTGTGGCCGCACTCTGAAATCCCTTTGTGTTTTGCAGCACAAGGCCTTTGCGAAGATTGATGGAGGCCGTCTGAGCGCATGCAGGGTTCGACTAATGCACCTCACATGAGATTAATCCCTCGGGACAACATAAAGGACACAGAACAAGAGGTTAGACACTTATATAATAAGTGGAACGCTCTTTTCCAATGCTCCCTCTACTCTTTGAACCTGAGGGACATTTCAGAGGTCTGAGCCCGCTCATTATTGCAAGCACGACAGTGCGACACACTGCTGTTGTGTTCGTGCGCGCCGTCACACGCTCGCAGTTTGTAATCCCCGGCTCTGTCTTAAATCAAATTGTCCAGCCGGCTGCAGAGAAAACACCCCCAAAATGACTTGGCTCCCGGTTAGCTGTGGAAATGGTGAGCAATCATCAGATAACCGCGACTGAAACCTTTGTAGGAAATCCGACTCCCTGCTGCTGCGATGCAAACTCCCAACTCTCCGGGAGTATGCACGCCGAGACTGTAGAGGGAAGGCGGGAAACAAGAGAAGCACAGAAATGCTCACACACTGAGAGTGGGTGCACAAAGTCAATCACAACCTCCTGAATGCAAATACTACTCTGTACATATAAGCACATCTGCGTAGGTACGAAAGGATTCTTCGGAGAAAGATGAACTCAGTCGATACGTGCAGCACATGCCAGCGTGAGTGGGTTCGCACAGTGTTTTGTTTCAGGCAGATCGTTGCAGGTGTGTGGGTATATGGCGGAGCGCGTCTCCAAAGACTCATTGTTTAGTGATGAAGTGGGCAGGACGGCAAATCCCCGACACGAAGAGCTTCATCCACGCACATTTACATTTTCCTATATAACAGCGATGCAGTTATGTAATCAAATGTCAGAGTGTTTAGCTGGCTGCAGACGCACACTCTATACATAGATGTAGGTTCTTAGCACAGCAGTCCCACACTCTCTGACTCACTGACAACCTCACACTGATCCCTCAGCAGCACACGTCCCTATAACAGAGCTAGTATTCCTGGAAGGAATGCATATCACTCGCTGCTTTATGCTTTAAACTAACATCATCTCATGTTGAGAAATGACCGAGTTATAGCCGCTTTGGTCAAACTTTAAAAATAAGATATGTGCAATCTCACTCTGTATGGCGAGATCTTGTGGGATCTGTGTGTGCGTTGGGGTTGGTTGGGAACAACTCTCAGCTACTACCACACCAAGGTTTAGCTCAATATCTGTAAAACTGACTGAGTTATAGCCATTTATGGGTTTTCTGAGGTCAGTTGGCCGTGGCGGACATTTTAAATTGGAATGACTTCCGAAGGAAATCAGTTGCAGATGTATTTCAAGTGATCGCTCTCTGAAAGTTTCAATAAAAAGCTATTTTTGCTAACAGACAGAAATGGTCGACAGCGATAGTTAATGGCAAAGTTTTAAACAAAGCTCCTGTGTGACCAGTAGGAGTTGGGGATGACCCTCAGCTACTACCACACCACTTTTTAGCTCAGCAACTGTGAAACTGGCAGACTTGTAGCCATTTTTGTGTTTGCTAAGGTCGATCAGCACTGACTCCAAGTTTGAATCAGTCCTAGATGCCGCTGGAATGAGTCCGTCTGAAGGGTTTTGTTCAAATCCGTCCCATGGTTCAGGAAACATCTTCGCTCACGGACAAACTCAAAAGCACTCACAAAGAAGCGGGCAAAAACGCTATTACCCGTTCTTCGCTCTTCAGTGGCAGGTGACAAATACAGATCTTGTCACGGCTAAACTGTTAAGACTTACGGCGACGTGAACCCCCTTTGCGCTTCGTTTTAAAGAGCGCTCTAAAAGAAGTCCGCCGGGTGCTCTTAGCAAGCCCTGGCACACGGAAAAAAAGGAAGCAGAGTGCAAAATTAGAAAGCGCTTTTTGTGTTTTCTCCGCAGCCCCTCACCATAGTAACCACTCTGGTCTCCGGAGGAAGGTGGTCTGAGCTGGAGGCTGAGTGGAAATGACACAAACAAATGACTGAGCTGGAGTAGATTTAGGAGAATTTTCTTTTCTTGTATTGAGTTCATTTGCATTTCAGATCGTGCCTTCAGGATGGGGGGGATATCAATAGTAAGTGTGTGTTATATAAGGAATTCTGACAGGAATATTTGGTCTAATAAATCCTATTTAGGTCTAATGAATAGCACTGGAACGCTCATGATGCTGATCGATCATTGAAAGTTGACTACCGAGAGATGATGATGCTTTGGGAATTCGCTGCATTAGTTTGACCTTTAATAAGAAAGGAGGCTGATAATTATCTCCTACAGCCATAAATGGTGGGCGATAATGTAGCTGCCTGTGTCTGTGTATCCGTGTTAGTCTGCCTGTAAGAAAGGAAAAGAAAACAAAATCTCATGAACCACTGGATGAATGTTAATGAAACTCTCCCAAAGTCATCATTCGATGTACAATTACAACTGATTACCTTTTTGGAGTCAACTCAGTTCAAGATGGCTGCCACAGCAAACGTAGACACGGCTGTAGGTCAGTCAGTTTTGCAGAGATTGAGCTCAAACCCTGCGTGGTAGTAGCTGACGCCCGTTCCAGCCCGTGCAGTGTCTTTGCGTGAAACTATGCATGCACGTCAGCGAGCGATTTCTTCAAGAAACGCTAGCTGAACACGAGCGTTTAGCCTGAAGGAGCGTTTTCTATCGCTGCACGACCTGTTCCAGCTCGCTCAGCAAGTCCACCCACACGGTACAAGGTGAGCTACGTGTGTCTGCCTTTGAAACGGGCCCACAAAGCTGCACATCCGTGGCCCGCGTTGCTGATTTAAAAATACAGTTTCTGTTTCTCCACGGGGACCTCTTAGGAAAATATCTTTTTTTTTCTTCCCCACCCTTGGGCTACTCGAGATCCCTCCCCCCCCTCGCCACCTCCTCCTCTCTGCCTACTCCGCTTCTTCCTCTACATTTTCTGCTCGGCTTGTTTCTCCTTTTTTCTCAGTTCCCATAAATGCCGTCTTATTCTTAGTAATATGGCAACAAGCGAGCTCTCTCATGGTGACACGTGCAAGCTCAGTGTGCATTTTAATGTGCATGTGTAGCGCTGTGTAAGTGTCTGAACTTATGGCGGGGGGTGTATGGCAAGCCATGTGGGCCGTTAATCGCCACTTTTACCACACGTCTGGCTAAAGAGTCACGCAGAAAACTCTGGCATTGGCTTAGAACGCCGTAAAATACGGTGGAAATCCATTCAAAACGCCGCTTTTTACGCCGTTGTAGATACCACCTTCTGAACACCGAAAATTTCAGTCACTGAACGCCGCTTTTTACGCCGTCTCGTGAAACGACTGGCGTCATGCGTAAAAAAATTGGGTTCCATGACCGAAATGAATGCCATAATTTTCGGCGTGACTTTTCAGCCAGACGCATGGTAAAAGCGGCAAATTTTGGCACCCTTGGCTTGCCATAGGAGTGTAACACTGGTATCCGAACAAGACGAACCAGCTCTGATGGACACGCTGCGTTCATTATGGCTCTCTGTGGCAAGCCATGTGGGTCATTAATCAACACTTTTACCACGCGTCTGGCTAAAAGGTCACGCAAAAAATGCTGGTTTTTGACTTAGAACGCCATAAAATATGGCGGAAATCCCTTCAAAATGCTGCTTTTTACGCCGTTGTATTACAACCTGAATGTTGAAAATGATGGCGTTTATTTCAGTCATTGAATGCCAATTTTTACGCCGTCATGCATAAACAATAGGGCCTTTGGGGTGACTTTTTAGCCAGATGCGTTGTAAAAGGGGCGAATTTTGGCACACTTGGCTTGCCATAGATCTCAGCATCTTAACGCGCTCACATTTACACGCTGCCTAAAAAACGCGCGTGAGTACGCGAGCGCTCATCTCAGGCCAGAGTGTCGCTCCCCCACAACAATACGACTGGACGAGACTGTAAGCAGGTGTGTGCGGCGCTGCATATCCAGGCAGCTCTCCTTCCATTAAAGTAATTAAAGAGCACTCAGGATGGGGGGGCACAGCTGACCCCCATCGCAGCAGCCCTCACGCAGACCTGTTGCTAGGAAACCCAACAGAAGGCCTGCAGGAAAAAAAAATGCTATGAAAATAAATTTCCTGCATCATGAAAGATATTTCTGAAGCTGTCAAACGCAGGTCAGCTGTAAGGGTGAAAGAGAGCTTTTTACAGTAACAGCTTTTCCTCAAAGTAAGCACCTTTGATAAATCTGATACGCACATCGTTTTTTATTTAGAAACATGTCCAATAATTACTTTCTGAGCGTTTCATTAAAATCCAGCCTGTAGTTCATGAGATATTTTGTTAACAGACAGACAGGCTTGACCCCAATAGTTGCCTTCAAAGTTTTAAAACAAAACGTTGAGTAATCCATTATTTCTCCAACTGAAAATTGGATATTACTCTCTGCGACTACCACACCAAATACTATATCGATATCTGTAAAGTTGACAGAGTTATAGCCATGTTTGTACTTTCTAAGATCAGTTGGCTGCAGTGGCTGATTTGAACTAGATTGACTCCAAAAAGTGATGAGTCATACATTTATACCCAGTGATTATTTTCTGAGACTTTCATTCAAATCCATCCAGTGGTTCATGAGATATTTTGCTAACAGACACACAAGCGCACGCAGAAATGGGCAATAACATTCCCTCCCTTTTGCCTTGGGCTGCAGGCGCTAACAAATCCCCGAAGAAAGAAAGTGCTGTGATGCATGTTGTGCTTTCTTAGAGTGGCGTTAGTGTTTTTGTTTAAACCGCCTTAATCCCAGTAATGATGAAGCAGCGTGTTAATAATTAGGGAGAAGACCACATGGGTTAATTACCAAACATAATGAGGTGAGATGCTTCTTCCTCACACATCTTATCAGCCCCTGCAACATTCTCATTTCTTTCCCGTTTTTCTCGCTCTCTCTTATCCACCTTCATACATCTCAAGTCTTAATTGGATTAGATCTCTCCGTGTAAATGTCCTGATGGTACCCACTGCTGATGAAATGAAGGACTTAGAGCAGGAGGGGGAAAAAAGATAAAAAAAATAAGAAGAATTGCCTCTGTATAAAAAAAAGACCTTGTGCCCGGAGGCAGATGAGGTTTCTTTTTTTTTTTTTCAAACTTGCTTTGACCCAGAACAGGACAAAGCAGGTTTAGAGAATGAATGGAAGCGTTAGAAGATGAAGGTGGACGAAGGACCCCAGTGCAGAAACAGGTGATGAATACGCCAGCTGGTTTTCTTAAAACAAAGGAACAAAAGCAGAATTTCAAAGCAGGAAACAAGCAAAAAAAAAAAAAAAGAAAGAAACAGGAACCAAATAAAGACTTGATTGGATATTACTAACACAAGGATCTAGCTCTGAGCAAAAAGAAGCAAAGAGACATATATACCAGGGGTTTAAGGGTACCGATTGAATAAAAAGACTTCTGGTGTATTCATGTGGACTAGAGATGTGGAGTTTTTTTGGGAACCAATGAATTTGCCCATGTTTTACTTCTTTGTGTCCCAAAAACCAAAACAATATTGAAGCCAATTTATTTTATTTTATTTTCTGCATTTGTCTCGTTTTCTCCAGATCCTATCCCCATTAACTCTGACTGTGTGCTGAAAGGCTTCCTAACTGCGAGGAAACCGTAAACACTGTCAAAGGGTGTTTTGGGAGAATCTTTAGCCGAGCTGAAACTGTTCTTGATTTGTCGTTAATGCAGATATTCTCGCCCTCTGTATGGGGTTTCGACAAGGCTTTCCCTACAGAACAAAATTACCACAAAGTGAGCTTAACAAATCTCCTGATTAACCTAATTAAAAAAAAAGATATACAGTAACTTCAAGACACTAAAAAAACCTAAAGACCCTGACAGGATTAAGAGGTTGCAGAGCATTAAAAATAAACCAAACCCACGGTGAAAATAAACCCATTTTCCATGAGTCAAGCTTTACTCGTGCTCTTAAAGCTCCTGTCTTTGCACCAACTCACAGCTCCTAAAGATTTGTCATCCTGAGTCATGAGCTAACAGCTGCTGTAGGATCCCAATCTATAAAATATAGATCGCCTGTTAACGTAAAGCTACACACTGAAGATGATCAGCGTAAGTGGCTCGGCTTATCCCTTTGCTGAAGTCATGGTTTTCAAGAAGAATGCTCTTCTTGAGTGTGCTGAATGTGGTAAATGGGTCCTGCTCGTGGATTTTTTGCTGCCAGGTCACGTGGTTTTTTCACCCTGATGTGATCTGTATTCATGCTCTGTCAGGGCGACGCTGTAACATTCTCACTGCACCCGTTTGAGTACTGTCAGGCTTACAGAGGCATTACACAGGCAGGTGGCTTACCACTGCGCCAGGACAGGGCTGAGTTTTACAGGCAGCTTAATGGGACACTTCTAACATACTCCATGCGCTAACAGATCAGACTTGAAGCTTTAACAAGCAAGGCAGTGCCAATTTGCATTCTTTCAAGAAATGCTACTAATTTAATTTAAAATATACGTTTAATCTGTGTTTTGATTTGAAATGAATTAGATTGTATCCTTTTTTTTCCCCCACATCTTCATATATTATGGGTTGATGCTTGTTCTCAGCGTGAAACTTGTTAGCTAAAATCTCGTCTCTTGACAAATTATTCTAATTTCTTTGGCACCAGCTCTTAATTGGTACATCTCATCCAACCGCATCTCAAAGGCAATCTGCATTTCTGTGTGTTTGTGTGTGTGCCAACACCTGCGGGCTTTGTGAACCACAAAGCGCCTTCCTCCTGCTGCAACACACCGCATCTGATCATCTGACACCGCGTTCATTATCCAGCCGTAATTAAACATGTCACTTACCTGCTGAACACGGTGTGTTCGGAGCTGTCAGACGGGGGACAGGATTCAGATGTTTGTGACGCTGCGGGTGGGAGGTACTTGTGTGTGTGTGTGTGTGTGTATCCAGCCTCTCGCGACTAACACAGCAGTCTCAGTTGTCCGCTGTCTTCTCTAATTATCTCTGCAGACAGAGTCTGAAGTGTCTCACCTTGTTCCCTCGTTTGGATCTTCTCCCACATGTCTGACTCCCAACTGGGTGATAAGATAATGTACTTACCTTTAAATAGCCACACAGCAAACAGAGGAAGAGCAGTTTAAAAAAAAGGTACAGGGCAGTGTTGGTGTGTGTGTGTAGCTTTATAACAATTGCTCATGCCACAATAAGAGATTTTGAGTTATTTTAAGAAACACACTTTTATAGGGATAGTTTAGATGTTTTGAAGTAGGAGTCTGGTATGAGAACTATTATCTTACCTGTTGTAGATAGCTTTTTAAAAACCTCAGTTTGGAGAATAACTAAGTTTAATTTTGACCAAACTTATAAACTTATAACTTTCATTGTTATTCTATATTATCATGTTATGATGCTCCTGGTAGAAGTGTCTTAAGATGGATTTATACTCCGCAAGAAGTGAATCTGCTCTCTTCAGCTCTTGTGTGATTAGTAAGAACTTTATTGTGGGCCTGTTTGTGTGGAAAAGAGCGGGTGAACTTCACTGGCGTCATTTTGCTACAACCGCTCCGCTGAGGAGCAGCTGGCCAGGGCAAAACAACTGGCAAAGAAACAATTATTGTGCATAAATGACACAGCACAGAGACACAGGTGGCTCCCCGTGGCCGTGCTGCCCGGGGGGACCTGCACCTCGGCCGGGCGGCACAGGGACACATTCCCTACATTCGCTTGTTAGTGTGCGCCGTCTGTCAGAACTGATGGCGGCCTCTTCGTGACAAACTTGCAAATGCCAAACAGGGTGTGCTCTCTCGGTCTTTATAATAGAAATGTCTGCTTGCAGTAAAGGTTGGGAGAGTAGAGCTCTGAGCTGCGGTTTCTCATTGAGTATAAAATGTCTTTGTCTAAAAGAAAATCTCGCAGCTACATGAGTGAGGACAAATTTCTTCACTTCTTGCAGGGTATAAATCCAGCTTTAGGCTGTAATGGACGTGCTAGAGCTAGCTGCTGCTGCTATTTGTGTTTGCAAGTCAGATAATTTTATGTAAAAAATATGTAATGTAAAACTAATGCGAGTGTTTATAAAATAACATAATATAGTTGTTGGCAGCAATCCACTTCGGTCTCAGCCACGCTCCGACTAGCCGTTAGCTCATCAATCCAGTCAGAATTGCTTTACCACACTGAGGTAATTTAAAGAGCTTGGAAAGAAATGATCTGTTTCAGAACTTTGCTGCCAGCGACATCAAGAAACACTCTTAAAACACTCAACTATTTTTAACCATCTTTTTTTTCAGCCTGACATTTCACTCATCTCAGTTTTAGAACCCTAATAAATACAATCACACACTAACTTCCCCAGTTTATTGCACCTTCTTCTTTATTTCTGTTTTCACCATCACGTTTATAACCAGACCCTCTGTAATGTTTCTTCATTTAGGGCTTGTTTTTTTTTGTACGTTTCATCAGCTTCGACCGAACTTACTGGGATCTTCTTCTGTCGTTCTGGCTGCAGAATTAGAGCCATCCGGCTCATCTCAATCAACCAACTCTTAATTAACACGTAGCTTTGCTGGATAGTGAAATGCATAAATTTGCATTTATTTTGGCAGATTCTCCAAAAGATTGTGTGATACGCTGGGGTGTTACTGCTATCCCTTTGCGATTTCTTGTCAGCGTGATCCGTTCCTCTTGAACAGTTTGCATCTTTATCAAGGCGTGACGTCACAGTAATCAGTGCGGTTTGTGAGATAGTTCACCGGATTACGCTGACTGCGGTTCAAGTTGGTGAGGAACTAACCGGTGGATAGCAGAGGATTAAATTATACAGGAGGCAGAAACAGCAGCAGGATGTACGCTTGTGAATTTAAACCCACAGGTTCCCACATGCAGGTGAGAGGGTCTGAATGCACAAGTGCACAGAAGCATGAGTCACGCTTCACACCTGGTTTGGTTTGACAGACGCCCGCATTAGTTCAGGAGTGATCCCGGCCTTGTAAGTATTTGTAGTCGCGGCAGTAAAAACGATTTTCAGACACCGGCAGTTGTAATAATTGACTCAGATGGATGATGTCAGGGTCTCCCCGGAGAAACGGGCTGAAGGATGATGGCATGGACTCGGCGCTAATAAAGTCCAAGCCTGAAAGCCCCGGCTGGATGGGCAATGAGAGCGATGAATGATGTCATCCATTTCACTTGGCGATGGCCCAGTTGTGCCGTGGACACTGCCCGAGTGAATGATGATGTGCGCTAATGGCAGCATTATCAGAGCCTGATACTTGGTGACAAAGAGGGAATCAGAAATGAGGGAAGGAAGGAGAGGCAGAAATAAAATGGAGCCTTTTTAGTCAGGAAAGTAGCCTCCAGGAGGGGTTTTGACCTGTTCTCTTCAGTTATAAACTAAACCCCTTTCAAATACCTTTGACTTAGCAGGCAGCAAAAACCCTGAGATAGAGAGAGTGTGTGTGTGTGTGTGAGAGAGAGAGGGAAAGCAGAAAGAAATGTCTTCATTGTGAGTCACAGACAGGCCCTCACAGGCACCGGCCTGCTTTGTAAGTGAGCGACTGGAAGAAGAGACAGTGAGATTGGTGTTGTGCAGGGTGTGATAGACAATAAGACACGATCACAGTTACAAACACAAACACTTCGTCTGTACCTTTTGTTATTTGTCATGGGATGTCTCACCCACCAGCCCGTTTCCTCGCACGCTCATCAGTCCGAGGTGATGGAAAGCCAGCGTCTCGGCAGAGAAAGCCCATCTGTCACCCTGGCAACGGGAGAGGTGGGAAAGCTAACATCCTGCTGAGTCTGAGTGCAGGTCTGTCAATCAGCCTGCCTCCTGCAACAGCAAAACGAGGAGAACGACGGAGGAGGGAGAGGACAAAATGGGATTAGAAAGAGCAGGCTGAGATCAAAAGTGTGAGATTTTCTTTCACTTATTTATCATCGGCGCACTCTTCTTTTAAAAATAACCCACCTGCTGAATCTTGATTCATGTCAGTTTCATCACTTTACGAACATGTTTCTTATTTTTTTTCTAGCGAAGACAAATGGGAAATATTGTCTCCTAATACAGAGATGAATAATATCTGACACATGCACAAGGAAATTACATTAAAACAATCAATTTTCATGGCGTTTTAGTCAGTGAAGGTAGAGAAAAGTGGTTCAAAGGTGAACAGAAAACAAAAGAAAAATGAAAAGATGAAAAATTTCATTTATGGATTTACCACATACATTTGCTGTCAAGATAAAAATCTATCAGTGACCTTAAATACACCCTGGGGTTGTCTAATATTGTTATCATTTTGAAAGCCACAACTAATATCTTACCTGTTGTAGATAGATCTTGGAAGTGTAGTTCGGAGTTTAATTTTGACCAAATTGACAAGCTACCAGCTCGTCTACACGGGGACATGTGAATTTCTGCAATTTTAAAACGACTTCAATCTGAAAAATCTTGTAACAGCTTAATAAACGTTTATATCTCTGCCATCTTTGTGTCACATCCAAGCCGTTCATTCAACAATCTGACCAGAAGTTAACTGAGGTCATTCAAAGATTTATCCACAACAGCTCGAATTAATTGTTTATAACATGTCCACAGAAGCACACTGCAAAAGATCTAAACTACTTTTTTTAACTTTTGTCACCTTTAGAAATCTGCAGCTTGTCCATGGATTTCTACAGATTTTAATATCTCCATTAAATTGCACCTTTTGCCTCTGAATAATAGCTTTTTTATAAAACAGTGTGGCTTTATCAGACATCATTTTATATTAGCCATGCTAAAATCTCAACGTACTAAAAATCTTTAGTTTTTTTTTTTAAATAAATGTAAAGCTGGTTTACTCTTCAAGTTCAAGATGAGCCTGTCAGTCATATGATTGCTTCTTTTTATATTTCTTTCTTTTTCCCTGTTTTTTGTCGTGTTTTCACATGAAGAACGTGTCTTTGTGCCATCGTCCTTTTCTATTTTAATTATTAAACTAAACATGTGACTCTGGCTTAAACAGATCCAGTTTGCCTTGCCTTGGAAAAAGCATTCCCCGTGAAGTGTTAAATTGTTTTCCTGTAAATGAAGGAATTCCAACATACTTGAAGGGTTAGAAAATTGGCTCCTTTGTCGCTGTTAAGGCAGATACTGGTGTTCAGTGGATGTGAAATGCAAAACAAATACAATACAAGCTTTTATTCATATTCTCTTTTAATGCAGGGCTTAGGAAAAGAAAACACAATTGACTAAGAGGGGATAAGAAGCTGCAGCAGAGGAGTAATGTCTTTCCAGGACATCTGAGGGCTGTGAAATGTCTCAGAGCTGCTTCCTTTATGCTTTTGCTCGTAATTAAATTTAATTTAATCTAATACAAGATGAATAGATGACCTTGGATAATCAATCGGGCATGTATCCATCCTGTCACCCTGACCTTGACCTGTTGAGGACACGTAATTGAAAGCCCTCAGAGCATCTTCTAAATGCAAAAAACCTCAGCACACCTGAGAGCTCCAGCTGAAAAAGATAAGCAAAGTTCAAGCAGACTGGTGGATTTCAATACCTACGTGGGCAAAATTTGAATTTAAAAATGTTTACACACTGTATTTTCAGAAAACGCATTCTAACTTTGCTGAAAAGTTGACTAGAAGAAGTTCATGAGCCTGAAACCACAATGACAAGATTCATACAAAACACCTGATGTACAAATATTTGCATTCAGCTGGAAGAGCCCCTGCTTTTCTTCTGAGATCATAAACAGAGAGGCGTTCTGCTTCTCTGTCAAACCTTTTGTTTAATCTGTCGCTCATTTTGTCACAAGAACACACAGACAAAATGTTTGTATCAAACACCTCTGAATGCTCTGATTTCACGCGAAGCGCTCACACCCCGGAGGGGATGTTTTCCCCCCTGAGACGTGAAGGATCTGAAGCTTTGGGAGATGCGTGATGTCAGGACCAAAGCTGTCAACGGGCGATCCCTTAATTGCCACGATGACCTTGTCTGAACCATCGGACCGGGATCGCGAGCCACGAGACGTGACGCATGTCAGAGACCGTCAGGGACAACCATGTCAGCGTGACAATGATAGCCTGACATCACCGTGTGAAGGATGAAGGAGAGCTGCAGCAACCAGGCTGCACAAGTTCAAAACATCACACACTCAATTTATATTTAAACAAAAGAAGAAAACTGTATTCATTTGGACTTTGATCACTTGCATTGGCACATCTGAGCCCTGGCATAAAGAAGCATAAATACTGAAAACTCCTGAATCAAATTTTATTGCCCACTGCTGAAAGGATAACGTTTCTGCCTGTGTCTGTATGTGCAGGTGTTTGTTTACAGTTTTAGCAATATGTCTCATGAACCAGTGGATGAAATTGAGTGAAACTGTGAAAATCCAATCACTGGATCTACAACTGATTGACTTTTGGAGTCAAACCAGTTTAAGATGACTGCCCCACAAACACAAAAAATGCTATTTCGCAGTCAGTTTTATAGCTACTGAGCTATGATTTAATGAGGTAGCAGCTGAGAGTCATTCACTTGCACATAATGTTCCTTTTAAGATGTAACCAAAATGACTAGAAGGCTTTGTCTCAACAAAAGATGATTTTAATTAAAAATCTCCGGACAAAAGGACGGCAGGTCCTCACTCCTCCATACTGTGCAGCGTTGTTTGACGTGTTACTGTCAGAACAGACTTTTTTTGTCTTCAGAACAATCTGATTTGTGAAAAGATCAGCTACAGCTTCGTAGGGCCGTACTCTGGTGGTCATCTTCAGAGGGAAACTGCAGCATACTTTGTCATTCGAAGTATCATCACAACATATGCAAAATCCATCCAAAGGTTCTCGGTGTTTCAAAGAAGTGTATTTTAAAATCAATGATTTGCTTTGAATATAGTGAAAACTCAATTTATGTTATTACGATCAAGACTTGTAGACCTTCTGGCACCAAAACACAACATTATATTGGTCTTTAAAATAGCATCAATCTACTTTAGTCTTGCTAGGCATGTATTTTATTTATTTTTTTCCCTGGGAATTCTCTTGCTTTCATTCCAAGCTATTTTGCACCAATAGGAACGCCATCATCCTTGAGCCGACAGCACATTTCCCCGTAAGTGGCCGTGTAATTCCCTGTTCCCTGCTGATCCCACGGAGCATGATCTGTATCCTGCTAACCGGGCCTCTTCTCTGAGAGGGATGAACGCAGACTTTCACCCCGAGACTCCCACGAACATGAAAGGGATTAAGACATCCCCGCTGGAAGACTCGGCGTGTGATTGACGTGCGGGCATACCTGACAACGACGCCGTTAATTACATCCTCCTCTCTCCGACAGAATTACAGGGGTAAGAACAGAGTGGGAGGACGAGTCTGTGAATAGATGCTTGTCATCGTGGTCTCCTCTGTGGCAGGTGAGGATGGAAATGATCAAGATGCCGAAGCACACTCCTACTCAGAACCGATCACCGTGAAGGGTTAAAGACGCCACTCTGAATCACGCAGACAATTTCTAACAAAGTCATCTTGAAAGCCAAGAAGTCACTTTCGTTTTTCTTTTATTTTCTCTTTGTGCTTCTTTCTCCTGTTCTTACCACCTTCTCTGGTTTGCTTCGTCAAACATCTGTGCATTTCTCTGAATTAGCAACAAAACGATGCGTTGCCTCAATTATTCTGCACACCTAATGCCTTTTTAATTACCGACAGTTTACAAACGTGTTGCACAGGTTGACAGGGAGGAGACAGAAAAACACCAGCTTTAAATCAGGGAATGTAAGAACAAAAAAGTGACTAAAATGTTATTTAGTTTTTTGTTCAAGAAACACGGGTGTCTTCTTTTTAATCTGAGACATTTTTTGTGAAAAGTTAGCATAGTTTAGAAGTCATAAAATGACAAAAAATATGAAAGGATGCCTCAGGAAATTTAGTCTTATGCACAGTTTTTGAGCTTTTCTCATAATTTTCATTAGATTCATCCATCCATCCATCCATCAATCTATTTTTTTAAATGATGATCAAGTAAAAATGAAACTTTTGTCAAATCTTTAAATTTTTCAGCATTTAAAAAAAAAAAACAGAAGTCTAAAAAATAATCTGACTCTCACAAATCTTAAAAAAGTGCAATAAGATCAAAATTTACAGTATTTACTGGGGCCGGGACACATTACTACATATTGTATTTCTGAATGGTAAACATATATATATATATATATATATATATATATATATATATATATATATGTGTGTGTGTGTGTGGGGGGGGGTATTTGTGCTTAGTTTCTGATGTGGTTTTATTGTGTAGATAATTGCAATTTGGTACAACTGCCTTCAGGTTTTTTCATAACATTTCTTTAAAACTCAGGACAGAAGTTAGAGGAAGCTGTTCCAAAACATTCACTTTAATCCTTTATTTATCCTTTTTTTTTCTTTTTGATGAAAAGATCTGTAAGTTTAGAAATGGTGTTGAATCAATCAGTTTACCAGGACAGTAAATCACAATTTTAATCAACCTTTCACTGTTTTGTCCTGACTCTGATGAACCAAAACTGGCCCAAACCATGATCCTATCAGCACCATTTGAATATGATTGTTGATTTTTGTTATGAAAACATATCAAAGTCCATAAAAATCCAACTCAGTAGAATTCTGCTGCTTTAACTCGAGTTTAGTTTGATTTGGGAGCTTCTTGTAAACCCATCAGCTGACCCGCTCCAGTTCATACTGTTCTGACACAAGTTTTCTCCCAGTGAAGAGCTCGGTAGGCCCTGTTTTTGTGTTTGCTCAGTTACTTTCCAGATTCGCCTGCTGAGAGTGTCAGACCACCCTCTTCTTCCTCTGCCACCACAAAAAGCGTATCTCAGAGTGTCATCTCATTTTGTCCATAGTCTTCTTCTGTAAGGGGAGGTCATGGGACGGGTAGCAGGCAGACCGAGCCACGCAGAGACAAAAAGGCGCCAGGGACCCCAGACGGGAATTTGGCGCTGACAGCACTTTGGCCAACTTGAAGCGGTGGACCAACAAAGAACAGAAAGCAAAGGACACTTCTGTCACAATACAGAACAGAAGAGTCTGTTCTGTCAAGTTTTTCAGCTCAAATGCTTTTTATTATGTGCAGCTTTCTGTTATTGTGCTGCGCTGAGGGGAGGCGCTGCAGTAAAAACCTCTTCTTACAGACCTCCGAAGCATTATCATGTTACAGATGTGCTGCTTTTTAAACTACAGCAGAAGTAAAACATAAAGTTTTAGCCGCAAAGCTGAAAGTTGACAAAACTTTTCATTTGTTTTGTGGAAACAATAGCCCCATTTCAGGTGATTTACATCTGTGAAATGTGCCAAAGTGATTCCCCGTTGTTTTGGTACATTTAGATTGACAGAAGTAATGAATGTGCTTCATGTTGGATCCTGCAGCAGAGCTGTGGAGGCAGGACTAATAAAGAAATACAAACGGATGGAGGAGGAAAAAATACAGAAGCTTATCGCTGCGACTAAGATAAAATGGAACATAACATCATGTTTTAATATAAATAGTTTATTGATTGAACTATATCTTGGTGTTTTAATGTGTTCATGTTCTTACAATCTATTTTTCACACTCTAGAAATTAAATTTTCAATGTAGTTTTTTATATTTTAACATGTTGCTCGAACATATTTTTAACTGCATAAGTATGTATACTGTGGTTAAAAAAACCATATTGTTAGAGAGGGAAAATATATTGCTTAAACATAAGTTGTAACATGAAAAAGATTTTGTTTAAACAACAAACTTTTCAGATTACGTGACAAAGTTCTGTTTTATTTTTCTTGAGTGGCATCAAGATGCTTCCATAGAGTAAAAAATTAAGCTAGAGTCTAAAAATTGTTGAAGTGAGGTTCTGTAGAAAGATTATAAACAATTTATTTCTTGTCGGCTGTGCCGTCTCTTTGAATGACCTCAGTTTGGAGAAACAGACTTAGACTCTGACAGGATTGATGAGCTAACGGTTTGTCCAAGCGAAGTAGATTGCTGCCATTTTGGAACCACTCTGATCTCATAGATTTCATCTTGAATGCCATTTCATAAAACCTTCCCGGTGCCATCAGTTACAGATTACACCTTTATTTAAACGGAGATATGTGGTTATTTTCAGTCTGCTGCAGCTTCCAGTGCAATCTGGGGTACTTCCAGCAAGAATATCACATCATTTCAGCCAGAATATCTGTGTAACGCAACACTGACAAGAACGATTACAAGGACAATACAAGGACAATTGTGACATTTTAATATACGATTTGTTTTAAAGTGGCAGCAGCCGGCTTTGGTCTTGGCTGGAGTTGGACTAGCTGTTAGCACATGTCTCCTGTACGAATTAAACCTCGTTTCTAGAAGCCGAGGCCAGTCAGAAAGTCATCTACAACAAATAAGATATCAACTGTTTAACACCTTCCTACAAAACCTCACTTCAAATAATCTTAACTATTGCTGTAAGCATTGTCAAGTTAGGCCAAGGAACTGTTTATATATATATACATATATATACATCTATATAAAAACAATTTAGTAGTAGACTTCTGTGTGTTCATGGAATAGGACCAAAATCCTAATTTGTTTAGTGGAAGTTTTGGCCCCATTAAAGAGTGATTTATGGTTGTAACAGGTGCCACATTATTTAGCTACATTTAAAATGACATGAATAATGAATGTGCTTCTGGCAGGGGCTTGTTGGATCCTGCAGGAGAGCCGTGGAAGCAGGAATGTTGGAGAAGGACAAAGGGACAGAGGTGGGGAGAGGGAAAAGATGTGAAACTAACTAACTGAAAAAAGTACAGAGATGGCTGCAGAAAGAGGAAGAGGGGGAAAAACAGAAAAAGATTCAGCACCCACGCCGGGTCATTTCGGTCTTCTGTTTACAGTAACTTCCCTGAGAATAAAACCGAATTTGCCTCCACATGTGTAAAAAAATTAACCATTTCGTCTCCACAGCCGCTGAGTGCTGGTGTGAAGATCGTATCTCATCTTTTACTGACTGCTCAAGTTAGATTTGATCTGTGTGACCGTCGGGTTTATTAACGGCACTTCTCTGCGATATCGAGCTCCCAGGCCAGCACCAAGCAACAGCTACTCATAAAGGCGCAATGCGGGTGTTGTACACAGCATGCAAATTATTAAAAAAAAAATAAAAAATGAGATAGAGAGAGAGAGAGGAGGGACCAAGCAAGCAAACTTTGAGACACCAGGAGTGTGAAAGCTGGTAGGAGCATCTATCACTGATACAGCTTCACTGTGTGATGTGAGGCCGCGAGGCGAGAAAGCCAACATTTAACACTTCCTCTGCTTGCCTCAAAACGCTGCTTGGAATATATAATCTTTTATTTCTTTCCTCTCACGTGGAGAGATGCCACAAACCACTGTTGTGCGGTCATTAACTGAGGCTTTGTTTCAAGTAAAAAAGAAATAAACAAAAGCATGCAGAAGTAACCTAAAGACACAAGAGATGAATAAATATGAAAAAACATGACAAACACAAATCAAAATCATTGATGGAGCAGTTGTTTCCATTAACGTCTTAGTACGCTCGCTGAATTGTTGCTATTTTGTTGTTGTTGTTTTTGTTTACACAGACACACTGCAGAAAATCACACGTCTATTTAAGGAAAAACACTTTTTCACCACAGGCTGAACCGTCCAGGGCAGCCAGGTTCTGAGGAAAGGTAACGAGCAGTCAATATCTTACCTGTTATAGATAGCTCTTTGAATTACCTCAGTTTGGAGAAAACAGAGTTTAATTCTGACTTCATCGACAAGCCAACTTTTTGCAAATAACCACATTCTATATACATAAACAGCTATATGCCTAATTTATGGCAATGTAAAACAAAATTAAAATCGAGCATCTCTATGACCTACTATGAATGTTTGAGAGTGGAGCTGTTTCAGGATGGCACTCCTAAAACAGCCACTGCTTGAACTAGCCGTTAGCTCATCAATCCGGTAAAAATCCAACTCTGTTCCTCCAAACTGAAGTGGTTTAAAGAGCCATCTGCAACAGGTCAGATATTAATTGTTGATAATCGTTCCGCAGACGGAGCCTGACTGCAGAGGGTCTGAACTCTAACCAACGGTTGGAGTCAGTTTTTCTGCAGCGTCACAGACAAACAGTCGTGTAAGCTTCAGGCAGGAAAGTCTGGCTTTTTTCGGGTGACAGTTTTGGCGTGCTGCGGTCGTTGAAGTTGTGTACATGCACACACGTTTCCTGTGAGAGGAAATATCTTCAAGATGAAGAGCTCTATCATGTGGGGAAAGCTCCGTGGTTTTGGGGTGGCCACGGATGCTCGTGGGTTTGCACATCAGCAGCAGTGGCAGGCTGGCAGAGGCCCACAAATGAGAACAAAACGAGTTATAAATGCTCAGCATGAGGCGTATAATAAAGTCTCACCAGAATAAAGAAGGCTTCAACTCATGATCGTTGTCAGAGAGTATGTGTGTGTGAGTGAATGATGATTAATTCTTGCCCCTCGATGCTGCAGGATCCTCAGCACCTGCTTCCAGACCCAGGTGTGAGTGAGGCTGACGAGCAGGAGACAGATTTAACTCGTCCTGCCTCTCGTGAAGCTGCAGGGACAAAACCCCTCATGGCCCGACACAGATCTCAGCCACTCTGCATTTCAGCAGGCTTAATCACGGCCACCTCAGTGTTTTATTTCTGTCTCTATACACTTCCTTTCAAATTATTCCTCTCCTTCAACCTACAACCTTACAAAATAAAATCTATATTGACAGCAGAAGCTCAGATAACACAAATCCAGAGCTCCAGGGAGTTTGGATGGCCTCCGTTGTTGTTTGTGACACGAGTTAATTATGTCAACTGATTCAGATTTATAGGCAAAGCAGGCTAAATGTTCGAGTCTCATTTCCATATTCATAGATGGCCTTGTCATTCAGGGCCGACGTGTCGCTCAGGCTGCAGTAATAGAGCTGCCTGGAGATTACATGAAAAAGAAATGAGTTCATTTATTCTTGTAATTTGCCCACAGTTGTTTGGAGACCCTTATTACATTATGGGATGGCTCATCAGCCAACCGAAGAATATTGTGCTGGTTAATAACTTACTTCATGTGTTCAAAGCTCGGTATCAGTTTGTTTTTTTTCCTCCCACACAAACAAAGATATACTCCCACGGTTTATTTTTCAGTTTTCTTTAAAACACCCGGGGCTAAAATGTTAGAACAGTGACCAGAATCAGAAAATGTTCACAGCAGAGTTAATTAGGACGAACTACAAAGTACCACAGGAAATTGTTTCTGTCTTCAAAATAAAAGCACACAACCGAAGGGTAAATGAAGGTAAACCTTTTGCAAAATTTCAAATCATACGTGTATTTTTTATCATTTATTTTAACTGCTCTTTCATGTACTCTAAAGTATTTTTATTTTCCTTTATTTATAGTCCTTTTTTAAATTGAGACGTTTATCTAAAGTGAAAATATTTTTATCTTTAAATGACTTTGAACGGGTGATTCATGCTTTTGTTAGCTCCCAACTGGATTATTGTAACTCTTTGTATGTTGGTGTCAGCCAGGCCGGCCTCTCACGACTACAGCTGGTTCAGAACGCTGCAGCTCGTCTCTTAACGCGAACAAAAAAGCGTGACCATATCTCCCCAGTGCTTGTTTCCCTTCACTAGCTCCCCGTTCGTTTTAGAATTGATTTTAAAGTTTTATTGTTGACTTATAAGTCCCTAAATGGGCAGGCACCTGCATATTTGTCTGATCTTCTGCAGCCTTATGTGCCCTCTAGTCTAGTCTTGATCACTTAGATCAAGTGCCCATTTGTGCTTAGTTGTCCCAAGATCCAGGCTGGTTCACAGAGGTTATCGGGCTTTTTCAGTGGTAGCTCCTAGACTGTGGAATCAGCTGCCCCTTCATATTAGACAGGCTTCAACGCTTGGTGTTTTTAAATCTCTTTTTAAAACACATTTATATTCACTGGCTTTTAATACATTCTGAGAATTGTAATGATATTGTATTTTTTTGTATAATGTTTGTATTGAATGTTTATGTGTGCAGCACTTTGGTCAACAACAGTTGTTTTTAAATGTGCTTTATAAATAAATTTGATTTGAATTTGATTTTATTTTATTCTGGGAGTTTGTTTGCATGATTACATGATTTTTAAATTACTTATCCTGGACCTTCAGGTGAGCTTTGTTTGAGGTCACTGATGGATTTCTGCTCATTTTGTTTCTTTAATAGGCTATGCTGTCACCACATTTTTATTGTTCAAATAAAGTAAAACAAACAAACAAAATAGAAGCCGAAGGATGTTTCTTGGCTCTTGTTGTCAATCCTTCAATTTTCCCACTATCAGGGGTCCTAAAAACCAAAAACAAGCAATATTTTTATTTGATCATCTCCATCCTTGTTCACTAGTTTGTGAACATTGATGTGATGTGAACATTATGAATCGCATTAGTCCTCATGAGGCGCCCGCCTTCAGGCTCTTATTTTTGAAACCCAAAGCGGAAGTTGCGTGCCTCCGCCCGGTGTGACTGGAGCGGAGTGAGTAGTCCTCCTGCTCGTGAAAGCCGCTCGGCTCGGAGGACTTGGCGGATGTACCTGACGGCTCTCCGTGTCTCCGGGACGCACGCAGGACAGGACTCTCAGCACGCCGCCGGGGGACGGAGACAGAGACAGAGACAGAGACACAGAAGCCCTCCGCCCGCGTGCGCACACGCCAGTCCAGAGGCGGCCGGAGCTTTAAACTAAAGCCATTTATTTATTTTCCTCCTGGTTGATCGATCAGAGAGTCACTTCTCCTGCTCTCATGCCGGCGGAGCAAGCCGCCCTGTGACTACATCGGGGATATATTTGCTTTCACGTCGGACAGAAGATGGGGATCGGAGTGTAGTGCTGGTGAGTAGATGAGAAAACTCCCGTATTTGCATATTGAGATTGCACTCACGCCCTCAGCCTGGGCGCGCGCGCCTGTGCGCATTATTGGTGTTGTATCTTAAGGCACCCCCGCCGTCAGTACAGTGATCAGGTCACAGCTGGAACTTTACTGGAGTGATGACATCATAAGTCAGTCTCGTGCTGGCCCGCCGCGCGCACTGCCTTGCATCACTTTACAACCATGAGAGCATCACGGTGAGTCAGCGCGTGCCTGATCTGGTGTAGACTCGGAGGCCACTGCGTCTTCTGACACATTTAAATATGACGTGATGAGAGAAATAAAGTCAGAACGAAGCCTCTCTGTGAAAGCAAATGTTTCTTTTATGAAAGGGAAAAAATGAAACAGGTGTAGAACTGTTGATTTCATCCCTGAAATTAAACCAAAAAAGAAAGAGAGAAAGAGCATCTCCCACTTGGAGCATCCCAAATCCTCCTCACCTGAAACTCTATGCAGCATCTTCCCAACACAGGCCGGAAGGATTCCTTACTCCCTCTGCCTCCCACAGCTTACTCCAGAGTGGAAGAAACCAGTTAGGTGGGGAAAAAATAAATAAACTGAGTTCAGGTTGTTGATATTACTCGTAAGGCCACGTCTTGTTCCTGGAATCTGTTCCCTGTGCCATGACAGTTTATAAACAGCCCAACTGGGGTTTATTCTGTTCACTGAAGACATTTTTCCAGTTGTATTTAATGGTAAAGTTTCAGTTCTATTTGCAGTTTATTCAGTGGTAATTTTTTTAATTAAATTCAGTGGTCAGTTTTCAGTTCATTGAATGGTCAATTATCAGTTCATCTAATTGTGAATTTTCATTTCAGTGGCTAGTTTTCAATTAATTCGATGCTCAGTTTTTAAATTTATTCACTGGTCAGTTTTCAGTTCATTCACTGGTTAACTGAGCTGAAAAAGCTCTCCGGATGGGAAATGAAACGTCTCCCTAACGGGAACAGAAGTCCCGTTGCTTTGGACTCACCGTGTTCTGGACGTCTGAGAATCTACAGCAGCATATTGTTCCCACATCCTCAACTCCTCCACCCCACCCTACTCCACCCCACCCTACTCCACCCCACCCTACTTCACCCTCCCTCGAGGCCCCCCAGGAGCTGAGCGCTGGAGTGGGGCTTCTTGCACACCACTCATTAAAGCCCGTAGAAAAATGCACCCTGAGATGCTCCCTACTGCGCAAATGAAACTGAGAAGGAGTTGCATTTACCATGTTTGCTCTCTGTCTCTCTCTGAGCGTCTTCTTAGCGGCAGGGGAGGTGGGGAAACACATTTATGTCTCTTATTCTGCTTATTCTTCTTCGTCCTTGCTGATTGGTCGGGATGAAAATGAGAAGCTGTAAGTCAGTCAACTCTTGATAAGCGAGGAGCGATTTCAATCCGGTCTCGTCGTCATCATCATCATCATCATCATCCTCTGCACTCTGGTGATGGAGCGGCTCTTTGTTCAGCAGGGTTACCGCTACAGTTGACCTTGTCTGTGCTCAGACCTCTATAGGCCTGCTTCCCTCAGCAGTAAGGAGGGATCTGAAGCGAAAGGACAGCTTGTACCAACAGCACTGATGATGGAGGGGGGGTGATAGGTGCAGGTGTCAGCCACTCGAGCAGAGGTCGGTCAGAAGTCGGCGGTAACATGCGGGCCGATGTGTTTCCTTTTAGAATCAGGCAGAGTCTGCAGGGAAATAATGAGCATGCACGCCGTTAACGAGGGCATTCTCTTGGTGTGACGTGCCACCGTGTTCCCCGGCAGGAAGAACAGAGTGTGCCAGTGGAGACGCAGATGCAAGGAAGGGTCTTTTTAGGGCAGGTCAACTGGGAGGTAAACACAGGAGCTGTTAGTCTGGTTGCAATGACAGCTTTATGTCCTCTCGAAGGTTTATGGGTGTGTGTGTGTTTGGGGGAAGGGCTTTGTGTCTATGTGTGTGTGGAGGAATCGTGCTGTAGATCACTCACCGTGCTGCTCTACGGACGTGACAGAATTCCTCCACTGTCTTGTGTCAGAGGAGTCCGAACACAGCTCCGAATTTTAGACTAATTAATTTCAGTTCAAAAAAAGTTTCAGTCATACTTTAAGGTGGTTTGGAATTCCTTCCATTCAGTTTCACGATGATTGAAACAATCTACATGGTTGCCAAGTTTCTGTTCTTTTTTTTCACATTTAATGTAACCGTCTACCCTGCTCCTGATAGGCTTGAGCGATTGAGGGCCCCAGCGTTGTGACGTGCATCTGGCCATCCCTCAGATGTGCAGCTCTGCCACTGACTCAAGGATGATGGGGGGGGGGGCTGACGGGTTGTGGCAGATGGACTTCACGGGCGGCGTCACTCAGAGCTGGATTCTCTGTCACGAGACGGAGACACAAAGAGGGAGGACAAACATGGGGATTTTGGTGAAATACAAGTGAGAAAACGGGGGGAGTGAGGGGGGTCACAGTGGAGACTCAACAGGCAGCTAATTACCGCCTTGACTCCATGGAAACGGCCTGTGCTCTCCAGAGCTGCACTTAGCTGCCTCCGAGCTTGTATGCTGTCATTCTGATGGTCAGTCTTCATGGATACGCTGGGGTCAAAACCGTCAGTAGAGGATGATTAGATCCCCCGTGTTTGGTAAATCCATGGAGCAAGCAGTAGAGCCTTTACTGACCTCAGATACAAAACCATGCTTACTGAGCTTTGCTATTGTAACAAATTCACAAAGAAGCACTTGTTTGCATTTATTATCAATAGTTTATTTTGGGTAGTATCGATTGATATCATTCACATGCAGTTCTGCTTAATATTTGAAATCTGAGATAAGCAGCAACATCTCAAAATTAGTTAGCTGACCTAAATGTGCAGTGAAATTATCTTTATCCTTAATACCAGAGCAGAGAGGGACCCGGACATCAGCAAAAACTCACTCTGATGTTCAGTCGACCAACTTCACTCAACCAATACTGGCTGGTCAACTTTTAAAACGTAGCACATGGCACCACAACAAAACGCTACGGAGAACACAGAGACCAGAGCTTGAGGACCACCCCCCACCCCCAATGTCATGTCCAGGAGCGTTATGGTTTTCCTGATGAACTACAGTGACGCAGGACACAGAAAGGCGGATCGAACAAGAGCTCCCATGTCGACATTGTTCAACAGCGACGGACGGGGTAATTCCACGTCGAACCTAATCGCTACAAAACGGCATCACCCGAATGTAAACCTAACTGGCACGGTGACAAAACGAAGTAAAGCGCAAACCCAGCTGTCTGTGGCGTTCCAAACAGCCCCGCGCTAACAAGGAGGGGCCACATTCATAAAGCAGCAGACACGTGAACACACTTTGTTGTCAAAATCGTCAGTTTTAAACAGCTGAAAGCGACAGAACTGCGTTACCCTGTCATCAGTGTTTTAGCCAGCAAATTATACCAGCATTATAAAAGCAGGAACAAGAAACAGTTCTTCACGACTTATCCAAAGCTTCTGCTAAACACCTGTTTATACCTACAGCATGTACCTAAATGTATGCTATATACATTTGTTTGTTTCATTAAGGTAACCGTACTGAAAACATACAACCCTTGACTTTAAAACCAAACTGTGATTATTGTGTACTTGAGCCTTTCCTTATTTCTTTATATTTTGCTTCAAATGAGCCATTGCCTTTGTTAAAACCTGTCCTGAAAAGATCATGAGTAGTGTCCAAGAAACGATCCCATTTACAGTGAAGAATCCCTTACAGGAGACGTAAATATTAATAGTATTTCACGTGGAAATGTTAAGTTACGAGATGCGACATGTTTCTCCAATGATAACAGCTTCCCTGAGCAGGAAACTCAAAAAAAATCGCCAGTCGATATTTGTTGTGAGCAAGCCTAATCAGCACGAGAGCCACCACTTTACCACGTGCAAAAATAGCAACAAAAAAAAGTCCAAAACTCCAACTGGTAAACCTTGTATTTTATATCAACGTCTGCCTGGTTTTATCAACGCACGGTGTCATGTACTGTGAACAGACCAGGCCGTGGCGCTAATTAGTTGGCTTTGACGCCATACATCGGCTCCGACGCGGCGCCCAGCCTCGGCCCGTGCTGCCTGTAATGAGCAGCGAGAAGAACGACGGCAGCCAAGATGAAATTAGTACTGTGTGGTTATTAGGCGTGCATCTGTTACTGTCTCGCTCATTAGTTGCGCGGTGGTTACCGTGCAGGTCCGATGAAGAGAAGAGCCTGATTTTAAACGATGCGGAGCATCAGTGAGCTTTGTTCAGTTTAGCTTTTCTCTATCGCAAGCGTTGGTTTCACCGACCGCCGTCAAAGGGGGAAGGACGATAATGATTTTGCTCCTGTCTGTCTGCTGGCAACCACTGCACGGGTTTTAATGAAACTCTTAGGAAGTTATCACTGGATGGACATGCACCACTGATTAACTTTTGGAGTCAAGCCAATTTAAGATGGCCGCCACAGCCAGCTGAACGAGCGATATGCATTCGAGCATTTCTTCCTTCAGTCACTTCTCTTGCTTTTCCTTTGCGTCTTCTTCCTTCCATTTTATCAGCAGGTGGTTCCTCATAAGTAGCAATTGTGGTGAATCGATGCCTCTTCACGAGAGACGCAGGATCACACTCAGAGGGACATTAAATCTGGCTCCAAATTTGAATCCCATGAATTAAACATGGCTGTTTTGTAAAAGCATTTTGTGGATGACAGGACTTGGTGCATTTAGATAACAGAGCCCCCCCCGCTCAGCTCTAATTATCTCCGAGCAGCACGATAAATTGCCCAGGACCGTCATTAGATTGGAGACCTTCGGTGCGTTTTAAGTACATCATTTTCGTTTCTGCCAAATACGGAAAAATGGATTGGGAGGAGTGCCTTTCCGCGCAGGTTAAGTGTTTGAAAGTCGGTGAGTAATGGCGCTCAACCTTTGGAGCTGGTCTCCAAAAATCAACGGCTTAATGGAATAACACAGATTTTGATTTCATCTAAGTGTATCATTCAGGTTGTGCCGTACTGAGATGACTGCACTTTCGTTCCGTTTCAGTCGGGCTTGCTTTAAAGGGATAATTATGCAATTTTGACGTGATGTTCTATTAAATAACTATTAATAGTTAGTAGCTTTTCAGTCGTAGAGAACGGAGTGTGGACAAAGAGGGCAGAAGTCTTTGTCCAAGCTAGGCTAATGCTTGGCCAAATGTTCACCAGTTAGGAACGGCAATAAACTAAACTGATGATGGCGCCCAAAGTGCAGTGGGTTAATACTGGGTGATGTAGCGTTCTTTCACACAGGTCGTTTTTAGAAACAGTTTTAGAAGCCTGATTAACGGGCCATGGTTTGTTTAGACATTAGCCTAGCCGGGACGAAAGACTTCTGGGTTTTTCATGCTGATAATTATTGATAACCATATGACAGAGCATCCCTTCAAAAATGGCCAGACTATCCCTTTAAGAAGACACTGAAGCGTAGCCGCAGCGCCCGGCGAAAGGGTTACAAACAGATGACATCGGTTGTTGCGCTCCGGCTTTTCAGTGAGAACGTACACAGAAACTAGAATGCCTGCGCGCACACAGCTGCACTCAGGAATGAGAATGAACACACACACACACACACACACACACACATTCATAGAAAAGAAATTCCCGGTAAGCATTGCACGGATGGCGATGGTGGGTGTGGAACAGGTGTCGGACTGTGAGCCGCTCAAACACCGCGGGGGAATTCCAGCGACCGCCAGTTGAGGAGTGTCATTGTTGGTCGTGGTTCCAGCTTCCGTCAGGCTCCGAGCACAGCGACGGGCGGAGGAATGAGCAGGAAGCTGTGACGCCTGTTAGCAAAATATCTCATGAACCACTGAACAAATTTTACTGAAACTTGCCGAAAGTAATGTTTGGACGTACCTCTACAACTGATAACCTTTTGGAGCCAATACGATTTAAGATGGCTGCCAGAACCAACTGATCTTAGAAAACACAAAAATGACTATATTTCAGTCGGTTTTACAGATATTGTGCCAAACTTTGGTGTGGTTGTAGGTGAGAATCCTTCATAGCACATACTGCAAGTACTACTCATTGTGCAACCTTTTTGCCTAAAACATTAGCATTAACTGTGGGCGTCAACCGTGCGTCTGTTAGCAAAATATCTCATGAACAGGTCCAGGGACTTTTAATGAAAGTTTCATGAAGCATTTATTGGATGCCCATCTGCAACTGATCGACTTTTAGAGTCACTCCTATTCAAGATGGCCACCACAAAACTTACTACAACTCAGTCAGTTTTACAGAGAATGAGCTAAAATTTGATGTGGGAGTAGCTGAGAGTCATTCACAACACATACTCGGAGCACAACGTCTCATATCGCATGGGATCGCACAAAGTTATCTTTTAAGGTTCAACCAAAACAGCTACAACTGTCATTTCTCAGTATAAGATGATCTTAGTCTAAATCTCTGGCATGAAATGTGGCGGGTGATATGCATTCCTTCAAGGAATGCTTGGCTTTTAATTTAATTCAATGTTTGGCTGCTGGGTGGGTGCAACTGTGCATGCACTCTGCTCCTCTACAAACACACACACACACACCCCTACCCAAGAGCAATGGAGGGATTTTGTGTGCGCAGTGACATGCGTGGTATTTCTGTAGTTTCGCAGTTGTCAGCTCTGCCAGCCAGCCACTCGCAGTTCAGCGGCCAGATTGGCTCGAGCCGGGTGCCTCAGCATTCGCCCTGGACGCCAGGACACGTTCCTGGGTTCCCGTAGAGATCGGGGATGATGGTCGGGGGGGCAGAGGGCCAAAAAGCCTCCCGAGCCAGCAGCTCCTGCTGGGAGAGCAGAACCCCGCGGAGCCATCTGCACAGGCGGCCGGACCGAGAACAGGCGAAAAGTAGGACGTTGGAGATTCAGATGCAGGATGAGAGGAGCCGAGCTAAGGCATATTTACAAGGAAAATATGAGTGATATAATGTCAAAGATTTAAAGGCCTGGCATTCCTTGATAGAATGCCTATCACCCGCCCTCTTTTCTGCCAAACTTCTTAATTCATCTTAATTAATTACAGTATTTAACTATTTTGTAATCATAAAAAACAATATGTGCGATCTTAGGCAATATTGCAATATGATGTGTTGTGAATGACTGTCTGCTACCACCGTGCCAAATTTTAGCTCAATATCTGCAAAATTCACTGAGGTATAACCATTTTTGTGTTGACAAAAGGTTGATTAGCTGTTGCGGCCATCTTGAATTGGATTACCTCCAAAAATTTATCAATTGTAGATGTATATCCATTAATTACATTCTGAAAGTTTCATTAAAATTAATCCCGTGGTTCATGAGATATTTTGCTAACAAACAAACAGGGTTGACTCTTAAGAGTTTATGCTAAAGATTTCAGCAAAGATTTCACTCAATGTGTATTGCTCGGATTATGTATTTGGGATTACTCTCAACTACCACCACACCAAATTGTAGCTCAATATCTGTAAAATTGACTGATTTATAGCCATTTTTGTGTTTTCAAATGCCATTTGGCTGTGGCGGCCATCTTAAATAGGGTTGTCTCCAAAAGTTAATCATCTGTAGGTTTACATCCAGTAACCGTTTCTTGAAAGATTTATTAAAAAATGCATTGTGGTTCATGAGATATTTTGCTAACAGACTGACAGAGTGGGTTAATTTCTCAATTTTAAGCAAAGATCTTGTGTAATCTGTTAGTGCTCAGAGTATGTTTTGGGAATCAGTCTCAACTACTACCACACCACATTTTACGTCATTTTCTGTAAAACTGACTGAGCCAATGAATCAGTTACAGACATACACCCAATGGTTGCTTTCTGAAAGTTTGATCAAAGTCCGTCCAGCAGTTCATGAGATATTTTTCTAACGGTACAGACAAACAAACACAGGCAAAGTCATGAAGACAATCTAATAAATGTTTACTTTCACTTAAATCCACGTTGCCGCGACAGAGGTCCGTTATTCTGTCCGGTAAGGTTTCAGCTTTCAAAGAACGGCGTGGAAAAATTTAGGCCAAAGCTGCAATCCTCTGGAGGTACACAAAACAGTGTCAGGCCCCAAAAATACACGAGTGTGTGCTTTTGTAGAACGCCGTCCCAAAATAGATGAAGTGCGGAAGCCACGGTGTGTAAAAGGGGATGAACACGTGGATCCCAAATTAGACGGGAGGCGTTGGATGATGCAAATCTGTGGATGTGGAGGGAGCTGCTGTCTGCAGAGGAGAGAGAGAGGCCGTCATGTCACCATGTCACACCTAAAGAGCCCCCCCCCCGACAGGCTGCGCTCCACCCAGGGGCTGTTTCCCTGCTCTAAAGCGAGAGAGAAGTCATAGCTGTAACCACTTTTTTTTTCTTCCTCTTCTTCTGGCTCGCTTTGTCTGTGATCACTGAAACCAGGATGCAGAGATGAAAACAAAACAAAATGTCGCACCGGATATTTGCTGTGCTCTCGGACGGTGAGTTCTCTCACCGTGTTTGCTCTGAAAAACCAAAACGCCTCGACACATTCAGCTCTATTCAACAGTTTTTGATCTTTTCTCCTAATAATTAAGATCATTTAACTTGTTTTAAATTAATGGAGAGATCTGAAGTTTACATCCACTCACCAGGAGCATGAATGTCATTAAATCCAGGCTGTCAGAGGTTTATTTGAACCTTTTATTTTCCCAGGGCGGAGCGGCCACACGGCACACAACGTCAAGGATTTTTCAAACCAAGAACTGGGAGTTTGAGTTTATTTTATTGAATGGAATTTTTTTGTTTTGTTTTCTCAAAATTAGCTCAAGCCCGTTACGCACATATATTCCCCGAAATCTGTTGATAAGTAGGTCTGCCATGTCTTTGAACTTGACAAAACCAAGGCCTGTTAATGTCTCATTGGTGATCGGGATTGACCGCAGCTGGTAGTTTCTCTTTGCCAGCCTGAAAATAATTAGTTTGACAGCACCTGTTGGATTGGCTAATGCTCACAGCAAATAGGAAGTCCAAGAAACGGAGTTCAAATTGAGCTGAAAACTTTGCCGGTGTCTCTGTCCGCAGTCCTCATGGACTGAGAGGGTGCCGTCCAAGAAAGGAGCCCCTCAGAAGAAAGACGTAGCTGTTAGGCCACTATGACAAGACGGATGTTTGCAAGAGTCAAGGTGAGGCTTTCAAACCTAAGAAGACTGAACCAACTACCAAGCATGGCTGTGGTAGCATCATGCTGTGGGTGGAATCATGAAGGAGGAGGTCCACCTCCAGATTCGTTACCTTCGCTTCAAATCAGCAGCTGCACGGTGGGAGCCTGGAAAATGACTGGATGCTCCAAGAACAACGATCCCAAACACGTGTCAGAACTGGTTTCTGATCGGACAAAACGGGAAGCTTCAGGAATGGCCTTCGGCACTCAGCACTGCTGCAAACGTGAACGATGAGTAAAAGCCAGAGCCGAGCCAGGAAACCAATTATTTCAAATGAACTAAACGGATTCTGCTCAGAAGAGTGGTCACAGAGCCAGCCAGAAACACGCAGGAAGCTTGGTTACTGTTTAAATCATTCATTAAAGCCCAAAAGTGTCTGATGAATGGATATAAACGTCTGACTGCATCTGTAGGTTGTGAGATCTCATTAGGACTGAAAACTATAAAAACAGCTTTATCATAAACCAACAGTTCTTAAAATGCTTTAATTTAGAATATGTATATATAAATCTCCCTACCCTTTGATTCTGAACTGAGTTGACCTTTGCTTACACCTGTGGACATAAAAAACAAACTAACTTTGAAACATTTATTTACAAAGAATTTCAGGCCCACACAGGAATATTTGTGGGGTTTTATTTTTCTATTTTATTTATTCATTTATGACATTTTAAAAGGATGGGGGCTGTTTCAGCAGCTATAATAAGGACGCAGGTATTCCCCCTGCAGTTAAATGTTTCTGTCACCTAATTTAGATTTTGAGTGACGGTGAGACGGCCGCCTGGAAATTTAGAATAAGCATCGAGGGACTTTACCAAAGCAGGAAAAAAAAAAAGAACACGCATGTTGTTCTCTCGCCAATGTGTGAATACGCCTCTGTGGCGATGGAGACACTACATTAAAGGCAAAGTTTAAAATGAAGCTCAGCATCAGTATTATAACCTATGGGTGACTCTGAGTGGTCACAAAAGCTGCTCCTGTACTCCATCTGCCCCAACTGTTCATCTTTGACCTTTTGACCCTTTGACGACACAAATCAGACAGAGGTGAGATGGGTTCTACTCAATCCTTTGGCTGCTGATCGTTCTCGTCCAGTAGCGAAAGAGTCAGCAAGGTGTCGTTTTGGCGAAACGGGTCTTGCCGGGATCGGTTTTGCAGAAAAAAAAAGAAAAAAGCATCTTGAAGGCGGAGATTAACAAAGCGAAGCCGTTTTGACAGCCTTAAGCTTTCTGGATGGTGGCAGGGAGGCCATTGTTCCGTCAAGACACACCTCGCGGCTCGGCAGTCAAGGGTGCTGACAGAAACGGCGCGTCTGCAGACACGCGCCATTCTTTAAGTCGTGACAGAACAAAGCAGGCGGATCCCTCGATGGCACCGATAACAGCCCGACTTGCAACGGGGGGGGGCCCCGAACAATGACACATCTCAGGCTGTCTAGACGGAGAGCGGGGCCGTCATTGGCTGACAGCTGAAGATCTCTGGGGGAGGAGGGTGGAGGGGTTGTAAGAGCACACACACAGCTACACTCACCTGTTTTTAGCTGCTTTCTTACTCAATGTGTTTCTCCATGCAGCAGTGATGCGCTGTGACAGGCGCAGTGGGAGCTTCTAGTGCTCCGAGAAACAAGTCGTAAAACAAAATACAGCTGGGGACGGATCCTACACACTGCCAGAAACAGGTGGAATGAATATGTTTTAGAACATTTGAATGAAAATGCAAAAAAAAAAAAAAAGAAATCATCTGACGTTGAACCCTTTTAAGTCAAACCCTGTAATATAATGTGTGATCTTTTTCGACATCATTCACAACATGTGCATATTTCTGTTGTGAATGAGTCACACCTACTAATCAAATTTCAGCTCAGTATCTGTAAAACTGACCGAGTTGTAGCCATTTTTGTGTTGTTTAATATAGATTAGCTGTGGCAGCCATCTTCAATTGTGTTGGCTCCAAAAGTCAATCAGTTGTCGATGCGCATCTAATTATTACTCTCTGAGAGTTTCGTTAATATCCATCCAGTGGTTCATGAGATATTTTGCTAAAAGACAAACAGGGTCAACTCTAAGGGTTAATGCTGAATATTAAGGGAAAGGTTTTGCATAACGAGAAGCTCTTGGGGCCTTTGTTGGGGATGACTCTCAGCTACAACCACACCAAACATGAACTCTTAGTAGTTTAAAAATTCTTCCGAAGAAACACGATACGAGTCAGCTGATTGTAGTTCTGTTACTTAAGCGTAGTATTGTAAGACTCCGCACACTGAAGGGTTTCATGATGGCTTTTTGATTAATTAGCATACTGTGAATGTTTTTTTCTCTGTTATCAACACAGTTTGATTATCTTTCACCCTACAAAAAGCTGTATTTGTCCAAAGATATGACCTCCTTCTTATAAAAAATGTTTCTAAAGATGAAGCTTCACAGGAAATTGGCCAAAACTCAATCAGTCATCAGAAATTCTGGTAGATATCTGTTTCTGGAAATGTTTTAAGCATTTTTAGCTCACGGCAAACAGGGACGCGACAAAACCTGCTTGACAAAAGCTGGTAAAATCTGAAATATATCTATTTATATTTTTGACAAAATAACAAAAAAAAAAATTGCCAATGTTTAAAAAAGACTAAAATCTGTCCCACGGGGCTGCATAAAACAGGTTCAGACACTGTGAGTTGATGCTGAATTCAGATTTTACTCTTATCTACAACTGGTTATAAAAAAAATAATAATAATAACAAATAAATAAATAAACACAACAGCGGTGCAGATTATCTCCAGCAGGAATTAGCCAGAGTCTCGAGGGACATATTGATTTGGAGCCCAAGTGTTTTTTGTCTTTTCATCTTCGGCAGGAAATTGCCTTTTTACTCAAAGTTTGGGAGGAAACTCTGATTAAAGAGATCTTCTGCACGCTCGCTCCGACTTCGCTCAGAACTAACGCCCCTGTTCCACTTTTTCTTTTTTCTTTTTTTTACTTTGTGTGGAGTCTGAACTAAAATTGCTCAGATGAACCCTGATGTTAAACTCTCAGCTGCCATGAAGCCCATCAAAGATGAAATGTTTAAAGCCGATAGCTGCGTGATGATATATTTTATAGATGTTTTTTCACAGCTGTAAATATAAGCATGATGCTGGGGCGGCTGTGGATCAGTGGTTGGAGCAGTCAGTCGTCCTCCAGTAAGAGAGTTGGAGGTTTGATTCCTGGCAGCAGCCATGTCTCAACATGTCCCTGAACCCCTCACTGCCTCCGATCTGCCCCATCCGTGTATGAATGCGATCTAAAGCACTGATTAGTCCCTATAAAAGGATTTATTCCGATTAGCTGTGTAGAGACGTAGCAGAGTGTGTGTGTGAATGTGTGTGTGGATGAGGAAATGAGGGCACAGATTATGTTGTAAAGCCCTTTGATTAGCCTGGTTGGCCAGAAAGGTGCGTTACATCATAAGAGAAGCACGTAACCCTGGATTTAACTTGTTAAGCAGCTTCCCCTCGATTATCTTTAATTTAAAACGGAAACTATAAATTTCACACACTTTAAACACCTGAACTGCTTCCCTCTGGTGAGCTCAAACATAACCTGTTAATTGTCGCTTTTAGTTAATATTAGGTTGCCTTCTCTGATTTTGTTTAAGCCTGTTTGCTGACTTTCATTTTAGTTTTTTTTTTTGTTTGTTTGTTTTTAAACTACTCTGCCTTTAGCTAAACTACAAGGATCAGAGAACAAGTCAGCTTTTTGTACATCAGCTGATATATAAAATATGAGACCAAAGAGGAAACATTGTTGAAAAATGCGAGTGTTTGTGACCTTGGCTGCAACAAAAAAAAAAAGGCTGTTAAACAGAACTGATGGAGAAACACACAACGAGGCTGCAGAACAGCTTCATGGATTTGGTCCATGTTCTGGTGGGAAAAAAACATCATCTTCTCCCATTAATGCAGATTCTTCTTTTTTTTTAATGCTTATCATTAAGGAGCAAATTTTGGCGAAGTCTGCGCGGAGACATTTCGATCCTTAAGGCCTGAACCAATCTGCTAACGATGGAGAAGCTTCTGGAAACTGAGGAGAGAAATGCTCTCGGTTTGCGGAAGCTTTAGAGTATTTGTCAGTTCTTGTGACTAACGAGATCAGAAATGCGCCGTGATTTAATAAGCGGTCTAATACAGGATGTACAACCCCTCCGCACTGATCCAACCTGACACACAGGCAGTGTTGAAGTCATGAATCAGAGCCTGAGGAGGGCGAAGCTGGGTTTCACTCCTCTTTAAGGCGCTCAAAAAGAAACGGTTTAATCTTCATTTATTTACCGACTTGCAGGGGTTTCCCCACAGAGTCAGTGTCAGTTATTTATAATAGTTTTCACTGCTGAAAGAAAGGCGGGCGATTATGTAGTTATACGCGCATGTGATATGCGAAATACATCAATAACAAGTGGATGGATGGTAATGAAACTCTCAGAGAAAAATCATTGAACATACCCCAACAGATGATTAATGTTTGGAGCCAAACTGATCCAAGATGGGCGCCACAGCTAATGGAGCTTAGCTAACACACAAATGGCTACGACTCAGTCATTTTTACAGACACTGAGCCACAGTTTGGTGTGACAGCAGCTGAGGATCGTCCCCGACACGAACTCCAACCACGCAAGATCTTTGTTCCAAATTTTTCCCTTCAGGGCATCAGACGATACGCCTTCTTTCAGACTCAAATGTCAGGCCGCCGCAGCCGACAGGTACACGCCGGCCCTCTTTAAGCTGCGACGGACATGAGAAGCATGTGGACTGTGTCGGCAGTTAAAGCAGGAAGGAGGGCCACAAACCCAGCTCAAATAAAGGCCGCCTCCCCCCCGCCCCCCGCCCCCTGGCCTTTTGTGTGCCTGTCCGCGTGGATTTACGTCTAGGTGTGCACGAGCGCATGAATAAGTGCTCAAATGTAGAGGAACAAAAAAAAGATGAATCCCTCACACAGGAAAAAAAAAATCTGAAAGACAAGCGCGTTTTCGGCATGGGGCTGTGGGTGCGACCTTTCACCCCAGGGGCCCATAATGGTGCTTCATCTAAAACCACCGGGGGATAAAATCAGAGCAGCAAACGCAGAGTTTGAATAAGTTTTCTCAAGTGTTTGTTTGTGATGTGGCCACATGTTGGTATATTGTCTCTGATGTATTCTCTGTTAACATTTCTTCAGCGTGGAGATTTCAGGGAGGTTAAGTGCAGCTAATGTGATCATTTTAGGTGGACTTCTTTGTCAGCTTTTTGGCTTCATGTGAGGAACTAACGTTTGCATGCATTTTGCACCAGCCGTGGTTGTTGTTGTGGCTACAAACAGCAAGAAGAATATTCTGTGTTTACCACTGAGTGTTGCTCAAGGTCCCACTTTCTGGTTAGCTGGCTTTCTTGTGAAGTCTGCGGGCGGAGGGGGATCTATGTCAGTTTTTTTTTTATGTCTAGAAATGATACAAAATTGGCTGTAACTTTGTATTTTCATGCATGGTCCTAAAGGAGAGTCGCTGAGCTGCGGGGTAACGTGCACAGACGACAGAACTCTTCAAAATCACATTGCTCTTTGGGGTTTTTTTGTAGCTCAGGTCCAGTGGGCAAAGAAGGTTGATTTTTCAAAACCTGAAGCTTTTGTCAAGCCGCAGTCGCACAGGACGGTGTTGGAGGCCACACAAATACTCGTAGGCAACAGCAGTCTCCAGGGCAACTGAGTGACCCATTTTCATTTGTTCTCTCGTCTTTTTTGGAGCGGAGATGGCGCCGGCTGTTGTGGGGGTGGTACTTACACCCGGATGATAGCGGCGGCTCATCAGGTGAATGGACTGAGAGGAAAGAAGAAGAAGGGTACGAAGGAAACATAGGGCTGAAGAAACTCCAGAGAAAAGGTGTTAGTTATCCACTGAACCCATTCAGACCTGATACACAGTAAAGTGAAACATAAACAGCAAAGTAACATAAGAGCAAAGTCAAACATTTACAATAAAATAATTAACCTCTCAATTGCTTGTTGTTTTGCTATGTGTAGTTTCTTTCAGAGGCTGACCAAAAACCAAATAAATACAGAAACTAGAAGCACATAGAGATCACAACCCTCCGCCAAGGCCATTTTTTAAAAAAAATGTAGGATTGTGATCCGGATCACTTGTTTTTTGAGACAACCCCAATACTTCCTGATGTGGAGGTGTCACGTGCCTTTGCTCAAAGTGATATTCAGCTCTGAGACCCATGAGATGAATGTCAGTGCATCAACATCTTAAATCTTTGCAGAGAAAGGTAACAGCATTAAAACAGCACCGTGACGATATGAAAGTATGAATCACTATTTGTGTTTTCCAGCTGTTTTACTCATGTTAACAAAGTAATCATCAGTTATGCAAGTTTTTTTTTTTTTTTCCTGCCACATTAAAGATTTACACTCAGGCAGCTGGGTAATAATTGCGACAGAGCTCCATGCAGCGCAGGAACTCATCAGACACTGACGTTCTCCGAAAGGAGTCGAGTTCAGCCAGTGTTCAGTAAACCATGAAATGAAGTTCATCTTCAGTCATCATGTTTACTCTTTTGGGGGGAAACTGCAGAACCGATCTGGCTGCGCGCGCAGCAGTTTAACGGTTACAAACAATGTTTTATTCACTGTACGTGGCTGTTAATGGGAAAGTAGATGTGGTGGCGTCGAACAGGAACCACATTTGCATTCCGCTCATTTTCCCCAAAACAAACCGACTTAATTCCTCTTCCTCGCTCTGCCCTGATTGGTGTTTTTTTTTTTTCTGTGTTTGTGTCATAGTCAGGAATGCCCCAGACTGTGTGCTCAGGCACCATGTTTACCACTCCCAGTGGCTTCAGCCCTCATCTGGCCTGCGCTGAGCCCAGGGGGGAGGAGGAGGAGGCCCCGCAGGAAGGCCCGGGGCCCGGGGCTTGCCTGGCCGACGGGCCCCCGATCACCTCTGCCTCCCTGGACACCCTGATCCAGAACCTGGTGCCGACTGCGGACTACTACCCCGAGGTAAACTGAATTATGTCGCTGTTACTGCTGAATTAAACCAAATAATAGTTTATTAAACTAGATTGTGGAGCTTTCAGTTAGTCAAGACAAATAAAAATAATCGAACAAAGTGGCAAATAAATAAGAATCAGGTGACAAACTGTTGGAAGGTTTCGTAGAAAGAGAGGCAGATTAAGAGAATGGGGTGTTGCATTTGTTGCCTGGCAACAGTTGAGCTGATGACATCACATGCATGTCTGACAGGTGACACAGGTGAACTCCCTTTGAACCTCCTGTAACACAGAAACTCACCGCTGACAGTTTCAGTGTGCAGGTAGCAGTTTGTCTCCATAAAATGTTCAGCGTTTCACCAAACGTTATTCAAAGTTAAAACTCTAAAACCGTTTCACCGGTGCCGCCCTACACCCGTGATGTTCACTCATCAGCTTGTGTGGGTTTTCTTTCTTTTTCCAGGCAATTATTCACGAATTTATGCTTTACAGAAAAGAAAATCTAAAAAAAAAGACAATATGATCAGAGCTACTGCGCCTATTTTAAGCTCTGTCAGTCCATTCAGGTCTCCCAGTCCCATCACTGGCCCCAGGTCTTTGACTAAAGTGTTTCCTGCTTTATTTAATTTCAAACAACGGGATTGTTTTTGTAGATGCAGTGGGAATGCGTGACTAAACGTCTCCTTCTGACCTTTTGACAGAAAGCCTATGTGTTTACCTTCTTGCTGAGCGCCCGTCTGTTCATTCCTCCGTCGGAGCTTCTCGCCAGGGTGTGTGAGCTGTGCATCAAGCAGCAGCAGCTGGATCAGAGCCCGCTCGACACGGTCAGCCCTGCGCCGCGCGTAAACACACGTTCCAGCGTGTGCACAGCCCGGATAATGAACTGCAGCATCAAAAGCGTTCAGTCATACTCATGTTCTGTGTGTGAGCGATCTTGCTCAATTCTGCAAGTACAAGGAGATTTTGTGTTTGCTAAACAACAGGCTAAAGTTCGCAAGTTTGGGCCCAAGATCCTGCAGCTGCTGACGGAGTGGACAGAGACGTTCCCCTCGGATTTCAGGGACGAGAAGATGGTCGGGCACCTGAAGGACATCATCCACAGGATAGCTCCGTGTGATGAGGTACTCAATAAGGCTGTGGCTGCGTAAGCATTGAATCACCCTCATTACTGTCCTGTTAGAAACATTTTTTTCCTGGATCTTGTCGTGCACATTTAAAATAAAAAGTGCAACGTGTACACCAAAACACGCAGCTCGATCAGGAATAGTGCGCTGTGACTTTTGATAGCGGTACTTCGAACAATGTAGACAAAACTTGCAAAAAAAATGCATATGAAAGATTTTGGCGAAACAGATGAGAAACCCCAGCCCTCTTTGGAGCTCTGCAGCTCAGGAATACTTTACAGTACAAACAAGTCTAAGTAGGTCACAGAAAGTTGTGTGTTCCATGTCTGAACTGATATTTTTGATATCTTTTACGTTTTTTGACAAAATCTCGGTTTAAATTTTGTGCTTTTTGTGAGATTTTTCCACAGAATGTTCAACTGACCGTTGATGATGTCACTCTAACTTTAAAGCTGGCTAAAATTGTCTTTTTTTTTTATTTGTTTGTTTTGCAAACAAACTCTTCTTACTCCCACAAATTTTATGGTACATATCCCAGTTATACCTCAAAACATACACATGTTTGTCTTCTTTCACCCAGTGTGTCTCTCACTGCTGTAGGACTTACGGTTTTCTCTCATAAATTAACGGTTTTCTCTCAGATCAAAATAGTCTCTTCAAAACTGAAAGTAAAAGATTTTTTTAACTCATCATATCACTTAAAACATAAAACATGTACTGTATGTTAAGGTTCATGTGTGACTAGAGGCTTCTGCTGCTCGATTTTACACACCGTTTGTTCAAGGCTTACTTTTCAGGGAGTGACAGACCCAGACGTGTGGTTACCATGGTGACCCTAACGAGCCACTGCAGCAGCTTTACCTTTCCTTCTGAACTTGGTCCTCTTCACACTTCTTCTACACTTTTTCAAACATTAAAATGCAGGCGTTCGGTTTTAGTTTCGATTATTACAAAGTTATCATTTTGCACAGCAGCTGCGTCGACACCCTTCAAAATTTCCTCAGAAACTCTAGTTTTTATTTACAATGGGGATTTTTTTTTCCATTTTTAGAAAGATGTTGACCTAAAATGACCAGTTACTGAAGGAGTCAGCAGTTTGTGCTGCACTTTCTTTTTCTTTTTTTTTTACCTTTTTTCTACACATTTTCGCTTCCAACTTGTCAGACGCTTAGTCAGGATGTTTTGGTTGGCAGTGTGTCATATTTTTTTTTTTTTTTGATACGTAGTGAGCCGATCTGCGGATGCGTTTTTCAGGGTGAGGACTGACAATGACTGACAGCGCTAAGCTTTGGCGTTTTGGCAGCGGAAAATATTCACTTGCGCTCCAATCAGGGGACCTGAGTTTCTTAATCCCTGAGTCTACCCCGAGGGGTATTTATCCCCAGGGGATTTACCCCGACGTGTTAGGATTTGTGATTTCCCTGCATGTCAGAAAACGAGCACAGAAAAGTGACATCAACAACCTCCTACCTGGCATCCAAGTTTGACAAATTCGAAGCGAGAAAAGGCTGCTTTATGAAACAGATGTGGTTAGAAATGATGATTTATTACCGCCGCCGCCTCTGTAGAACGTGAAGAACAGGGTCAGAGTGTCAGTGTGGGCTGAGTAGCCACAGCCCAGCTGTTACACAACCCTACAATGCAGCAGAGGGAAGAAGGAAGGATATTAGAGGTCTATTTGTAGCTCGGGGGGGGGAATAGAAGGAGGGAGATGGATGGAGGAAATCGGGGGATGGGAGGGAGAAAAAGGTAGAGGAGAAGGAGGGGGTGATGAAATCAGGGCGGAAGAGTAGTAAAAGTGGAGGGAGGACGGGTGGTGATGTATGTGCTGCTATTTGCATCTGGCTGACTGCAGACATGTGGGAGCTGCGGCTCTGGGTCATGTGTGAGGCAAACTGACCCAGTGGCCTGTGAGAACAGTCATCTGGAGGGTGGGGCACGGAGACACAACAAGATGCAAATACTTCTTTCTCCCCCTTTGGGATTGCTAACTTTCCTCTTATTCAATATTTTGGTCCACGTGAGGAAACCGAAGTACCCGGAGAAAACCCACGCGTGCACGGGGAACATATGAGCTCCGTGCAGAAAGGAGGCGAACCTGCGACCTTCGTGCTGCGAGGGAACAGCGCCAACAGCTGCTCCGCTGTGCCGCCCACTTTGGGAACCACGGAGTTGAATGTTTTTTAGCGTTTAGAACATCCTCTGGTGTGTCATTGATTGAAAATTGACTGTCCCGCTTAAAAAAACAGGCTTGGATTGGAAAAATAATGAGAAACTCCCAGTGGTTTATCTTCAATCTCCATGGCAACAAAACAAAAGCTCTAAACTTATTACAAAACCGGAAACAATCGTGTGGTTTTTTTTTAAGTAAATGTATAAATTTCAAATCGCATTGACATTTTTATTCAACTGAAAATGAAAAAAAATTAAAACAACAAAAATACAGATACAGATAAAAACTGTTGTAATTTAAAGTGTTTGTATCCTGTTTTGGTCTTCCAATCTCTTTATTTATTACTATATAATTTTACCCAGTTCACGTAATTTTGACACTTCACAGACTCGTTATTTTTTTTATAGAAATATTTATTTGCTATATCTTTTTGATGAATGCCATGAAATAAAAAGAACACTTCTAGCTTTAAATAGTGGTGGATTCGAGTATGTTAGTGGTATAAATACTTTTGTTAAAGTGACACAAAATACTGTATGTTTGGTTAAAAATAAAAGCCCTAGCTTCCTGTTTCAGCAGCGGCACGAGGGCTCACAACTTGGCAGCCCACACGCTCTTCTGATCCGTGCCTATCACTAATCTACAAGCCATTAATAAATTATTCATCAAAGATGTTATTGATAGCTCTGCCTCTCCCTCTCCAGGCGTACTGGAAAACCCTGAACCAGATGCTGCAGAAGCTGAGCCAGAGGCTGGCTCTGATAAGCCAGGGGGAAGAGAGCGTCGTCAAGGTCTCCCTCAACGCTTCCTCCATCTCCGCCAAGCTCGTGGCTTTCAAGACCAAGCCTCCACCCATACAGAAGGACATTCTCTCCATCTGCAATGACCCCTACACGCTGGCACAGCAGCTCACCCACGTGGAGCTGGTGGGTCCAGGGGGAGAGAGGGAGGGAGGGAGATCGGTGCAGGGGTTAGACAGAGGTCAGGATAGGATGATAGGATAGATGATAACAAGGATGGACGAGGGGTGGGGGAGGAAAGGATGCTGGAGGAGTGTTAAGGTACTAAGAACAATGAAGCATGAGTGGAGATTTAGTCCATGTCAAGGCCTTAAACGTGAAAAAGACGGCATGATGGGAGGCCAAGATTTGCAGCTTTTACTTTTTATAGCCAGTCCTGCATCAACAACCGTTCACTCAGCGCAATAAAAGGAGGAACAAAGGGAATAATTTCACTAAATATACACAAGAGGGTCTCTGCAGCATCCCTCGCAGTCCACTCATGGCGCTTTTTAGCTTTTTATTCGTGTGCGTCTCGATCGGGGCACGTGTGTCTGAGGGCGGTCGTGTGTCTGTGCGTGCACTTTCTGAGCATGCCTGAGTAAGCCTGTCCTCTCGTCTGAGCTGTGACATCACCCCAGAAGTCAAGCAATGTGCCCGAGGCTGCAGACAAAGAGGATAAAACTGCTGCGGATTTATATGACTTGACAGCTTTGTACTTACGCACACACAGAGAACAAAAAACAGACATGCATGCGCAGTTCACACATTCTGTTTTTTTTTAAATGTCTTAAAAAGGTTTTAGCAACACATCAGTAGTGAGTAATAGTTGCTGTGCTGCTGTCTTACTCTCCTTTTCTGTGTTGGGTTTGGATCTTATCTCAAGGTGTGATGGGTCCTTTGAGTCATTTGTGATTTGCACACACACGCGAGTTGGCTGCTGTTTTTTAATAGAAGTGAATATTGTCTCAAGTGTCACTTTGTGGAAATATGATACCAGTGAGTCACATCAGTGAGTCATTACTTCCTTTTATTGATTGGCTTCCATTACGGAAATGAAACTGGTATTAAAGGGACTGCTTGTGTGTGTGTGTGTGTGTGTGTGTGTGTGTGTGTGTGTGTGTGTTCTTATAGTACCCGTGCTGTATAGGGACATAAATATGTTTGCACTGTTGCAACAAAAAACAAATTCCCGTAATGTAAATCTTTAATTATTTGAGTAAAGATCTGATAAAACAGGAAATGTGAGCAAATAATTGCTATGGTAACGGTAAGCCTGGGGGGAATTGATGTGAATCCATAAAAACATTAGCGTGTGTCTGTTTTCCAGGAACATTTAAGCCATATTGGGCCAGAGGAGTTTGTCCAAGCCTTTGTTCAGAAAGACCCACTGGATGGAACTCAGGTAAGCTTTTATTTTGTGCACTAATGAGTCATTTTGTTAGGACTATTTTCAGAACAAACACTCATATATGTATTATTAGATTAGTGAACCTCTGGATGTTTTGCAACATTCAATGCTCAAACCCATTGCAGTAAGGCAATAGGAAGAATAAAATCGGTAAATAACTTTAACTTCTGTAACTTTCTTTCTGTTTTTTTATTCGATTTGTGTGTTTTGGTGTCTGTTTTGTCTGTGAAAAGCCCAAGTGATGAGTTGACATTTTCTGTAGCCATGATTCTGAGGTTTTAAAGGTGAAAGTCACCAAACATATAGTCAGGAAAATGTGATCAGTGTTCATAAACTTTATGTTTCAAACTACCAGGTTTTACCTGACACCGTCAGTTACCCGTGTATTTTCAGCAATATTTACTGTTTGGTGCATAAAAATGAATTTTACAGCAAATATCATCCAAACTTTGGACTTCTCGTTAACTTATTAGCAGTAATTTTCTGAAAACAAGCTATCCTCTTCTGCACACTTTTTCTTTAATCTTTTTCTGTTTAAAAAAAAAAACTATGCATAGAAGTCAGAGAAATACAGACATTATTATAAGAGTATATATTTGATATGGCTGGGTTTAAAAACAATGCAAGAGAAACAAGATTTTAAAATAAAACAGAGAGCTCACAGGGAACCAGTACCATCAAACCTGTACAGAGAAAACAAGAAGTATATATATGGTGAGAGGAGTGATTACTGAATGAACAACAGGCGTGAGAAGCTGGGAGTAACGAGGCACAAAGAAACTACAAACTAGAAGCAAATAAAAGTTATAAAAAAAAACTGCAACCATTATTATATTTAGCAAGACAAAGACTTAATTAAAGCCTTAAAACATCTAGACTGTAATCTGGAGTTAAGCTTCAGAAACTCGTCTTACACAAACATTTACATTTATTAGTTTGGTTTGGATGTCTCGACTCAGTAACACAAAAATCAAACTTATCATTTTCAGTATTTCATGTACAATAAGAGCGGTTGGCGCTTTTTCACAAATATATCTGTGTAATTAAATGTAAGATCACTGCTGTGTGGTGTCTGTAAAGACAGGCTTGGCTTGTGAAAATAGTAGCTGCGAATACATTAAATGTTATTGTTTCAGTTCTCACTCGAGGCCTTTTTATTGAGAACTTAAAACTGTTAGCGTTCGCGGTTCGTTGGCGGTTGATGTCGCAGATAAGATGGAGAATCGCTGTGAAACTGAAGAGTCTTGTGTTCGTTTCTCACTGACAGCTGTTTGTCAAATTCACACAAAATAAGAAAAGCAGATAGCTGTTTGGTCATATAGCATGTTAGAATAATCTGCTCATTGCTAATTCCACCCGTGTAGGTAAAAATATGTGCGATATATTCCGCCTCGTCTAAACTCTTATTCAAATGAATAACATTTGTAAAATTATGATTTTACTTGGATGATCACAACATCACTTTGACTTAAAAAAATGATTTTGTTATTAACAAAAACAGATATTGTGGCAGAATTATAAACTGGAATTAGGATTTGTCAGCATTTCCAACTGAACGGTTGTGATCTGTAATGAGAAATCTGTCCTCATGAATAGCAAATGTGTTCCCATTTGTCCCACGGGGGATAATATTACGTGGATACCGACATGTTATTTTTGACGAGCGAGATTCGAATTGAGTGTATCTGCGACACATATTCAATCCAGCGCTTAAATGGGGCGCCAGATGAATCCGTTGATTGGAAGAGACAGGAGCAGTAATAAAGTATGTGCTGGGGTGATTTGTCAGGAGTGAGCATCAGCCCGAAGGAAGCAGCACATAAAAGAAGATTAATGTCTAAAACCGCCACCTCACTCATCGAAACCCTCTTTAACCCATGGTCAATCTAAAGCTGTCAGAAAAAAATGTCTAATGTTAAACATTTGATATAAACCTTTAGATTTATATCTAAATATATTTAGATTCTATTGCCTTCCACCACCTCTGTCATGTCTTTGTCTTTTTTTCACTCGGGGGTCGGCCTTTAGACAGGAAGCCTACTAATGCCAATACATTTCTCCACGGTAGTGCTTCCTCTCCTCACCTCTGGTGTGTGTGTGTGTGTGCATGTGTGTGTATCACCAGCAGCCGTGTTTCAGTGATCAGAAGAAGAAAACCTCCAACCTGGAAGCTTATGTCCGCTGGTTCAACAGGCTGTGTTACCTGGTGGCAACAGAGATCTGCATGGTGAGCAGGGAAAAAGAAAAACAGCACCAAGAGCTATTCTGATTCTGATGCTGGAGTTTAGAGGAAAAACACTCAGAACTCAACACATCTTTCACCATGAAGAACAAACAACAGAATAAAATTATTCTCTGAGATATGGCTTTGAAAAGTACTGCATATTTAGAAAGACATATTAGAATATGTGCACAGTCATGTTGTGCCTTATCATTTGCTAATCTACATATGAGGGGGCAGCAGGTAATTGAAGCTTATATGTTAGAGCATCACTGCCCCCTTGTGGATATTTTTAGTTACTACAATCTCTCTGACAATAATTTGGTTTGTATCAGTAAAATAATGGATCTCGTTTACTTTGAAAGAATTTATTGAATTTGGATGGAAAATATATATATTTTTTGTCTGTGTTTTACAGCCAGCAAAGAAGAAGCAGAGGGCCCTGGTCATCGAGTTCTTCATTGATGTGGCCAGAGAGTGTTTCAACATCGGAAACTTTAACTCCCTCATGGCCATCATCTGTGAGTTGTCTGTTTCACGAGACAAAGATGTGCTACAAAGTCACAGTTGCTCTAGTATTAAAAGCTAAACCTTTCCTGTAGCTGGCATGAATATGACTCCTGTGTCCCGACTGAAGAAGACTTGGGGTAAAGTCAAGACAGCCAAGTTCTTCATTCTTGAGGTAAAGTCATGGCACCCGTTCACTTTTACAGGCTTTTAGAGGGTGGGTAAAAAATCCAAAGCTGACTGTTTGTCGGCTGTTTCAGCATCAGATGGACCCTACAGGCAACTTCTACAACTACAGGACGGCCCTGAGGGGCGCTGCCCATCGCTCTCAGACTGCCAACAGCAACCGAGAAAAGGTTGGGGCTTGAGCGTCACTAATACTCTGAGAGATTATTGGGTTTAATTCATAATTTCTTCTATATAAATGACAATATACATTCTGGTCCTCCTCAGATCGTGATTCCCTTCTTCAGCCTGCTGATAAAAGACATTTATTTCCTGAATGAAGGCTGCGCCAACCGCCTGCCCAACGGCCACGTCAACTTTGAGGTGCCTTTCCTTCTAAGTCTTCCTCTTTGATTATCAGGCTTTACACTTCCCCTAAATCAATCAATCAATCAATCTGAATGTTTGCTCGTTTTTGTTTCGTTTACTTGTTGTTTAGAAATTTATGGAGCTGGCGCGACAAGTCGGGGAGTTCATGACCTGGAAGCAGGTGGAGTGTCCTTTTGAGGAGGATCAGGCCATCCTACACTACCTCCACACGGCTCCCATCTTCAGCGAGGACGGTGAGAACCGTTTAATAGACATGACACGCACCACACCATACAAGCACTTCCATCAGTGTTGCCCTCCAGTTAACATACAGGAACTTAATTGATTCCTGCCGTTTAATATTTGGTTATCAGGTCAAATATCTGTAAAATCAGCCCCATTCCTTGAGTGGACTTTGTGTTTAGATCTAATAATCATAAATTACCGTGCTAATATTAGCATTTAGCACATGACCTGTGCTAAATGCTAATATTAGCATTTAACACATGTCTGATCTGTGCTTCAGGTTTGTAGAGCCGCTTGTGCGACGTTTTGGAGAGGAGTTTCCAATATGCTGGGCGAAATAGATTTTCTTCATCGTGTTTCGTTAATTATTCCCCTCTCCTCTCACTCGTCCTCAGGGCTCTATCTTGCATCCTATGAAAGCGAGAGTCCAGAAAACCAGGTAGAGAAGGACCGATGGAAAGCACTCAGGTGAGAACTTGTTCATTGAAATTCCTTGAAGGAAGGCGTGTCGCCCACCATCTCACCTGATCTGTGCTTGGATTATATTTCAGAGACTCTCAGCTAAGATCACAGCAAACTTTAGCTTACTGTCTGTAAAACTGACCGAGTTGTGGCCATTTTTTGTGTTTTCTAAAGTTGATTAACTGTGGCAATCATCAGGTTGACTCCAAACGTTAATCAGTAGATGTAAATTCAGAGATCAGATACATTATTCAATTAGGTTAATATGTTATTGCCACCACGATGATGACCATAAATAAAGATTTTTGCATTTAAAAAGGCAAATATGATCAACTCTCCTCCTCTTGTCGTCTCTGTCCCATCAGGTCCAACGTCCTGGCAAAGACATGAGTGGAAGACAACCGTAACCGTCACTGGAGCGCGTCTTCTCTTTGCACTAAACTGGACTGTGAAGGAGCCTAAAGCTGGTACTTAGGTGTTGTTTTGTTTTTGTTTTTGTTTTTTATGAACAACCTGTGTGAAGAAGAAGAAAAAAAGTGACGACGAACAGGATTCATCGACATCGAGTGTGAAAAATAATTTTAAAATAGTTCGAAAACCGGAACAAAAAGTAATCAGAATGGAGCTGCAGTATGATGGAGAGGGATGCAGCCGCTCCGTCCCTTTCTGCGTGTTTACTCCGTGAAGATGTTTACTACCTTAGGACGTACAGTTGCAGGGAAAACCACCTCGTTGGATCAACCGTCTCGTGTATTTTCTCCTCTCCTTTTATCTTTTCTGCTTTCATCCAGAGCCTCAATTAAGTATTTGACCATAAAGTACTGTAACCGAACACAGAAACGACGAGCAGGGCGCTGGTTAGCCCAAATTTCACAAGTCAGCTGAAGGAATCTGTGCGGACGTCATACCTGTAAATGTGTGTGTGTGCGTGTGTGTGTTTACAGCATCACTGTCTCGTGTCGAACGACTCGAGAACACGTTTCATCTCATTTATTTATTTCATTTTAGTGGAAAAGAACTGGGATCGTGTACTTTTTAAAAAGTGTTTACTCTGTTTTTTAAATGTATTGTGTGCCATTAATGTAAAAAAAGCCAACCTGCTGTAATATCGTCACGGCGACAGCAGACTTTAGGCCAGGTGTAGATTGTGTACATGTGATATTATGACTCCCCCCTCCTCCCCCCCTCCTCCTCCCTCATCTTTCTGCTCTCCAGGAAGTTTCCTCTGACTGATGTTCAGTTGTCTTGATATATTTATGGAGATCTCTGTGCTGACAGATGTAAAGTTTTTATTGTAACTTTCCTTCACAGAAACACGAAGTCCTACGGCAGGCCACGTCGGGTGGGTTCAAAGGGGCATTAGCGTTTTAAAAACTATTCAACCTTGCAGTGAAGTGTTGCTTTTTATCAGTGGAAGGGAAATTTCGATTTGAAGGGAGAAACTCGTGCCACGATTCAAGTTCCTTTTGACTAGTAACGTGCTGTTTTGTGGTATTACCATCGGGGGCTTTGTAATTAGACGCTTCTTTAAAGCATTCAGTTATTGATTGATGTCAGTGTTCTCTCTTTTACGAAGCACCTTTCCCTCTCTATAGGCCCGACTTTAACCCTCCCGCCTGATCTCTCTTCATTTATAAACTTGCTTTCACTGTTAACTCCTTCCTGGATAAGTTATAGAAAAACGATGAAATAAAAAAAAAAAACAACATAAACGTGATGTCAAATCTGCCATTCATGGTGAAAAATGTGTTTGAATAAAACATCGACTGTGCTGGTAAACATGTACTCTCAATGACAATCGCCTGCATAGCATCAGTTTTGCTCTTTTTATCCGCTATCGGACTGCCAGATCCATCGCTATTATTTTGTGTAACATACAAAACCACGAGCGGCTTAAAGACTGGAATGATTTCGGTTTTTCTCCGGGGTGTTTGGGTCACCTTTGGCTTTGACATCACTGCAGGATTTGTGGTTCCTGAAACAAGCTTTTAATAAAAAAAAAAAAAAATACCCATGCTCACTTTCCACTGGGTCTTTTTTTTTTTTTTTTTGAGTCGTTTTTTCTTTTAATGCTTGCTTCTACATTCACAAAAACAAAGTAAAGATTAATCTAACTGCTGTGAATATTTACAAGTGTTTTCCTAAGTAGAAGAATTACAATAACTCCTGTGGAATTGACGGTTTCTGTAAGTAAAATAGGGATAAGTGGTCAGTTATTAAACTAGTTAATTAGTCATTTGACAATTAATGTTTAAAACTATTACTTTAGCAGAGCTGTACTTAACAGAGTTATTGTTACAGAAACATAACTTCACACTACGTTGCTGTCATCTCTAAGCATAACATTTAAAGTTATTCAAATTATTTTGCAATAAAACCAAAACAAGCAAATAATCTGCAGGAATTAATCGGTTTTTAAAAGACATAATTGCTGTTTTGAGGAAAGACTAATGGACTTATCCTTTCAGGGTTAAACTGAATCCAAATTTCTGCAACTGTGAATTGTCATTTTAGGAGAAAATTAACTGTTTCCCTAAAATTAGGTAAAAATAAACCATTCTTTTATTTGATTTAAGGTGTGTACTTATTTTGTTATATACAGTTTTAAGATGAAAAACAGGAAATAAGAGCCTTGCACTTTAGGAAAGCTGCAGTGGTGAAGTGCTCGGAAGCAGCCACTGCAGCAAAAATATGACTTTCAAAGAAAAGAAGTTGGATTTTAAAAAAAATTTGTTTTCTGGAAATTTAATCCTAAATGTTTGCAAATGAAACTTCAGCCTGACAGACGTCTGAAACAAGTTCTGTCAACTGATAACATTTATTTCTTAGCTAATATCTGCCAATGGTGAGCAGGGAAATGGATTTGTACCTTTTCTCCCTAATTTGGATCTGTTAAACAAAAATAATAATAACAAAAAAAAAGACATTTTAAAGAGACAGTTCAGATATTTTGAAGTGGGGTTCTGTTATGAACAATGAAAGCAGCATTTCTTGAAGAATTTATAAATCTTTACACTTCCGTAGGTTTTACATTACACTAATATTAACATCAAATTGTATGGTTAGTTGTGAGTTTCAGCTAGCTGTCAGAATAACTGAGTAATGTAAAACCGATGGTGGAGTAAGAAATGTCAGCATAAACCACTGTGAAACATTTGAAACAGGCGTTGGTTTAAAATGACAAACATCCACTTTGGTCTTGACCCTGCTCAGACTAGCCATTAGCTCATCAGCTCCAGGCCTTTTGGAAAGCTGCTCACAACAGGTTAATGTCTACAGAACCCCACTTCAGATGATATGAGCTATTCTTTAAGTGCTTTTTATTTGACAAAAACTATTCTATATAGCATAAATAAGTACTTAGGTCTTGCGCAACATGGTATTTAAGTGTGCCATCTATAACTTTGGGGCTTCATGGAAATCCGGCAATCTGCAGGAGTTAAGATTTCATTTTATTTACATCAGTTTAAAACATGTTTGACTTCAGTTCAGTTTATTCTCGCAGCTCTTCCTCCTTGCCGAAGGTTATCCGGGCCAGCTTGATGTAACTTTCAAAATGCCTGGAGCCCAGGTAGCCGCCGAAGAAGGTCTGAAGGACGAAAACTGGCCTCATTTTCATGAAGACCGGCCTGGAGATGTCCGCGCAAAAGCGCAGCACGCTGCCCTTCTCCGGCAGGGGAGCCGAGCTGTACTGGGCCGCGAGCCCCAAGTTGACGGGCAAGGCCAGGAGGATGGGGTACAGCCCCCCGCCGACCAACCCGATGAGTGCGCCTCGGATCATCGTGCAGGAGGGGCAGCTGAGGTCGCCGGACAGCAGGGGACCGGAGACCGCCCCGTGGTACAGAGCGGCCGTGGTCAGGAAGGGCAGCACGGCCATCGGCAGGCTGGAGGCGAAGCGGCCCGCCTGGACGTTCAGCACCCTCCGGAACAGACTGTTGGAGACCAGCCCCGCCAGCCCGGCGTTCCCTCCCAGGTACATGGGGCCGTACGTGAAAAGTTTCTGATCGGTGTCGGGCAGCTTGTCGAAGTTCTTCATCAACATTTCGGCAATCGTCGCCTGCGTGAACGCGCCGCGAGGGCCGCTCCTCTGCTCCGCGTTTTCAGACATCTTGGGAGGGAAAGTTGAAGCAAAAAGCGATTTTTAGTATCTCGGTTCAATATCATGTGGTTCTCTTTGCGTTTAGACGGATCTCAGGGCAAACACAGGGCGCAGACATGTAATTTACCCACAAGTCAACGCGCCTGTTTCGTGGGTTTTCGCACCCTGAGTGCGAGTTGTCAGGCTAATTCTCAAATTAAAAGTTGAATACGAAAATAAAGACTATGATGCAGATTTTTGAGTGTATGGCACACACGCATATTTCTTAGAGGAGCACGCATTAGCGGCTATTTGAGGCATTTTTCTGGGTCTGAAGCATCCAAATTACAAACTAAGACCATAATTATGAACGTAAATATTTCTATGGACTTATATACAATGTAAAAAAAACTTTCCTGTTGTTCCTAAAGCATAGTTGTTGGTTTACTACAAAAATGACATTGTAGCGCGCACAAAAAAAAAGATTTAAAAGGCTGTACCTGAAGAGAACAACAAGTCCCATGATGCACCGCGATGGGCATGGCTATTGTGTGTTGCGTCATGAAAATTGGTGAAGAAAGTTCCATGAGCTTCTACGGAAGGTCGCCATCTTTGAAGACGAGGAGTCGGAGGCAATTTCTCAGTCTTTGTCCATAATCTTCAAACAAGCGATATCTACTGACTTTCAATCTTACAACCATTAATTACGGTAACTTATTTTAATCTTTTAAATAGTGGCGGTGTTTTTTATTTTGGTAAATTTGCTTTTTTGTCTCTTTTTCTTTTACAACAATTCGACGTCTCTCCTCAACTGCGAGCTGACCGTTGTTTACGCCGTTGCCATATAAAACATATTTATTTTTAATTTTCAAATCGAAGCGCTGCATTTTTGCATTCTTTTCGGTTGCCACGTTAAAATTTGAGTGAAAACAACAAATTGGGTGTTGTTTTTCAACGTTACAAGTTGTCATTACGTAATTGGAAAATCTCAGGAGCGGGCCGCAGGCCTCCATTTTCTGTCGGTGGATCTCTCCGCAACCAAACTGAACAACAGGCATCTGTTGTTCTAGTCAGCATTAGGATGTCGATTTTTAGTCGAAGAGCCAATCAATATGTTTAACTCACGATGATGCAGTTTCATAACACAAGCATGTAAGTAAAAATGGGTACGGACGTTGATATGACCGAGCTTTAAGGCTTCAGGCCTAGTCGTAGAAATGTCGTTCGTTGCAAATTGTAGTTTCAGACCGTCATAATTGCGACAATACTTGATGGGATTTCTCTCTCTCTTGCATTCAGTTTGGCTTTACATTTATATTTAACATTCGATTCGCTAGGCTAAAATGGCATTTATAAAAAACTTTGTAGATTTTAACCTGGTGAGAGCAAAGATCCTGGCAGAGCCAGGTGAAAGATATTCATGGTAAATACCTGTTAAAAGGAGGTGCATATAATCTTTCATGTGGGCATTTTTCTCCCCTCAACAATGTAAAACGATGCCAATAGAGAGATTTGTTTCCTCGTGTTTGATTAGGATTCTGTCTTTTGAAATAATTTTCTACCCCCTGTTTGTGTTGCAGATGCGCCACTCAAAGCGAATGCGCTCTCCGGGTGTCTGGCTGGATGAGTATATCTGGGAAGAGAGGATGGAGTGTCGCAAACGCAGAAAACGGGACTCCTACAGCAGCGAAAGAGAAAACAGATCCCGAAGGGCTCCCCTTTACCACAAGGCTCATGGCGGGTAATTATTTAGTAGTGTTGGCAAAGCACAGTGCCTTTTGGGACGGTTTTAGAGTTCAGTGTATTTAATACAGCCGGCTGAATTATATTCCAGTTTACCGGTATTAAGATGGAATAATTTTAGCAAGGTAGTGCCACGTCTCTTAAATCTGTTGCAGGGAGCAACATGACAATGTTTACTCGTTGTTGTAGAAACATTGTCTTTTATATATTAGCAGAAATGATGTCCTGTTACACTTCGGTTACTTTAAGCACCACTTTACTGCTTCTGTCAGGTAATTAAAACGTTAAAGTAAGAACATACTCTTAAGAAGCACTTTTATTGCAGATCTAATTATAACTATTAGCTTTGTTTCAGTGAACGGAAGTATTTTTCATATAAATGCCATTGTGCCCGTTTTTCTAAATCAAACAAAATGGAGTGCAATTTAATTGAGCAAACTCACAGGTTTTCTCTTTAAAAAAAAAGACTTTCGATGCAATCTCAATACAGACACCTGGGGGCAGTATTGGACTTCACTTTTGTAATGTGTAACCAGACTGTATTATAGGCAACACGTTGCAGATGTAATTTAAAAATGTAATTTTTAAACTTTTAATAGATATGAATTGATTCTAACCTTAATACTCCCTCTTCTGTTGTAGTATTCAAAAAAAATTTACATATTCATACTCCCTGTTACTGCTGGAGAATAAGAAGAGGTCAGCTTGACAACTCTTTCATGCCTTTTAGGAATTCAGTGGTAACATAATAATTAAAAATCCTTAGCTGCATCTTTGCAGCGCAAGCTATAAATAGTCTTAAACTAATGTACGAGTGTTGGGTGAGTAAATTTAGACCTGAGTGCAAGTAAGTTTTGAAAAAAGATTTTTTTGTTTGAAGTTCATATTAGAAGTTCTGTAGATTTAGGTAGTATGAACATTTTACAGTAGAAACAGTGAAGTTTGTATTAAAGGTAGGAGCACACCTCTTTCTGTTTAACTTGAAGGATCTGATGATAAGTTTATATAACTTGGTTCACAGCACACACACCTTTCTTAAGTATTTCTTGCACAAACTGAAAAATGTTGCAATTATCTGCCCAAGTAAAAATCAATCAAAAACTATTTTTTGTTTGTTTACTGTAAATCAGTTTAACTGTTTTAAATGACTTAATAACTAAACTTCATCTACTTACTTCACCTTCATGTTTATCAAAAACACTGGAGACTGAGCCTAAAATCATTGTTCACAACTACTTTTTCTTTGCCTCAATGACAAATCTCAAATTACTGGATCAAATAGACAGTAAGAATTTAAGCTTTGATCAAAAAATGGTTCCGAGCTCAGCTGATATTTATATTTGAAACTTTTGTTCTGTATTGTATTGAATCTAGTTTTTTTTTTTTTTAAATAACCCAAAGTGTTCTTAGAATAAACTAGCAGTTCATCTTTGGGTTTTTAAATAATCTGTTTTGTGCTGCAGATATTTAAACATTCTCAGCCACCTTTAAAATGCATTTTTAATGTAATTAGCAGCTTTCTGCTGTTGGTGTGTTGCAGTGCAAGGTTTTTGTGGAGACATATTTTGGTCCAAGAGGTTACATTAGATGTTTCCAGATCTACTCTAATTTTAGTTCTGTAGAGAGGCAGACTCCTTATTGGCAGACAGCTGATACCAACTGGGTGCTAAGGCTCAAGAGGTTTCTTGGTCTTTTTTGAGTGCTAACATGACAGGCTGGGCTGGAAGTGATTGGAAACCTGGTTGTACTGAGGGTTTACTATGATACTTTCGCAGTAAAGAAGGAGTATAAATTTTAAGTAAGGTAACGTTTGGTATGTGTACATTTGGGATATGCCAATACTAAATGAGTAGTTTTAAAGCAAATGTAGGATCACACAGGTGTTTACTTCTGGAGTATCAAGATGAATAGCATATTATATTACGCACCATCAACTTTCAATGACCTGCATTTCAACTCAGCCAGCAAGGCTCTCTGACAAGATGAATGCTTTTTGCAGCCAAGCTAGGTGGTAGCTGTATAATTTAAAAAAATTGCCAAAAGCGTGGAGTTACATGTTCTCAAGTATACCAATAACAAGACTATTTTTGCAGCGATAATCGGGTTATTAACTTGTCCCCTGAGCTCCAGCCACTTATTGAACAAGATGCAGGCTATTTGATCAGCATTCTGCCAACAACAAATGTTACAAAAGGTTCAGGGATAGAGTGTCAGGCAAAAGGCTGGCCATTAGGACCATCTTACTCAGTCTTCATGTTGGTGCTGGATCAGTCAAGAACTTGGACTCTGCTTGGCCTGACTTGTCTTTTTAAGTGCTTCTTTTTATATGTTTGTCATAATCTGTTTGATTGCAGGCAGTACCTGGAGGCCCGCAGTTTAAACCAGAGGCTGGATTCCCAGGAGAAGTACGCACGTGAGCACAGTTTCGATGTGGTCTGCGCCGACGACGGTCATGAAGACGCCTACAAGGATAGAGACCTTGACTGGCACCACTACAGCAAGTCGTCGGGGCGTAGTGGGCGCAGCAGACGAAGCAGTCACAGGCACAGAGACAGAGGGCGCAGGCGAAGTCATTCTCGCCACAGGTCCTCCTCGGTACGGGAAGCTCCTTCTCCCTTCTCCTTCCATCCTCTGTCTATATCGCCAGATTGTATTGGTCATTATCACTGGTGTTTAGCCAATGCTAAATACCCATCTCTTTGTCTTTATCTCTGTGCTATACCCTTCTTAACTGAGCATGATTTCCATATATAGTAACTAGGAAACTTTGGGGTTTAGGAAGTAAGATTTTGGGGTTGTTTAGAAATATGACGTAGAAAAGTGTACCCAGTTATTATGACAACAGTCAGTCATGAGACATGATGCTATATAGAAACATTGAAAAATAAGTTGATGTAAAAAGAGTGTAATCAGTCAAGTTTAAGTTTTTTTTGTGCTACTCTGAGAACGTCTCTCATCTGTAAATCTTGTTGCCATGTTTTTCTTCTGTAACACACACCATGTGGTGGCCGCCGCCCATTTTCTCTGACGGGGCTGAATTTGCATTTGCTGCTCCGTCCATTCGCCTGGTGGTGTTACTGAACGGGCTGAATCTGTCCACCCCTTCATCTCCCCCTTCGGCCGGGTTGAATGAATGACGATGTCGCATTGTGGTGCCGGGTGCTGGTCTGATGGGTTGTTGTGATGGCGGATTGCGGCGGTTCCGGTGCAGAGGACGAGCCATCGCCAGCGGAGCAGGAAAAGATCCAGGAGTGTTGAGGATGATGACGAGGGTCACCTCATCTATCACAGTGGAGACATGCTGAGAGCGAGATGTATAGAATATATACCTTTTTTTTTCTTCTGTTCACACTTTGTCTCTCTCACTCTCGTTGTCTGGTTATTTCCAATCATTAATTTAAAGCCTTACATATTTTGGCCAGTAGATTTTTTTTTCTTTATAATTTTTTCTAAGCATTTTTATTTATCTTTTGGTCAGCTATTGCTCATCAGTTAAACATTCTAAGAATTGAATTATATGCCAATGTTCAAAAACCTGTTTTTTAGTATTTCTAGCCATACAGAAATATAATTTGATGCAGTAAAACAGCTAAAGGCCAGTGTTTTACTCTGCCAGTCCTGGGGTTCTAATTTCACTTCTCTATTTCCTGTAGATGAGATTGTGTGTACTCTAGGAGAGGGTGCCTTTGGGAAAGTCGTCGAGTGCATTGATCACAAAAAGTAAGTTTGAAACCATAAATGTGAATTTACCGTGGAGGAATTTTTTTTTTTAATTTGTGAACTGCTTTCATTAATTATCAGAGTTTAATCCTTGAAAATCTTGCCTGTCCTTCAGTAATAGAGCTCGAGTGGCTCTGAAGATTATTAAAAATATAGACCGCTACCGAGAAGCAGCTTTGTCTGAGGTAGAGGTGCTTAAACAACTGAACTCCCTCAACACTGACAGAAGATAGTAAGTGTAACACATGGCAATGACAGAATGCAAAGATGTTTTATTTTGTCACGGGGTAAACTAAATGTCTTCTCTCTCTTTTCCTAAAAGTGCCTGTGTGCATATGCTGGACTGGTTTGACTACCATGGGCATATCTGTATCGCCTTTGAGCTGCTTGGCCTCAGCACGTACGACTTCCTGAAGGAGAACAACTTCCAACCTTTCCCTGTTGATCAAATCAGGCACATGGCTTACCAGATCATTAGAGCTGTGAAATGTGAGGAATTAAGTTACTTTGTGCACAAAGGATGTGTTACTTTAAAAAAAAAACATGGGTTTAAAATGTTTGTTTTTCTCTTTCAGTTCTGCACAAGAACAAACTGACTCACACAGATCTGAAGCCTGAAAATATTCTCCTAATAGATGGAGACTATGAAATGGAATATAACCGTGAAAAGGTAATTTTAGTAAGAAGGTTGATGCTGGTGTGCCAGAGATCCTGAGAGCAGCTGTTTGAAACTGATGTTAATGTTTTGTTCTCAGAGAAGAGACGAACGGACACTGAAGAACCCTGATGTGAAAATTGTGGACTTCGGTAACGCTACGTTCGATCACGAGCACCACACGTCTGTGGTGTCAACGCGTCATTATCGTGCTCCTGAAGTCATTTTAGGTAAGGCGACTCCTCCGGTTCAGCACCAAAGGTTTAAACTTGTCCTCGGCGTGTGATTTATGCAGTTTGTGTATCTTTCAGACCTGGGCTGGAATCACTCTTGTGATGTCTGGAGCATTGGCTGTATACTCATCGAGTATTACCTCGGAACGACCCTCTTCCAGGTGAGTGGCAGCTGGATTTTTCAATCAACAACTCCTTCTCTAATAACCCCAGTGTTTTAACAGATTTGCCTGCTTTGTTCTCCTGTTCAGACTCATGACAGTAAAGAGCATCTTGCAATGATGGAGCGAGTCCTGGGCCCCATCCCTACAAACCTGCTGGAGAAAACCAAGTAAGGCTTCAAAGTGTTGCTTATTTAAACAGCTGGGCTAATACTGTAGTTATCAAGCTTGTCTTTACATTAAAAACATAAAATGCATGCATACACAGGAACAGTTCCCCTTGTTTGGATTTTAATTAAGTCAGTCATGCCCTCTTATTTGTGTTAACATTGCAGAGTAATGTACGTTTTAACCAAAAACCGCTGACCTCTCCTGATTGTATTTGGCACATGGCATTGGCTTCAGTAATTGTTTTGGTGGTTGACCGACTTCAAATTGGCTTATGATATTCAAACTCACTTGATTAAAGTATAAGCACAAGGCCGAGTGAAACAAGTTATAGTTGAATACATTACCTTGTGGGTAAAACTGATACATGTCCAAGTTGTTTTGTTTTTTTAACCCATGTCAAACTCAATCCTATGCTTGTTTTATGTGGAAATTAAAGCCTTTCCAGATGGTTTTGCTGAGACGAATGAAATCTTGGAAGGAATGTAATGAATTTTTCCTAATTGTTTGTTCCGTAGGAAACGGCGATATGTTCATCGCAACAAGCTGGACTGGGATGTTCACAGCTCGTCAGGGAGGTACGTCAAGAAGCACTGCAAACCCCTCAAGGTAAGAACAGTCTTTTATAATGATGATGTGGTAGTTTGTCCCAGGCTGATTGTCTTTTTCTCATTGTGTTCAAAATGTTAAATCTATTGATGACTTCCTGTTTTCATTCCCTCAACAGCATTACATTTCTTCAAAGCGTGAAGACCACCGGCAGCTGTTTGACCTGATAGAGAAGATGATGGAGTACGACCCAACGAAGCGCCCCAGTTTGGAGCAGGCCCTCAGACATCCCTTCTTCTCCTGCTACTATAAGAACAGCAGGAAAAGCAGCAGCAGAGGCAGCAGCACCAGAAGCAGCAGCAGCAGCAGCAGCAGCAAATGAGGCTGAACTTGTGTGACCCTTTTAAACCTCTCACCTGTGCCTTCGGCCAGGACCTTGGCGTCACCGTGACGATTCTCAGCCTCTGCTCCCTGACTCTCCAGGAGAGATGTTCTCTGACTGCATCAGTCACTGCTCTGCTTGGTTCGTTTCTGTCTTCGTCTCGCTCATTCAGATACGTTTTCATGCCATAAACCCAATTCAGATGTTTGTTTTTTGTTGTTTTTTTTCCTCCTATTTAAATTGTAACATTAATGGAGCTTTTTAAATTATGAATTGGTATCTCCCACCCCCCCTTTATTTTTTTCTCATCTGTTTTGTGAGGTAGGGGATGAGTAATGTAGCATGAAAAACATTTTCATTCGTTCTTTTGGTTTGTGAATGTGTATATAAAAAAAAAAATAATAAAGCAGGAAACATGTACATAGAAGTTGTTCGAATATATACATTTTTTTCATTGACTGGTGATGTAATTTTTTTCAACGTGTCAATAAATGTGACAAAAGAAAAGTTGTTTTTTTGGGGGTTTTTTTTTTGGCTGCAGTAGCTGCATTAGTCCACATGATGGCAGCAGAAGGACTATTTCCTCTGTTTGTGTTAGCCACCACAAGTAAATCAGACCTAGCATTTCCTAAAGAAATGGATGTCACCTGCCTGCAGGATGTGAGGCGACACGCTAATGGATGGTTCAAGGCGGTTCAGATGTTTCTCTGATTTGAATGAGAGGGTGATTAACAGGCTCCTGTAGGACTTGAAGACATGCAGGTTAGTGTTCCTCAAGGAGCAGCGTTGGGAATCACTGCTTTGAGGATTTGGGAGCAAATGGAGAACGTGTGTTTAGATTCAACTCCTAAGTCATGATTTTGGGAAGTGACTCACTATGGACCTGTCAGCTTCATCAGAGCTCCAGTCCTCTTTAGAAGTACTTATTGCAACGTAACAAAGGTCTGCCACACATTTTTTTCATGACTTCATGTGTCCTTGTGAGCTCTGAGTAAAGTAAGTAGATAAGATGTTACTGTAAACTTCCTGGTTTAGACAAAAGGTGTTTGAATGCTGAGCTCTGCTTTGATCCCAGATCTTTATTCTTGACAGTAGTCTTCCTCATTCAGTCTCTTTCCTTCTGGTTTTAGCAGCAGATAATGTCTTACATCCCCACCCGAACATCTCGACTCTACGCCTGCCTGATTCTGTCAAACCGAATCCTCCTCTTGGTTTTCGGCAAATTTGAGAAGCTTTGTTTACACTGAGTGCGTCCCGCATCTCAACATATCAGGGGTGAACTCTTTGAAACTGCACCATCTGATCCGGTTCAGGATAACTTTTTTTTTTGTTGTTGTTGCTGTTGCTAAGTTTTATTTCCCAGTTAGCAGTGATTGCCTTACACAGATCAGTCTCGCTCCCGTGCTGTCACCCCCGCAGCCTCCCACGTAGTCCGGGGGGGGCGGGGCGGGGCGCATCCGCAGCAGCCCGACGCGCAACTTTTTAGAAAAAGGAAAACATCTGATCCACTCGGAGTTGCGCTCCTCCGTCTCCCCGCAGGAAGCTCCGCGCTGACTGTCCTCATCACTCCCGCGTCGTGATCCCTGCGCGCAAAAAACAAACAAACAAAAAGACTAATTTAGAACAGATTTAATGGTGTTGATGCGCCGATCAGTCAGTCCCCATTGCCTGCAGTAGAGTTTAGTGGCAGAACTAGATCAAGACAAGAAGTTTTTATTCGTATTGTTTATTTGTTAGTTGCTTCTGCCCAGCGCAGCGGCATGGAGACATCCAGCGGCTCCGAGCCGGCGTGTCAGTGCGCCCGGCCCGCGGTGGTCCAGCGCTGGCTGCCGGGGCTCCCGGTGCTCGCCGTGTGCCTCCTCCTGTCCCTGAGCTCCATCACCGCCTGCCTGCTGGTCAGCCTCAGGACCTCCGAGCTGGAGAGGCGGCTGCAGGTGGAGATCGCGGACAAGCAGGCGGCCGCCCTCCTGCAGCCCGCGCGCAGGGCTTTCCGGAACCAGGACGGGACCCTCGTCGCCGAGCTGAGCGCCCCGATCGGAGAGCTGGTGGAAGAGGTACAGCCGAGTTTTTTTTGTTTGTTTGTTTGTCTGTGGGCTTCTCTGATCCTCTGTCTGTTAGCAAAATATTGCACGAGTCAGTGAACGGATTTGAATGTAACTTTCAGGAATTAGTCTTTGGGTGCACAGATACAACTCATTAAATTTTGGAGTCGACCCGATTAGAAATGGTCGCCACATTAAAGCGATTTTGACAAAATACCAAAGTTTCTACAGCGCAACCAGCAGATAATGAGCTGAGACTCTGTGTGGTAGTAGCTGAGAGTGATCTACAGCTTCAACTCTGAGCACTAGCTGATCGCGCGAGGTAATGTGTTTAAAACTTTGGCTATAACTATTTGGTTAAAGTCTGCCTGTCTGTTGGCATAATATCTCATGAACCACTGGATGGATTTCAATTAAACTTTCAGAAAGCGATCAACGGATGTGCACCTACAACTGATAAACTTTTCGAGTCACCTCTATTTAAGATGGTTGCAACAGCCTGCTGACCTCAGAAAACACAAAGATGGCTACAACTCAACCAAATTGACAGATAATGAGCTAAAATTTGTTGTGGTAGTAGCTGGGCCTCGCCCCCAACACATACTCTGAGGTCAACACATTGTGCGGCATTTTTGCTTTAAACCTTGACATGAACTGTTGGAGTCTGCCCTGTTTGTCTGTTAGCAAAATATCTCATGGACCGCTGAACGTATTTTCATGAAACGCTCAGAAAGTAATCAGTGGCTGCACATCATCATCTGATTAACTTCTGGACTCAACCCAATCAAAGATAGCTGCGGCAGCTTAGCAACCTTAACCGGGACAAAAATGGCTGCACCTCAGAGAATCTTACAGTTACGGAGCTAGAATCTGGCCTGGTAGTAGCTGAGATCCATTCACAACACGTGCTGTAAGAGATGGCACATAATCTAATTTTCAGGGTTTGACCAAAACTGCTGTAACTTTGTCCCTTCCCAACATAAGATGATCCTGGTCTAAAACTGTGGCATGAAAGGCAGCCGGCGGGTGATATGCATCGCTTTAAAGAGAGGCAGGCTTTATATTACTTCTAAAACACTACACAGTCCTGAGGGGTTAAATGGACATGCAGCCAGTATCTGCTTGTAATTCTAATGAATGGAAAAGAAATATGAGCAGCTATCAGACCCTGTGCTTTTTATCGGATGTACTTGTGATCATGTAAATAGTCTGAATTTGTGTGACTTGGCTGGATTTATTTTTACTTTTTTCCTTATCTCACAACAGGATTTGCTTCATGTTTGTGTTTGCAGAAAGTGGTGTCTCTGATGCCGAAGTTGCGGACAGCTAGAGACGTTGGCCAAGAGTGCTCCTGCCCTCCAGGTACCCGTGAGAGTTACGTGTCTGTTTCGAGCCCATCCTGGGTCGTCCAGCCTGGACCCTGCAGTTCTCTGTCAGTGTGTGTGTGTGCGTGTGTGTGTGTGGGTGAACAGAGCAGCCGTGTGCCAGGACTGCACGGCGTTTGGCTTGTGGTGTTTATTACAGGGCTTGTGAGATTTCCTGGGGTGGAGAACAGTGTGTGATCCACATCATGTAACACACACATACACACACACACACACACATTATGCCTGTGGATTTAAGAAAGATGCTATGTCTCTCTTATTTTGAGGTCAAGTTGCCTTTTTGGTGCGTTCTGAGAGTTGCACAGGAGCTGCATGTTTGAGAGCTGACAGGTTTTAGCTGAGCTGAGGAAGTCGGGCTTCTGTCTCGAAGCAACAAGTTGTGAGCTGACAGTCGGAGGTTCCAGTCGTTTATTCGTTTCATTTTAATTAGACTCCTTAAAGAAAACACGTGGACAGATAAAAACCAGGAAAACGCCAGCCTGAGCGCTGAGTCAGCGTTCAGGCTGTTAATAAGGTTGGAGTGACTTCACTGCAGCCTGTCACTGAGCTGCATGCTGCTCTCAGCTGTTTCTCTTTGTTGCTTTCGCTGAACTGTTGTGTAATCAGGTGATTTTTTTTTTTTTTTTTTTTTTTGCTGAAATCCAACCCTTTTCGCAAGTATTCATAAGGCTATTTAAGGTTCTTTTGAGGTTTTGCTCTGAAGAGGTTTTTTTTTTATTATCATTTTGTAAAGGCTGCATTGTTCATCTCAGCTTTGATCTAGCTCGCTGCTTGTGAACATTCCTTCAGTTGGATTTCTCAAGACGAACGAATGGGTTCATTCCTTAAAGCGAAATACGCGATTTCTCAGTTTATTTGAAGCGGGTAAAGGCTAATTTTGTGGTTTGCCGGGGATATTTAGAGATGGATGTGCCTGCTGCGGGCTGGGGTTATGCAGCAGAGTTTGTGTGTGTGTGTGTGTGTGTGTGTGTATGTGTCCAGCCTTTGAGGGGGCCGACTCTGTGGCTGTAAGCAGAGACCCTCCTCTCTCCTTCAGCACCAACTCTCAGCACTTGAAACTGGAACCATTTTAAAGCGCCGGGATCACAGGCATGAGGTATTTCTGCCTGTCTGCGCTCGACAGCCCCTCTGCCACACAGCACCGGTGGCATCTCTGCCATTACAGCTATGCCCCCCACCACCACCACACACACACACACACACACAGCAGGGGGCTCGGCTTTCAGCGTGTGCAGAGGCGAGGGCCACCGACGGGGGGCAGCATTCCTGCAGCGGCTCTGCGGGGCGGGCGACGATGAGGGTGTCGCATCTCTCCACTGAGACTTCTGACAGTTTAGCTGTAATAAAGAAAAAAAATGTCCTTATTACGGCCGAGCAGAGGCGGCGTCTGTAAACGGCGCGGGGTCCCAGACTCTGACGAAAGGGAAAAGCTCCGACACTTTAATCCTGGCACATACGACGCGAGCAGCAGTCGTTAAGTGTTAGGCAAACTGTCACTGAGAGCAGCTCTGCTTACAAGCTTCAGGTGTTTGCAATTATCGCCCTCCTGCTCCCCCAACTCTCTCACACACTCACACACACACACACACACACATGCGTGTACAGCATGCTCGCTGTACAGACAGTCATTACTTACACTTGAACATGTTTATGGTGCCTACAGTAATCAGAGTCATGTGGCGGCTGTTGGTGACCTGTGTGAAAGGATGTGCGCCGGATTGTGTTTCCTCAACTTGGATTTATTTAAAAGCTGATGCTAAATAAGGAGCACAACATTTGTTTACCAGTATCCACCATTCGTGGCTCCACAACCTAAAATGTAAACAGAATTTTGGTGCACAAAACATTTTTTTTTTTAAACAAATTCTCTCTTATTTTCTAACAGTTGATAATCCACTTTATGGTCCTTTATTGAATTGTTTGCTGCCGTGAAAGGCGGGTGATCATGTAATTATGTGTGTTCGTTTGTCTGTCTGTTAACAAAAAAGCTCTGGACTGATTTTAATGAAACTCCCAGTGGATGCACAACTGATTAACCTTTGGAGTTGACCTAATTCAAGATGGCCGCCTCAGCTAATCGACTTTAGAAAACACAAAAATGGCTGCAACTCAGTCAACTGTGCAGATACCGACTGAGCTAGTCATCCTTAAAACGTTCTCTGAGTGCTAAAAGATCATGAAAAATCTGTGTTTAAAATGTTGCCATTAACTGTTGGAGTCTAACATGTTTGTCTGTTAGCAAAATATCTCATGAACCAGTGGACAGGCTTTAATGAAACTATGGGAAAGTAATCATTGGATTTACGTCTACAGCTGATTAGCTCTTGGAGTTAACCCAATTGAAGATGGCCGCCATAGCTAATTGACTTTAGCGAACACAAAAGTGGCTGTAACTCAGCCAGTTTTACAGATAATAAGCTCAAACCTGGTGTGGTAGTAGCTGAGAGTGATCTCTACACACACTTTGATAGAAATCCTAACAGATTATGTGAGATTGTTATTTGAAACAATAAAAAAATGTGAGGCATTTCTTCAAGAAATACTACTTTAATTCATTTGTGTATTAATTCCAAATTGGAAGCTGGTGTGTGTGTGTGTGTGTGTGTCCGGCTCCGTTTAAACTGCGCTCGGTCAGCCTGTGTAGTGCATCAAAGTCTTTGGTGTTGGTGTGTGTGAGGTTGAGAGGTCAGGCCTACTGCTGCTCAGGCAGATCATTTTTCATCAGATAAGGGGTCATTTGCACACTAAATGGGTGCCACAGGACCCCCCCCCCATATTTTCATCTGTGTTTGTGTGTATAATTGACGGGGCATGCTCACAGCAGGGTTCATTTAAACGTCCGCATACCCACGAAAAAGCCCAACTTTAGACAGGAGAGGAGGGCTGGCCCGTTCCTGGTCCCGGGCTCTTCTGTGCTCGAGGTTTCATTTTATGATGCGCCAAATGTTTCCAATCAGCGCCACGTCTGGACTGCAGGCGGGCCGGTTCAGCACCCAGACTCTTCTCCTCCGAAGCCGCGCTGCTGTAATGGATGCAGTCTGTGATGTAGCATCGTCTTGCTGGAACGTGCGAGGCCTTCCCTGCAAAAGACGCTGTCTGGATAGGAGCTCATGTTGTTCTAAAACCTGTATACTCTTTGGAGCCTTTCCAGATGTGTCAGCTGCCCATCCCAGAGGCAGTAATGCACCCTCATACCATCAGAGAGGCAGGCTTTTGAACTGAGCGCTGATAGCAGGCTGGATGGTCCCTCTCTTCTTAAAACATTTCTTTGTTTTGTCTCAGTCCATTTTAAACCAGCTTTGGTCCGGAGAAGACAGCAATGTTTCTGGATGCTGCTCATATTTCTTCTTTGCCTGATAGAGCTTTAAGCAGCATTAGTGGATGACACAGTGGACTGTGTTTACAGACAGTGATCTGTGGACGTGTTCCTGAGTCCATGCAGTGATGTTCATAACAGAACCAGACCTGTTTTTAATGCAGTGGCCCTTGAGGGCCCGAAGGTCACAGGGATCCAATATTGACTTTCAGCCTTTTGTCCTTTGAGCTCAGAGATTTCTCCAGATTCGTGAAATCTTTCAATGATATTATGAACTGTAGATGATGGGATATTCAAAGTTTATCCAGTTTTCCATTGAGGAACATTATTCTGAAATTGTCCCACTACTTTTAGACGTGGTTTTTTGCAGGCTGGCCATTTTTATGTCTGAGAGAATCAGCCTCTTATTGACTTTTTGCCAATTAACTTAATTCGTTACAAAATGCTCCTCTAGCTGTTTCTTATTCGTACCGATTACTTTTAGACTTTTGTCGCCTCTGTTCACCTTTTTTGAGATATGTTCAAAATGATTTTTATTATTTTTCTAAAAATGATACTATTAAACATATATATATATTTATTATATCCCACTCTAAATAAAATACGGGTTTATGAGATTTGCAAATCACTGCATTCTGTTCTTATTCACATTTTACGCAGTGACCCGACTGTTTTAGAACTGGGGTTGTAAGAAAACTACATTTTCTGCGTGTTTTATAGTGTCTCAGGAGTCCCGTATTAGTGGTGGCTAATCATAACTCTGCTGCTCTCGGCAGCTTCTGACGTTTGGTTTGAAGCCCGTCTGTCTGTCTGGGGATCAGCCTCTCACCTACAGGAGGCAGAGGCGGAGCTGCCCATGATCCCTCTCCCACCTGGAGGAGGAAACAGGAAAAGAGATGGAGCGCCACAATGGGGCCAGCGTTCCCCAAGGCGGCATTTTGTTTTTTTAAAGCCGTAATAAATCAGACAGGAAGCTCGCTGCTACCTATAGACCTGAAACCTCTCGCCACGGGAAGAATACACACGGCACATACGATCCATTAATGGCCATTATAAAACAATAACCGCAGGAAATTTGTTTCCCTAAGCGGCCTTGTTGTAGATTTGTTTCACTAAGGGCTGCAGCAACATTCCATGTGTGACTCACGTGTTTGTTGATGTCTGCCGGCACATGTTTCGATGAACGTCTCATGGCGACTGGCCGCGTTGTTTGAAATTCACGGTTTATGAAGTCGGTCATGAGGAGAGTATCCCGTGGCAGAAAATCCAGGTGGCTTTATTGTTTTATGCTGCAGGGGGAAAGGGATCCCAAACAGGGGAGTAAAACATACAAGCTTTGGAGCACAAATAACTTTCTGCCCCGCTGCCGCACGGAGTCGGGCATCCATGTAGCAAAAACTCCAATAATACATTTCACAAGTATTA
>NC_051438.1:15684260-15690942 GCF_001649575.2 Kryptolebias marmoratus | reverse complement strand
CCCCCCCCCCCCCCCCCTTATCAAAATTTTAAATTTAATAGAACTACTTTCCCCCACAAGCAATTTGTTTGTTCACATTGGAAGTAATAAAAAAAAAAACAATTCCTCCTAGATAGAATGGGAGTTACTATGTGTCCGTCTGTTAGCAAAATATCTCCACTTAACCAATTATGATTATGATTAAACTTTCAAGAAATAATCACTGGATGTACCTCTGTAACTGATTAACAATAGGAGTCAATCCAATTCAAGATGGCTGCCACAGCTAACTACACTTAAACAGTACAAAAATGGCTGTAACTCAGTCACTTTTACACATATTGAGGTTAAATTTGGTGTGGTAATAGCTGAGACTGTCCCCAATCCATATTCTGAGCACTAAGTGAATGCACAAGATCTCAGTTTAAAATGTTGCCAATAACTATTTGGCGTCAACTCTGTCTGTCTGTTAGCACAATATCTCATGAACCACTGGACAGATTTTGATTAAACTTTCAAGAAGCAATCATTAGATGTACGTCTACAACTGATCAACTTTTGGGTCAGTCCAATTCAAGATGGCCACTAGAGCTAATTGAAATAAAAGTGAACGGCTCCTCTCGATATCTTGCTCTTATTTGGAAGATTGTGGAAAGCTTAAGTGAGCTCAGTTTATTTGAAGCTGGCAAAGTGGAACGCTAACTCGTGGACTGCTGGGGATATTTAGAGATGGATGTGCCTGACGTGCAGCCGGGTGAATAACCACCTCCTGCAGGATCGAGCGCCATCAGCTGTTGGTGGGACCTCCGAGATGTTCTCAGGAACCATTACACTGAAAGTCTGCCTCCCAAGAGACAAATGAAATGAAAAAGCTCTGAGATCTGACTGTAGAAAGCCTCCGGATACTTTAAATCAAGTTTCATGTCTGTGCTTCGGCCTCTTTGGCACCGCAAGTGAGTTCAAATTTAGAAGCGCTCTTGTTGCACATTACTCAGAAACGAACTGTGAAGTGGTAAAATATGTTTTGCAGGAAAAAAAAATACAAAAACACATTTGACTTTCCGTACTTATGAACCACTCTGGGTGCGCGGTGGATTAGCGGTTAGCACTGTTGCCTCACAGCAACAAGGTCCTGGGTACAAGGCCCGGGGTTGGACCTGGGGTCTCTCTGTGTGGAGTTTGCATGTTCTCCTCGTGTTTGCCTGGGTTTTCTCCGGTTTCCTCCCTCGGTCCAAAAACATGCATGTTAGGCTGCTTCAGGCCCAGGCGTCACTTGAAAAAGAGACCTGGGACTTGCCTGGTTAAATAAAGGATAATAATAATCGTTTCACATCGCTACAAGATATCACAGGATTTTTTTTCTATAACTTTAAGCTCAAAATTTTCAAAATTCAAATGAATCACACAATATGGAACGTAGTTGGTTTCTCACCAGACTTGACCTCAAACTACAACAAAAACTGCCTCGTCCATAAAAAGTATAACTGCAGTGCTGCTGGTTTCTAACCCCCAGTGAACCGGTTCATGCAGCGGCTGAACGTATAAACTGTTTTGACTGTGCATCACTCGTCTGTCTGGTTTCTTCTTCAGTTCAGACAACTTTATTTATCCCCAAGAGGCAATTCAGTTCGGCACTCAGCCAGATATACACACACCCCTGTCCATATACACACACACACAACAACAAAAACAAACAGCATTAAGAGTAGATATGCACAACAACAAACCAACAGGGATTAGCGTCTAATGTAAACCACCATGTGGCAGAGCCACAGGAACAACTCAAAGCTGTGTGCTGGCCTCAGAGCTTTAATCTGGGAATGACATCACGGCTGACTCAGCTGTGGTCGAGTCGGAAAACCAGACGGCTTTTCTGGTTGTTGTCCTCGGCGATCAGGTTAACCGCTATTAACAAATCAAGCCGCTAACTTTGCACATAAACATAAACATGATTGACAGAGGATCTCCGCCTCTGCCCATCGTTACAAAAAACTGGAGGCGGTAAAATCCGATTTACAGCTGCTGCCATGTTGTTGTGCACGCTGGAGCTGTAGGGCTGTAAGCCACGCCCACTACCCCCACAACCATAGTGTTCTTTTAAGCATCAAGTACCTAATTGCAACTAATAGTGTTAGGAAAATAAAGATGTGAACGTACAGCTGGGAGATAAGAACTGCATGAACTATTAGAATAGAAGACCTGGAAAATATCATCTGATGTATTTATTGTTTTAATATATAACTTACAAACTTGCAACTGGAAAATGCTTGAATTGGGCTTGACGTCAGTCCCTGATCTGACTCCAGAGGCAGATGGAGTGCAGCAAAGTGATGGCGTTGATGTTGGTAAAGATATCATCAGGAAGGAAGGAGAAGCCTGGCTTGGACTCGTCATACTTACAGCTAGCCAGTATCTCTCTGGGCTGGGGCTGTTGGCAACTTTGCTGGCAAGCGGCCCCTCGCCAGCAGTTAGCATTCTCGGATGGCGGGAACGTCACTGTGAGTGTACGCATTTTAACTCGGAGGTTATGAGCTGCCGTGCCAAGTCAGAAACGTGTCCTTTCCAGCAAACCAGTAAGTCTGGTGAGGCTCAGATGGCCCAGCTTTCCACCAGTGTTGAACGCAACCTTACGTTTGTTAAAACAGAGTGGTAAGAAAGTCTGAAAAGTCACGTTCACTGACAAAGCTGATCCCGTTGACTGATCTGTCCTCAGCAGGTGATCTGTTTGTGTGTTTTTAACCATTTGTGGCTGCAGAATATTCCTGCTTGTGCAGCTTGAAATGTGTACATCTGAAAAAACGTTTATTCATTTGTAAATCTTGTTATATCCTATTATACACATACAAATCTTGTTGTGTGCTGATTTTTCTCCATGGTACTGCAGCAGATTCACTCAAAGGCGTTGTGGAGGCTGCCAAAGTGGGTACAAAGTGGGCCGCGGCAGGTACGATGTGGATGTGGCCACATGGCTCGCTGGTCACAAACACTCAGACGTCAGTGACACTGCTGCTGGGAACTTGCCCATTTTCCTGAGATTTTGAGTCGCAGTTTGGTCTCCAAGTGTTTTAGCAAAGTGAGATACAAGCTGTAATGTTTCACTCCGTCAATTCAACTTTGGTTTGAGGTAATCCTTTGGTTTAGAGCGTGAAACATTGTTCGGGGTTAAAATATACATCGTCAGGGGTTAGAGGAGTCTGAAACTCACGTATGTTAAGAACAATGAAAGCCCCTTTCATGGAAAACAACAGCCGAGCGTATAACCTGCTCCAGGTGGGCACGTTTTTATGCATCTGTGCTGCTTCTCCTGACTTCTGCTTCACCCAAAGTATTGCCCACCGCTGCCCCCGCCCCAGTCTCTCATCAGCCCCCTTATTAAAGTTAGCTTTGTGAAACCGCAGTGTTTAACAGCAGGGCCGACATTTTTCCTTTTGAAAAATAAACAGCTGGACACAAGCCGGCCAGTCAGGAACACTGAGCAGGAAAAAAAAAAGCTGTGGTATACCAGGCACCAAAGCTCAGGATGAGAAGAACACACACACAACAAATACAGGGAACCGTCTGAAAAGACAAACTGTGATCGTAGCTCCGATTCAGAGGAAACACGATGCCTGAGTTTCTGTTATCGCCGCTTTAACATTAGCTGTCAATCTTAGTTTGAGCAGGAACTCTTTCTGAGCCGTTTAGGTCCGGAGCTGCCGTCTGTCCCATCTTGGATCGGATCGGAGTGGAAATAGTCCCGTCCAAAGAGAGCCAGCTCTTGAGCAACGGCTCCGCGAGGGCATGTTTATATTTATGTCATTGTCTTTTTCCAGGAAAGTCGGAGGTCTCAGGAAGTGCAGAGGCTCGGCTTTTCCGTGTGCTCGTTCCTTTTACACAACTCGGAGATAAACACAGATGAAATGAAAGGTTCTTACAACCACAGGTGCATGAAAATAGGAATGAAGTTTCACCTTTTTTTTAAATTTAGCATGGTTATTTGGTGTTTTATAGCAAGCCACAATAATGTTTTTCCCTATGTCTTTGTGTGTGTGTGTGTGTTTGTCTGTTACCAACATATCTCATGAACAGTGAGATGGATTTTAATGAAATTTGCAGGAAGTGACATAAGGATGTACATCTACAAGTGATTCCATGTTGGAGTCAACCCCATTCAAGATGGCTGCCACAGCCAAGTGTCCTTAAAATTCACCAAAATGGCCATAACTCAGTCAACTTGGTGTGGTGGTAGCCGAGACTGATCCCCAGCACATGTTCTGAGCACTAATGAGTGGTCAAAATATTTGTTTAGAAATTTGCCCTTATTTGAAGTCAACTCTGTCTTTCAGCAAAATATCTCATGAACCTCTGGCCAAATGTTAATGAAACTTGTTAGATGTTCGTTAACAGCTGATTGACTTTTGGGGCCAACTGAGTTTGAAATGGATGCCTCAACCAGGACACCTTATAAAACACAAAAATTACATTAATTCGGTCAGTTTTATAGAGATTTCACTAAAATTCGATGTTAGTAGCTGAGAGCCATTCATAACACGTACTCTGAAGTGACATCTCGGGATATCGCACATAACATTTGTTATCATGTCCACATTTCAGATGAGACAAAAAAAAAACAAAAAACCCAGTCCCAAAAAAAACAGCCCGAGCCCGTCTTTTTAAATCAACATGACTTACTGACTCTGGCAAATATGCCGAGTTACAGCCGAGACGTTTAGGGGCAAGCAGGGGAGTGGTAAATGTGCAAATTTTGATGAACAGAGATGAGTTTAATCGATGCCATAAGAAGGCACTTAATAAACATCAGCTAAATAAACATTTCAGCGTCTGAAATGAGCCATCAGTCATTTTACGTATGCTTTACATCAAAGGGGCTTGATTTAGGAGAACATCTGATTTGCTGCTCTTCGCACAGCACCGCTTTTGTCCGACCCACGTGATTTCCAAGAGCCGATTGTTTTCAACGGGCCAGAGTGAGCATCAAAAGCATCGAGTGGTCTGTTAAACCGCAGCGCTGTAATTCAATTCTTCGGTCTTGGATTGATTTAGGAGCATCGCTGCAGAATTATCCATGGTGTTCCTGGCGCTCCAAACTCGGCAAATGATCTTTGATAGGTTCTGAAAACAGCACCGTCTTCTTCTGGCCTTTTTGTTATAATCCTAATCCTCTGTTTGTTTGGAGAGGGAAGGATCGCAGAGCTCACTTCAACTTTTGAAATGAAGTTATCATTATGTCCTTTTAATCTCAGGTTCTTGTCGTGTGAGACAGTGGAAGTCAGATTTTAGTCCCTGTCTTTGGTTGCTGTTTTCAGCTGCTGCTGAAGGCAAAAGAAAGATAAAAAGAAGGCATAAGCATCCTTAGAAAACACAAAAATGTCAGTGACTCAGTCAATTCTACAGATGCTGAGCTAAAATTTGATGTGGTAGTATCTGAGAGTCATCCCCAACCTCTACTCAAAGCACTAACTGATAGCATGACTTCTGTTTTTAAAACTTTGCCAACTCTGTCTGTCTGTTAGCAAAATATCTCATGAACCACTGGGTAGGTTTTAATAAAACTGTCAGGAAGTAATGATTGGATGTATGTCTGCAACTGATTAACTTTTGGAGTCAACCCAATTCAAAATGGCCACCACAGCCAACTGACATTTGGAAACACAAAGAAAGCTATAAATCAGTCCATTTTACAGACAGTGAGCTAAAATTTAATAATGTAGTAGCTGAGACTCACCCTCAACATATACTCTGAGCATTACACAATGCACAACATCTTTGCTTAATGATTTGGTATTAACCTTTGGTGTCAGCCTTGTTTGTCTGTTAGCAAAATATCTCACTAACCACTTGATGGATTTTAATGATACTCTCAGAAAGTAATCATTGGATGTCCATCTACAACTAATTAACTTTTGAAGTCAGCCCAATTCAAAATGGCCGCCGCAGCTAATTGATCTTAGCAGACACATGTTTTTTTAGGGATGGTGCATCAAGCCAGTGCGGTCTTGCATGGTGCTACGGAGCAAATGCTGTGCTAAAATAAGGAGCCGGTTATAATGTTTTCTTTAATTATCCCGAGTGGCAGGTGGCGAGGTGAGGAGCCTTTTTAACTCTTTAACACCAGCAGGTGTCTGACAGCTCCACCAGGTCACACACCTTTCTCTACCTGCTGCTTTCAACCTGTTTAGTCATTTATTCGAATTCACAGGAAGGAGTTTAAATCCAAAAACTCTAAAAAGTCTAACTAGGCACATTTCAGGTCTTGCTTTCAGAGAAAATAATGTGAGTTCCTGGTGTGTGTTCTGGCGTCCAGTTGTTCCATCAGGTATGCGGCGCTGGGAGCACACCTGCGTTCGCCGCGCAGATAAGAATCTCTGGACCTAAAAGCCCGGCAGCCTCAGAGGCAGACCTGAACGGAAACCTTTTATTATTTGATGTCCCTCGCAGACACGAGGCGAAATGGAAAAACTGGGACGTGTCTCCCCTGTTTGGAGTCGTGGCTGGTGGTGTGAAACAGAACGCTGCTGAGCCCGATGTGCAGGTTGTGTTTCCTGCTTGGTGTCAGAGCAGCTACCACCGAGGCGCCTTCTTCTGTCATGGCAGGCCAGCCGGACCGCGGTGGACTGCCGTGCAGCAGCTTAACACCAGAACTTCAGAGAGGGGTTTATTTACATGTAGCAGGCCTGCTTTCCCTCTCCTTCTGACCTCATTC
>NC_051438.1:15657609-15684176 GCF_001649575.2 Kryptolebias marmoratus | reverse complement strand
CCCCTCCCCCCCCACACACACACACACACACACACACACACTGCTTTCTGCTTCCTCACGATCGTCAGCTCAGTTTCTCATCATCCCCCGTCTGCTTTTAGGATTTCAGGTGTGTACATTTTGCTCGGGACCTGGAATCGGGCTGTCTGCTCCCTGGTTGCATACTTTAACCCAGAGTTCAGCCTGGAGTGAGGAGGATGAGGGGGGGAGGGTGAAGATGGTTATCACACACAAGCACACACTGTAATCAGACAATGATAAGATGCAGGAGGAGGAGGGGGGGTTCACAGGGGTCATCCATTAGATGGAGCAACAGGTCAGGAAGGATTGCATTAAAGTCATAGTTTAAATCTATTAATATGGGGGTTCTGTGGAAAACATGTGAACAAACAATATCTTACCTGTTCTAGATAGCTTGTTGGACAGCCTCAGCTTGGCGTTTAGTTCCGATCAGACTGATGAGCTAATGACTAGTCAGAGGAGAACAAGACCAAAGTGGATTTTTGTTGTCTGAACTTCCTGAGTTAATGGCAGAAATATAAAGATATCCCTGCAGGAAGTGCCCTAGGCTGCGCTAAAAGTGCCACTTGTGCTTGGTAATTACCATAGTCGATTACGTAAATAACCTTTTTAATGCAGAATTCGGATTAAAGTTTTTATAAACTGGCGTTCACATGAACCACTATGAATAGTTTAGGTTGGATTTGTTTTAAAATGGAAGCTGGGTCAAGACCAGAGTGGAATAATGCTGCCATTAGCTCTTCAGTCCAAACTGAGGTCGTTCAAACAGGTATCTACAACAGGTGAGATATTAATCGTCATAAGCTTCCCACAGAACCCCAAACAAAACATCTGAACTCTCCCTTTAATAACCGAGGCTCGCAGCTGCTTGTGTTTTCGTGTCGGCGGCCACATGGAACCCATCCACAGCTCGACGCCGGACCACAGTAGCTGCAGAGAAGCTATCAGCATCAGAAGAGTAGCTCTCACTCCCTGAGGGCCCTGAAGACAGTCACTCAGGAGCCGTCCGCACGTCTGAACAGAACTTTAGAAAAAAGGAGAATTAGTGCGTCGGACCGGTTTTCAAGAGGTTTGGGTCTGAGTGTCACTCCACGAACTGGTTCAGACGAGTGCTCAGTGGTGGACAGACCCCACCTGCAGCGCTTTTGGTTTAATGGGGGCAACGACTCCTACTGAAACAGAACAACGCACATGTTGAAACTTTCTTTTCTTTTTTTTGTTTTTAATCAACGCTCCATCTGTTTTCTCCATTCTGAACAAATATTGGTGAGCATCTGCTTTTTTTTTTTTTTGTCTCCTGCATGTTGGCTCTCCTTGCACATGTGTCGTAATTCTTATGTGGAAGTGTGTGTGTGTGTGTGTGTGTGTGTCTGTGTCTGTGTTCATCTCTGCTGCGTCCAAAGGGCCCATCTCCTCCTCGGGGACATCTTATCTGCATATTCACTGATCCACTCAAGGATCGGAGCGAAATGAGTCCCGAGAGCACATCGCAGATGTCCAGTCAGCTCGGGTTACACGAGAAATAATCTCGCCAGAACATGTGGGCGTTCTATCGGGGCTACCATCTTTTTTCCTCTCGTGCTCTCATCCACCCTCCGTCTGCGTCCAAGTTCTGTTCCCCCCACTTACCTTTGGTACACATCTGGTCTCTCCGGGCAGCTTTTAGCTCACAAACGCAGAGTGAGATTTAAACTGAAACCAGAATGTGTTGAAGCATCGGATTGGAGCGAATGTGTTCCAGGGCGAAGCGACAACTTGTGTGTGCGTTTTGTTCGTCTGTCTGTTAGCAAAATATCTCATGAGCCACTGGTCGGACGTGAATGAAACTTTCAGGAAGTCATCACTGGATGCACATCTACAACTGATTCACTTTTGGAGTCAACCCAATTCAAGATGGCTGCCACAGCAAAATGATCTTGTCAAACACAAAAATAGCCATATCTCAGTTCATTTTGCAGATATTGATTTAAACTTTGGTGTGGTAGTAGCTGAGACTCATCCTCATCATACATTTTGAGCAGTAACTGATCACACAGGATCTGAGGTTAAAACTTTATCATTACCTAACGGCTTCAACCCTGTTTGTCCGTTAGCAAAAAATATCATGAACCACTTGACAGATTTTAGCAGAACTCTCAGAAAGAAATCAGTGGATGCGACTCTACACCTGATTCACTTTAGGGTTCGACCCAATTCAAGACAGCCACCACAGCCAACTGACCTTAAAAGACAGGAAAATGGCTACAACTCAGCCAGTGTTACAGAATTTGAGCTAAACGTCGGTGTGGTAGTAGCTGAGCATCGTCCCCAAAACATACTTTGAGCGGAGCACATTGCACGATATCTTTGCTGAAAGCCTCGACATTAACTGTTAGCGTCACCTCTATTTGTCTGTTAGCAAAATATCTCATGAACTACTGGACGGATTTCAATGAAACTCTTAGAGAGTGATTATTGGCTCGGCATCTACATGTGATCACCGTTTGAAGTCAACCCAATTCAAGATGGCGGACATAGCTAACTAACCTTAGCTTATACAAAAACGGCTATACCTCAGTGCATTTTACGGGTATTGAGTTAAAATCCGTTGTGGTTTTAGCCGACAGATCACAGACACAAAATAAATGGCAGCAGCAAGACCAACAAGACCACTAGTCGAACGTACGAGCAGGAACACGTGCACATCTTCACTGCGCTGTCGTTCTTGTCTTCGCCCTTGATACCTCTTTATGCTCTTTAGGATCTTAGCAGCCGCCTCTTTTGATTTTGTTTATTTGCGCAGAATGTCCCCCCCTGCTCCCCGCTTCCATGTGGTTCTGATTGTGTGACTTGGAGCGAGGACAAAGATGCGGACGAGTTGAGAGAGTGGAGTGAGCGGCGGGAGGCCGATTCGTGCCGCGTGACTCCGACGGGCGGAATTTCGGGGATCTGTGCGAGGTGTGCAGATGGAGTCCCGGCGCTGAACCGCTGGATGGACCGTTTTATCGCCCTTCTGGCACGTCTCGCGTCAAAAGCCAAATGTGGGATCGACGCAACACCGTCGCGACGTGTCGCGCTGCCTTCTCTGCCAAAAAGACCCTCGTGTTGTTGTTGTTGTTTTTTTTTACTTTTTACATTGGAAACAAAAGGAATTTGGCTAATAAATCAAATAAATATGCAGTCGTAAACGCTCAAATTGGTCCTTAGATTTGTTTTTAAGTGTTTTTATAACACACAGCGGACCAATGTGAGATCCGAATGAAGCTGTTTATCGTAAAACATTATCACAGCCAAACCACCAGAGCAGAATACGTCTTTAACGTGGTTTGGGGTTTTTTTCTTTTTCTGTTTTTGGGACATTTGGCTGCCGATAATATTTTTCAGAAGAAACAAACAGTCACTGGCTGAAGAAGCCTGCTTTAATCTGATTAAATTAGCGGTAATGATTAGATTGTGGAGGCAGAAACTCGGGCGCGTGGGTCTGATGAACTGATTGGACAGCCGCAGGATTCTGACAGCTTATGGCGTCCAGTTTGTTCAGTTTTTTATTTTAGTCCCATTTGTTGTTGATTGCTGCTGTTTTGTCGTTCTTGTCATCTCTAATCCGTCGCCTTTTAGTGACAGCTGCTGATAGCTTTTTTTTCAACTTGCTTTTCTGGATTTAAACCTTTGTTTGAGCTTGCTGCCATCTTGTTTTGTCCCCATTTGCTTTCTCTTATGGTTGCAAAAAGAAAGAAAACTTGTCCTCTTACCTTTTGTTCTTTCCTTTTCCTTCCATGCATACAGTAATTACATATTTTGATAATGGGATTGAATATACTGGTGAACTGGGTTGTGTAAATTTGCCTTTTTGCCTGTCTATTTGTGGATTGTTAAAACAGCTCTGAGTCCAAAGTGAATTTCTCCAAAAGGACAATAAAGTGTATTGTATCATATTATTCCTTAATTAGATTGTAGATTAGACTGTAGATTAGTGTATGGTATTGGGTTTCATCGTAACATATCATATTGTAAATGCATAAGATTGAATCATACTGTATTGTGTCATATCACCTAACATTGTTTTATGATATCACATCATACTGTGTTTCGTATTTTATCTTATATCGTATCCTATTAAGTCACATTGTATCATATCACATGTGAGATCAAACCATCATATTGTATCACATCTTGTATTATATAAGTGTTTTTTGAAGTACATTTTGCACTTTTCTCCAGTGTTTTTGGTGTGCACAGAACGTTTTACCATCTCTTTCTCACTGCCGCTGACATCCTCTGAAGAGTCTTCCTCCTGTGACTCCCAGAGCGAAACCTCTCTGGCTCACTGGAGGACATCTCTTACCTGACATAATCCGAAAAACAGGGATCCTGCGGAGCCTTTTGAACAAACCGAAGTCTTGGAGACATTTTTCTTGGCAAAAGGAGAAGACCTGATTTTTTTTGTGGCAGTTGTTTGGATCAGATCAGACAGATGTTATCATTTCGCAGCCAATTAATTGGCTTAGCGAAGGAGCTGATTAAGTTGGCTCTGATTACTCCTGGACCTTTAAACTCAGTTTAGACCAGAGAAAAACGCTCAGATTATCTTCCCCGTTTAGGACTTCTCTTGTGTGCTCCTTCTTGTTTATTTGTTTGCGCGTGGCTGCTGATTTGTCTCTGTTTGAGCGTACTTGGAGCTAAAATGGTGAGGCGTGCAGGATTTTGCGACACGTCTTCGGAGAGCAGAGGGGTGACTTCAGGAGGTCAGTGAGGCAGGAGGGTGAAGTCCTGTGTGTAATACACCCAAACAGGCCAGATAAGATCTGAATGAAGGCAGCTGGAAGCCTTGGAGATCTGACCTCTTTCCCTGCCTCCCTGCCTCCTCGTGGCCCTCATTTTTTTTTCTTTCCTCCGTTTCTCCTTTTTGCGCTCCTGTTTTAGCTCCTAGCATCTCCTCTCTGCATATTGTCAATCCCCGGCTCCCTCCCTGTGTCCCAACCTTTCACTCCATCCATTATCTTTATTTTCCAAACAATATCCTCATGTTTGGGGTTTCCTTAGATCATCTTTCTCCCTCCGTGTGCTGCCTCTCCCTCCCCCCGTTCTCAAACTTTACGGCCTCCTCTCCATCTCGCCTGTCCTCCTCCCGCTCCTCTCAGTGGGACCTCAGTGAAGTGGGGTCACCGTTCAGCGTGTAATGCTTTGTCTTTCTGTGTCTCCCTGTTGCTCTTTGACTGCGTTTGTTAATTCTGGCCTCCACAAGCTGACCGATCACCTCTCGTGCGCTCCCTTCGGGCCGTGTCCTAGACATGACAGCACGCCCGTCGTTTCGAAAGGAAGGCCTCGTATGATTTCTTTTTTTCATGTTAAATTTACTCGACTGTGTTTGTGTGTTTAACAAGGTTAAGACAAAGCATGAACATCGAAAGGAAGGAGATCGTGTGTTTATCTGCGTCTGAGCGTTCATTCATCTGTCTGTTAGCAAAATATCTCGTGAACCACTGAGTGAACTTTAATGAAACTCTCAGAAAGTAATCATTGGATATACATCTACAACTCATTAGCTTTTGGAGTCAGCTTGATTCAAGATGGCTGCCACAGCCAGTTGATATTAGCAAACACATAAATGGCTATAGCTTCGCCAGATTTACAGATATTGAGCTAAAATGTGGTGTAGTATTAGCTGATGGTCTTCCCAAATAGATGCTACAAGCTCTAAGAGCTTGCTTGAGGTCTTTGTTTAAAACTGGCATCAGCTGTTGAAGGGAATCCTCTCTGTCTGTTCGCAAAATATCTCATGAACCACTTGACAGATTTTAATGAAAGTCTCAGAAATTAATCATTGCATGTACATCTACAACTGATTAACTTTTGGAGTCAACTTAATTTAAGTTGGTCTCAACAGCTAAGTGACCTTAACAAATTCAAAATGACTACATGTGAGTCATTTTTACAGATACTCCTATTTGGCTTGGCTGTAGCTGAGAGTCATCCCCCAAGGAATGCTCATCTCATTTTTCTTTTTTTGAACTCATATTAGCATGTAACACAGTTAGAGATTGCGACGTTTGTCGGGAGCGGGAGGACTTCTTTAGTTTTTCTTCAAAATGACACTTATTTCCCATTCAAGTGAAAACATGCGGGCAAGGATGAGGTGACAGACCGTGAGAAATGAGGAGGAAACCCGAAACCACGTTGGGCTGTGTTTTCTCGCAGTGATTGTTGCATATATTTAGCTGGGTTTGGATGGTAACACAAAGACAGCTGTTGTTGCCAGCACACTTCTTCTATTTTGGCCACGTCCTGTCATTTTAACCAGACCCGTATCTGGAAATAGTCTGGACCGCTGACAGGCTGTTGAGGCGGCGCGCACAACCGAGATCTTATCTTCTGTTAATAATACTACCCAGACGTCAGGGATCTAATAACCCAAATTAAGTGAACCCACGCTCAGGTTCAGTTGCGGACGTTTCGCTGTCGGTGCCCACCAGCAGTGGCGGTGGGGGTGGAGGGGGGGGCGTTCAGTTATCGTCTGCAGCCTGTGACCTCATGACCTTTCAGTAGAACCGGAGCCTCGTAATCTCTCCTTCGGTAAGCTACAAACTCTAAACAAATTTGGTGTGCAGCAGGACGTGAAACACCTTACACCCCCCACCCCACCCCCTCCACCCATCCATCCACCGGACCGTGGTGCAGGTGGAGGGTCAGCGGGGGCGAATGAACGCCGTCATGAGTATTAAGACTAGAACGATCATGCGATGCTGTTTGTTCTTAAGTATTTAAAGTTCTGACAAACACACGGAGAACAAAAACAGAATTCTTGGAAGGAAATGTGCTCTCCATCTGCTCTGCATGCAAAAGTTATGAATACAGATTTTGAGCAACCATGTTAGTGCTTGGAGTACGTGTTGAAGATGACTCTCAGCTACTGCAACGCCAAGTCTGAGCCTCAGTTTCTGTAAAATTAACACCCGTGTGTTTTCTAAAGCCAGTTAGCTGTGGCGGCCATCCTGAAATAGTTTCCAAACTTTAATCGGTTGTGGATGTGCAACTAGAGATTAGCTTCTGAGACTCTCATTTAAATCTGTCCAGTGGTTCATGGGATATTTGGCTAACAGACAGCATGTATGAGCCCACTCAGATGTCTCTATAGACATTAGTCTGAAATATATGTCTGAATGAAGTCACACAGCACAGAAATGTTTCGGAGGAAAACACAGGAATTGTTTGGTTCAGTTTTAGGTATGGAGGCGTGCCTTTTGCCAATCCGCATCCTTCGCTCATCACTTTTATTAAAACAGGGCTTCGGTGAAAAAGTGGAATGGGTGTCTCTCGAACCACCAGATTCGCTGTGACCACGTGGACTTGATTGTGGTCAGATTTAATGGCCGTGTACGGAAAAGGCTCCTTAAGGCAAACTCAGATTGAACGCTGCAATAAAATAAGGACTGCACATCTGTGACGCTCCCATTTGTCAAAGTGCACATCTGTGAGTTATATGGATAATACCATTTACTACTCACACTGTTTGTCATTTCATTTGATTTATTTCTTACCGGGAGCAAACCAGAGCTACTTGACTGTTTGTGTTTTAGTCCCATTTGTTGCGTTTTTCACATCTTGTTGCGGCAAGAAAAACAGCTTGTGCAAATCACGCCTAAGATAGGAGTTGATTTATTTTATTTGGTTTTATTTAAAAAAATTTTTAGCAGTAGACAGACTTTTAAGATAAAATAAAAAAATCCTACTAAACATAATATGAAAACAGGCCTGATACAACTCTTGGCCTGGTTCAGAACAAAGTCATGCTGAATTATTAAAAGGAGAGTTCAGATCTTCTGAAGATCTTCTGCGGAGGGCGTGATGAACATTTAATATCTTACCTGTCACAGATACTCTTTTGAAACAACATCTGTTTGCAGAAATAGTTTTGCCCTGATTGATGAGCTAACAGCTAGTCTGAGCGGGGCTAAGACCAAAACCGATTGCTGTCGTCCTAAAACAACTTCAGTCTTAAAAATATCACAACGGATTGTGTGAACGTTATTTTTACAAACCTTCACATCATCGTCAGTTTAGAAATACGCAGTTATTTCAACTGAAATATTTTGATAGTCCTGCTGAAAGTGCACCAGGCTGGAGTGGTTTCAAGATGGCAGCAATCCACTTTGGTCCTGGCTTTTAACTCATCAACCTGGTCAGAACTAGTCTATATTTCACCAAACTGAGCTCGCTCAAAGAGCTGTCTGCAACAGATAAGATATTTGTTTCTCCTAACCTGTTCACTGAACCCTGCTTTAAAAGGTCTGAACCATCCCTTAAAGTGAGCAGCAGTGGAGGAGATGAACTGGAGATGTGTGTGTGTGTGTGTGTGTTCACTGACAGGTCAGATCTGCCTGTTTAAGGGGGTCGACCAGCCCCTTTACAACAAACAGATCAAATGACGCCCCTTCAATGCTTCTGACATTGTCAGTATGTCCATCTGTCAGTCTTTCAGCGTGTTGGACTGTTTACAGGTCTGCTAACTGTCAGTCATCATTCCCTCAGACTCCCACATGTGCGAACAAACACACACACACACACACACACTGCCCGGCCGTTCAGAAAATATCCATCTTCGATACGGCTCTTATCTGCAGCTGATGATGACGTTATACATGTTGAGCTGAGTTTTTTTTCTTCTTCTTTTTTTATTGCATGTAACATGATACGAGGAGACCCTCAGGTGCACATCGAAGCAGTTTACGGATTATGTTTCAGCATGGAGGCGTGCACAAATGGAAATAGACATGCATGCACCACCTCCTGAGCCCTGTCAGTGTGCTCAGACATGTACAGAGAACATCACAGGCCACAGAATGAGACCATTGTCTGTCCTCAAGTGTATGTGTGTGTGTGTGTGTGTGTGTGTGTGCGCGTTTCACTCTTTACAATTGTTCCCGTCACATAATTATCATGCATGACTGACATGTGGACAAAACAAATGGCCTACGAGAGCCACCGCACACCCCCCGTCCTTCTGTCTCCCCTGCTCGCTGCGATTCTATTTGGCATTTTGGCTGTTTTGTCTTGAATACTGTAGTGTCACATTTTGTACTTTGTGGTGAAGTATTGTGGTAACAGTCAGGAGACAAAAGAAAGGCCAAGCTGTACTCGTCTTCAAAGTGAAAATTTTCCTTTTCTTTTTCTTTTTTTTCCCCCCAGTGTGAGTGAAATCTTGTTTTTCATTCACATGCGCACTAAAAAAGAAAGCCGACATTTGTGCAGACTCGAGGTAGTCTGATGCCCCTCTGTCTCCAATTAGACGGCGTCGGCACATGCGGCCCATGTGTGCGCGGTATGACGCTACCTTTGCCGATGTGTTCACACGCCGCAGACAGCTTCAGGAAAGCATCGCTAACATGCAACGAAAGGAGAGCTGCATCTGGCCGTCATGATGAGCAACAGAGCCTGCTCCATGCAACGGGAAAGGAAGACGTTCACAATGTTCCTGTTTGGAAAAAAGGTGCATCCTTTACTTGTTGTGATGTCTGCAGTTAGACTTGGGGGCCTTTTATTTCACAATAGTGGAGTAATGGGCTGAATTTTTTTTTTTTTTTTTTTTTTTTTCTCTCTGCAGGATCAGTAATTGATCATTTAAGCCTTAGCTGGCAATGAAAAGCTGCTGCTAAACTCCAAAGAAGGAGAAGAAGAAGAAAAAAGTTCTGGATCCAGTTCTCTTCACACATTTAAACAAAGACCCGGATTTTATTTTTATCCCAGCATTGATGGGTAAATTGATGTCAAACTGGATCCCTTTTGAAGAACTAGACTTCTCCTTTGCCATGTTGCTCTTTGGTTTCTCAAATTCCAAATCCAAAGCCGGATTTAGCCCAAACCACTTGTGCTTCCTTCAATTAACAAAGATCCCAGTTATCATGCGATTGTTGGTGCTCTGGTTTTGTGTTTCAGTCCAGATGTTTGCTCAGAGCTCTGAACTACTGGGATGGTATCATTTGATGGCCAGAACTTAAACTGATACACATACATGCAAACTCAGAGAACTGGGATTCTCATTGTGTGAATCTTCTATTGCTCCAAGTCTGTTGGGAAGCTTTACTCTTTTTCTGTTTCGTTTTTTCTGTCAATTACTTGTCCTCCAACCCTCCTGACCAAGTCCAAATACAGATGCTGAAGCCATCTGTCGTGTCTGGGACAGGAGTGTAAAACGCGGACAGTTAAAATGTCAGAGAAATGTAAAACATGATCTCCAGTGAGCGGTGAACCATCAGCTGACCTGAGCTGATCTAAAGTTCCACCTTCCAGCGTTTTTCTCTGTCTTTATTGTTTTTCCTGCGCTCAATCTTGTTCTCGTCTTCCCTAAACCCTCGTCTCATTCACAGTTTATGTCTTTATGTCAAATAAATAATTTCTTTTCAGTCATTCCCATTCCCCCTCTAAGCCCTTTTTTCAGAGTCTTTATATCTCCCACTGCCGACAGGTGGAGGAAAAATCATATTTTTGCCCGTGTCTGTTAGCAGAATACAATATGTCTTATCAGAGTCTGTCAGCTGGTTATTGTAAGTTATTTTGTTGCATTTTTGTTATGTATCTGTTCTATATTTTTAGCTGTGTAGACCTAAATTGTCCTGAAGAGGCTAAAGGTTAATTAAAAGCAAAACTGAGAATAATTATTAGTCGATTTGACACAGATTTTATTATTTAATGAGCAGAACTTGTTCTTTTCTGCTCACTTACTCCTCCACTGACCCTGGCAGACCTTTCCATTTTTATAAGCGTCCCCTCCCTGCTCATTTCCTCCACGGCTCTCATTGAACAGCTCCCCGGAGTATTTTGTGTCCACAAATCCTCAGATCGTATAAGCTCTCTTTCTCCCCATATAGCCCACATGTGTCACCATGTTAGCGTACAAGCACGCTAAGTAGCCCTCTCCAAATTCCTCTGATAGTTTCTAATGAAGCCACTTGCTTCATGGGGATCAGAGCAGCGGCGTTAAATTTAGGCTTTCGCTCAGCCCTGCAGGTGTTCTGCCACCGTCACACAGAAGGCTTCGTGTGTGGCGGGCAGCCGGCGAAAAGTCAGGATCCCTGCGATGAGGTCCAGAGGGTGGAGACGAGCGGAGGGATCGTCACCTCAGCTGGGACGCATCCATGTTTAGAGCAGAGGGATGTATAGAGCGAAGCGGCAACGGACTGCTGGAGGTGTGAAAAGAAAAGCACCTTGTCTGCAGAAACACAATCCCGTTCAGAGAATCAACCAAGCAGATGAAGACATCAGACAGACAGAAGAGACTGAGGAGGCAGATCACGCATCAGTGTGCGTTACAGACAACAGGAAACACGTCAAAGATCCATCACCTCACATTTGGAGGCCAAATACCCTCTAAAGAGCTCTTTTTCACTGTGGCTTTGAACTGATTTCTTGTGATGAAAACTTTTGCTCAGCACACCAGCAGCTCACTCAGCAAATCCAGTTTATCCAATATTTCTACAGGTCTGTAAGTGAAACAAGTGACTCAGATTAATATAAGTTTCACCTGCCAGTCCAGAGGAAGATAAATAAACTTCATAACTCAGTGTAAGACTATCTCTTTCCTGTGAGCCAAGGCTCAAATGGCTTCACGTGTTACACTAAATTCAAGTAAAATCCTAGTATTTTTGCTTTTTATTTAAATCTAAATAATATGTGACTTGGTTATATTTATGTTTAATTAAAAACAGAATATTTCTCCACCAAAAAAATAAAAATAAAATACAACTCTGCTTCATTTCAGCAACTTTATTGCCTCATTGAGAGCAGAGGTCACTGCGTGTGAACTTTGTTACCTAACAGCTGCAGAAATATAAAATCTAATTGTCTATAGTTAAACGTTTGTATAAAAGAAAAGTCTGTAATCAAAGCCTAAAAACTTTAGAATTTGGAGGCCTGCATGCCGACTTTCATGTCAGAGTTTTATGCTAAGATCTGTTTATGATGAGAAGACAGAGTTATCGCCAGTTTGATCAAATCCTGTAAATGAAGTTTTGCGCAATCTCATGCGATACTGCGAGATCTTCAAAGATGAGAGTATGTGTTGAGGAAGACTCTCGGCTACTACCATATCAACCTTTAGCTTAATATTTGTAAAACTGGCTGAGATATAACCATTTTTGTGTTTCCTTATGTCAGTTAGAGGTGGTGGCCTATGTCCAGAGATTTTCTTTCTGAGAGTTTTATTAAAATTTGTCTAGTGGTTCATGAGATATTTTGCTAACAGACACACACACTGACAAAAACATTATTGCCCATTCACCTTTGGCAGTAGGCAGTAAAAAAAAAAATATTGAAATATCTGGTGTATTTCTGTCCAGTCAGACTTTCTTCCTCTTTGTTTTCTTTTTGTTTTCCACACAAAACATCTAGCTTTTTATTTTTTACTGAACATAATAGTTATTCAGTAAAATACTTAAGGTACTCGTCAAACTCCGAAGACAATAAAGAATCATAAAAAAGTGTTTTATGTACTTTTAATCCCATTTAAAGAAGAGAACCTTCATTCTTTGAGAGCTACTCCTAATGAAAGAGATCCACTCAGTGTGTTGGGGCTGTGAGTGGTTTTACTTTGGTTGGTGATCGTTCATGTGTGATGTTTGCGTGTGTGTGTGACGCAAAACAGAATGCCAGGCACTATTGGGAATGCTGGGAATGCTGGGTTGCCCTTTAAAAGTGACCCTTGTTTGGCGTGCATGTGTGGGTGTGTTAAAGAGAAACCGAAGTAAGTGAGCAAACTAAAGCAGTGTCCTTGAAAAGTGTTATTTGGTCTAATTATCTCTCGCAGCCATGGAAGGTGGCCGATCTTCCCCATCACGTGCTCTGAGCCCTGATGGATTGTGCAATGCAGCGAGCGAGTCGCTACTTTCGTTTATTAAGCAATCTGTACCTTCTAAGCTAGATGCACCGACAGATTTTCCACGCCTGCTGTTCCAAATAGGCTCTCATCGTACAGAGCTCGTTTCATTTGCAAGGCGCACAACCTTTTGTGCGAGGGGTTGAAGCCAGAATTAATTGAAGTTTTCATTAAAATTCTATGTCTATATTTGGCTATTTGGTCTGTCAGCTGTTTAAATAAAAATATCTTGAGAAACGGAGATCAACTTTGGACTCTGAAACGAACAGAAACAGAAAGCAGATGTTCGTTTCTTTGACATTTTTTGTTTTTTTTTTTGTTTTTTTTTCTTTTCTCAGACTGCATTCACCTTTTGTAGTTTAACAGTTAATAAAGTTCAAAGAAGCTCAGGACTGGAAGTAGACAGCTCCGGCCTCCTTGAAGCATTTGGGAGAGTCGTGTTGATATAATTTGTCCGAGTGATGAGTCTGCCTGTTATTTATGCTCCCTTTAGACGTGAATCCGGGCCTTTTGTTTAGCATCCGTCATTCTCTTATCAGAGCTAATGGGGGTATTGCTTCCTGATTGATTGGCTGCTCCTGGTAAGTTAATGCCACAGCTCTGTTCAGCCAGGGGTCTGCACCCTTTACGACTGAAAGATCATCTCTCCTGCTAATTACAAGAAATACAAGCCCAATTCAGAAAACAATTGGGACATTGTATAAAGAAAAAAAACAGAATGCGATGATTTGCAAATTTTAAAACCCCATATTTTATTTACAATGGAACATAGTAAACATATCAAATGTTTAAATTAAGAAATTGTACGACTTTTAGAAAAAATTAAGTTAATTTTGGATTTGATGATAGCAACACATCTCAAAAGAGTTGGGAATGAACTGTGACTTTTTGGTTGGAAATGTTAGGATTCTAGCAGGCGGGCCAATTCAGTATCCGGACTCTTCCTCAGTAAAGCCATGCTGTTGTAATGGATGCAGTGTGCAGTTCAGCATCGTCTAGCTGAAATATGCAAGAAAACCAGTATATACTTTTATGCTTTGATTGCGCTTTTCCAGATGTGTAAGCTGCCCATGCCAGAGGCATTAATGCACTTAATTGTTTTAAAGGGCCAGAATCTTTATTTACTTAAAGTGCTTAAAGGTATTCATTGCAATGATGTGAAGACTGGTCAGAAAGAAATGAATAAACAGAAACAAAACTGCACAATTCTTTTCTCATACTGATGGTTTATGTGTCCTAATGTGTAAATTTGTAAGCAAAATTTGTGAAAAGCTGCCACCTACCACATGCATTTGTTTACCTACCAAAACAGCTGACATGACTGAAAACAGGTCAACAATGGTTTTAGAGGAATTCAGTCGAATGCTTTGTTTGCATACCTGCATTTGAGAACTACATACTAATATATTTGGAAAACTACTGGAGTAAACTCTTTCAATCTGCACCATTTGATATAGTTTAGGATAATCTTATTGCAAAAATCTGAACTGTAAAACTGGTAAAGTTATCCTTTCTTGTTGTGATTTAAAAAAAAAATATATATATATATATTATTCAGGTTTTTGCTCTTTCTTCTTTTTTTGGTCAAAGTTGCAAAGAGCCATTTGAGAGGATCTGAAGAGCTGCATGTGGCTCCAGAGCCACAGATTGCAGACCCCTGTATTAAGCAGACCAGAAAAAAATAAAGGAGTCAAAACCACAGAGGAGTAAATGCTGGAACTGAGGTCACATTTAGGAACGCTGAAGATCCCAGAGTCTCTTTCTTTAACGGAGTGAAGGCCGTGTTTGGAGGAGGATGGAATGCTTTGGCCCGTTGTTGTCCCGCTGGTCCGGTGATCGTGGTGTCAGGTTGACTGTGAGCCTGAGGAACTCACATTCCCATGGTCCCCTCCCTGAAAAAACATCACACCAACCAACTCAGCTTTGGTACTCTGCAGCTTATATTTCCTCTAAAATTTCATTGTCTTTAAATCAAGATTGATATACCAATCTTTATGTTAATAGTCTCTAGATGTGAGTGGATGTAGAATAGAAAGAACCTGGCCTTTAAAAACAACAACAACAAAAAAAAAACATAAAACAAATGCATAAGTGAAGTAGATAATCAGCAGACTAAAGCTGAGCCAAGACCCTGAATGCAAAGCCATAAAGGGTTGATTAAATCACTGTCCTTTCCCTCAAAAGAATACTTGAAAGTGCTGTAGCTTTAAACATGCATGCATGAGTTTGTGCGTGTGCAAACACACACACACACAAGCTATTCTTGTATGAACCTCTCATGTGAAAAAGTGCCGAGCTGGTTGTGTTACACTGGGAAGGGTCATTGAGGATTTGGAGGGCAGGTTGTGAAGGTGGATAGCCTTTCAGATGGTTAAATGTCACTGTCATTGTTGGCTCCGCTCTGTTTTTTCTGATTGCACAACTCGTCACAAACCTAAAAATGCTCCCCCTCGTTCGGGGTATGATTGCTCTGGTTTGGTGGGATGTGGGGTCGGTCTGTGTGTGGCCAGGCATCGAAACACTTCGCTTCCCTCGGGGGAGAAATGCCCAGCCATGATAAATTTTCCTTCCACGTATAATGACCCTCAGGCCGCATGCACGGCACAGTTTAGAGCAACTTTAATCACTCTTAGAAATTGTTGCAAAGGGTTGCTGTTCACCACTCAAAGATTGTGACTCAAATTAACACTCCCAGCATGAACTAGTTCGTGTTTATTTAGCAAATGTCTAGAGGAGAAATATTGTAACTCTTTCTCATGATGTCTAAAAGCTGTTTACTACATTAACTGAACATTGATTGTTTCTTGAGCTGTTCTCAGTTTGAGTTCCTTGGATTAAAAAAAAAAGTTAAAGTTTACAGAAAAACACTAACACCACTCATGAACATCCGCAATCGAATGCATCACGGAAAACACTGATTACTATTATTAACTTTTGAGCTTTCGTTTGTACAGAATTACAAACTGATTAATAAATAATTTATTTAAAACTAGCATTCCTTGATGCCAAAGTTTTAAACAAAGATTGTGTGTGATCAGTTTGCACTCAGAGTTTGTGTTGGGATGACTTTCAGCTACAACCACACCAAATTTTAGCTCAATATCTGGAAAATTGAGTCCGTTAGAGCCATTTTTGTGCTTTATAAGGGTAATTAACTGTGATGACCATCTTAAATCAAGCTGACTCCAAAGGTTAATCAGCTTCAGGTTTCCATTCACTGGTTACTTTTGGGGAGTTTTATTAAAATCTTTCCTGTGGTTTATGGGTTATTTTGCTAACAGACAGACAAATTAACACAAACAGATTGTGGCATATACATGACTGCCTGCCTTTAGCAGTGGGTGATAAAAATAAAAACAGAAAAATCTGTGACTCTTCATTTTTGGTGATAAGAACAAAAGTCCTAATCAAGATGTCCTGATTAGCAGATTAATTCTGTCAATAAATCTGATGCTTACAATCACAGTATTGTTAATAATGCTGTACACCCATGTTTATAAAATCCTTACACAATGTTCTGAGTTCCTCTCATAAATGCTCCCCAAGTTGATGTTTTTCTGTTCAGATCCATAAAGGCTGTTAAGGATTCAGTTAAGAAATGATTGAGGCAAAGTCACACGACGCCAATAAATTTTGTTCTTTGTTGTTGAAGAAAAAAAGAAAGGGAAAAAGAAAAGAAACAACTCTTTTTTTGTATGTTTTTCATGTTTGATTTTATCTTATTGCCAATAAATTATTTCATAAAAACAAAACAATGATTGGAGTCGAACAAAGCAGTCCTGTAAGTCGAAGCCTGAGCTGCCAGGGAAAATAGTCCCCAAATATACACACTATAATTTCCAGTTTAAAGTCATGTTTGCACAGGCTACGGTGGCTAACTTTTTCAGAAAATGACATGTCTGAAGCCAAACTAAACAGTTGGCTTTGTAGAGATTTATGTCTCCAGGATAGGAGACAGTGATGAGAGAAACCTCGTGTTTTTGGTTTCTCCTCAGAATATGGCAACGGTAAGCAAAATACTCCAATTTGTTTGGCCCCGCTGTTCCGTTGAGTTTTGCCCGCCCCTGGCTGACCTGAAGATTTATAGGTTGCAGAAGCAGAAAACTTTTTTTTTTTTTTTTTTTTCGGAGGAAATCTCAAACCATTACCTCGGCGTGGCCTGGCGTGTTACAGTAGAGTGTGCTGCAGAGTGCGTCCGGCATGCAGTCGCTCCCTTCTGATGCCTCGCCGTGATTAGAAGTGTCATTAGTTCCAGCTCTGCCAGCTCCAGCAGAGCCTGAAAAAACATGTTTATCTGCAGACACATAAAGACAGGCACACAGAATGTGACGTGTGAACACATTTTGTGTCCCCGCAGCATGAAGAACACAAACAGACAGGAAATCGAACTGCACCACTCTCACTCCGTCCTGTCTGTGTTTGTGTTGTTGTCCCTGTGTTGCTATGTGTTTTACATGATGTGTGTTTGTCTTTGCCATGTGTTTATAATTTATAAAGAGCTAAAGACAGAATTTAAACCCCATTCATTTAAGTTAGGTCTGTACAAAACACTTTTTAAAAATGTTGTTAATGATCATAAGTGGTGTGTACCAGCCAGAATTGGTACAAGGTTGGATTTTTTTTTGCTGGATAAGCAGATGCTTGTGCATAAACACTTCCTTTGTCTCAGTTTGCACTTCAAATGGATCTCTGAATGAGTAAAACAAAATGTGTCCTTGAGTGATTTTTATTAGTTGAATTATGATCTTCCCACACTTTGGGTTTTTTGTTGAGTTTGTTACATCTTCTCCATTTGTTTTCATCCTGCAGCCCATTTTCTCTTGTTTAATTCATTATGTTTTAGTCTCTAAAGGTTTGTGTTGTTTGTACTCAGAGTGTAATGTCTCTCTGCTCATGCAGGAATGTGTTTGATGTACTTTTAGGAGTGGGCTGCCCCCTGCCCCTCTGCCCCTCCTTCATGTCTGTCTTTGTCTCTCTTCTGCCACCCCTGCACTCCCATCCTCTCCCTGCTCCGGTCGGCCCTTCATGCCCACTGCTTCTCTAATATCTGCACCCCAAAACATTCAACGACCCCTCCTTTGCTCTCTGTTTGTTTGTTGGGCTGGGTCAGGTAACCGGGAGGGGGTTTCATGCGTGTCACTTCAAACAGTTTTTAGGCTCTTATTAAAACCTTGTGTTTCACTTGCTCTCTTTCCACCCTAACCCTTCCCCCTCTCTTGTCCATCTTCACCTGATAGCCGCACTGTCCTCTGTCACATTGTCTTCTGGCTTAAAAGATATTTTTCCCCCCTCCTTCCATTGGTTGCATTCCTCCCCCCCGGAGAGGACAGCGCACAAGTTTGGGAGTCAGTCCTGTGAGGATCTGCCAAACAAAAACATCCCACTTGAATTTCCCTTAAAAAGGAAATGGCAATGGTATGGTGTGAGGACATTTGTCTGCCTCTTCTCATCATCTCAATAACTTGACCATATCTGTCTCAAGGTAACGGCAATCCAGCTGAGGTCCCGTATTGGCAGCGACGAGCATTTTTAGTTGTCATGGAAGTTAACTTGTGAAGAACAATGATAAAAAGAGGGATTTCTTGTAGGGCTGTGCCATCCCATTCGCAATAATACTGATGTAAATTTATACATTTTAAAAAAGAAGCCATATTAGGATATTAATGATATGATATTACAGTTCATTTATGTTTCCTACGGTGCACATCATCGGGCTGATAGTCGGTTCATATCTTATCGGAGGTTTGTTTGTGTTGATGCTTTTTTTTCTTTTTTTACATTTTCATGTTGGTTTTAAAGGTGACCATTTATTGCACAGATTCCTGAAGATCTGCAAGTTTAAATGACTTCAGTACTTATTAAATCTTTTTTTTGTTGTTAGACAGTTATGTTATAGTGTTACTGATGATTTCTGTGGAAAACCTAACTTGGGAAACTTTAATGCTTGCATTCGACCTTTTGCAGTATAAGGTTGCTACTGGCATTATGCCTTAAAAAAATAAAAGATTGTTTGCACTAATAAATGCTCTTAAGTTGCAATCACAACTTTCTGTCTCTCTCTCTTTTTTTGACTATTCTGCAATAAATAGTATCACATTTTTCTTTGAAATATTGTAATTTGCCAACCACTTCACTTTGTACACTCAGCTGCTTGGTGTTTCTTTGGAAGTGCCTTTTTCCAAACCATTTTGACTGAAGACTTTCCAGTTGGATCTTTGTAACAAACCATTTGACACATCTTGCTGTACTGAAGCTCACAATCTGTCATAATCGACCAGATCTCAAGAGCGGAGCTCCTCTGTCTTTATCAAAATGTCTTTCCTCTTGGCTCTGTGTTGACTTCTAACTACTTTCTGATGTTGAGCCAGAGGAACTCCGCTGACCTTTGAACCCAATCCCCACTCCCCCCCTATAAAAAATAGAGTTCAATGCCAAGACTGAAAACATCAGTCTTCTGCTACAACTACCCCACACATGCCTGAAACAACATGTCACACTGCTTTGAACAATTAGAGTAAGAAATCGAAGCAGAGAGTTGCAAAACTTCTTCCTTCTCTTCGGTTGTTATTGAAGTTAACTGCAGATATCATTCAGCGTTGTTTGACAGACGGAGACATTCCTCCTCATCTAGACTAAAGGAGCGGGTGCGTGAGAGGAGTGATAGACAACACCCAAGTCGCTCGGGTCTGACAGAATAAAATGTTGATGCTTTGAATCTCTAACATAAGCACATTAAGGGGAGACTTATGTGTGTGGAGTTTACACCAAAAGGGTAAATATGCTTTCTGAGAGCAGGGGCAAGCAGACGGACTTTGTCATTGTCTCTTACAATAAATGTCTGATGGAACGAGCACAAGATCCATTTACAGTCTGAATATCCAACCTGAAGGTGTGACAAGTCCTAAGTTCTGCATTTCTTTAGAGATATTCAGCCTCCACTGTTCCCACTGAGGGATCAAGCTCACTTAGAGTGGAACTTCTGATATTTTCCGGCTCTCTTCCTACCGTTCATTCGGTCTTAAATTTTCCCCAGAGGGAGATGAGAGTCGACCGGGCCAAGCTGCTCTGTGTCAGACAAGCCGGGCTTCCTGCTGGGTGATAAGTGATGGAGCAGGGTGGTGGTCAGGGGCTGTAGGGAACGGCCCCTGAAGAGGTCAAAGGGGATGCCGGGGGTCATGCGGGAGGAAGATGAAGAGAAACTGGGCTGAGCTACTTGAGGTAGGACAACATAGATGACAACGTGGGAGAGGAAGTGAGAGCAGGAACATGGTGCAAACAAGAGAGCTACTACCTTCATCTAAACTTAGCACAAAAACTAATGAAATTTGTGTTTGGTCAATTATATCATTGGTGTAACGATACTTATTGGTAATAAATCTTATACAGTTAGAAAGCCTTTTTGTTCCCCCTTAAATGATGCCATATTTGGAAGGAAAATGTATTTGTGGGCTGAGCAGCAGAGTTGAGTTTGTGGGTTGTATCGATGAAAATCTTCTCTGCCAAACATCTTATTCTGCTACCGACTCTTGTTTGGTGTCATTTATTGGATTGGATGATTGAAATCTGAACAAGCAAGACATATTGGCAATTTAACAATTTATTCATTTAACAAACAGGGGTCTCTTTTTGGACTTAAATACCCCACTCAAAGCATAATAATCAAAGGGAAACGCTGTCTGACTGAGACAATTAAGCGGTTTGTTTTGCTGACAATCTGTCGTTAATCTTTCATGGAGCTGGAGGCAGAAAATCCTCATTACTTTACAGAAAGTGCACTTATTTGGGCAAGCTGTTTATTTAGCACAAAATTCAACCTGGAGAGTCGATATAATTTGTGTCATACACACTTTTCTGCTGTGCTCTTAGCTCACCTTAATTCACTCTCAGTATTTGGCTGCAGGTGTAACTAATTACGCTACATCTGTGTTAACTCAGAGCATGTGTGAGAAAGGGAAGGAGAGTGGGGATATGAGCCTAGAATGAGTGAGAGGAGAGTGTGCATATATGCATGCTCATTTGTACTCATGACTGATTGTGCGGGACTTTTAGCGTGTGTATGTATTTTTTAGTGGACCAGAGGAACTAGCCCCTTAGCTGGGGGAGGAGTTTGCTAGCTGAGGTTCTGAAATACCTCAGAGGTCTGACTCTTAATTCCTTTTACCAGCATGTTGAGATTTTTATGGAGGATTAAAATGTGTTTGTTTTTAGAATCTTTGAAAGTGTTTTTGATCAGTAGCTCTCTAGACTTTCTGAAGGTCTTTAAAAGTTTTTCTCTGGGCTTTGCCAGCACCCCCACCCCATTTTAAGTCAAGTCCTTGTACCTGACCATGACAGCATATTGTGCAGTGTGTGCTCAAACAAGAGTGAATTGAACAAGAGGCCAAAAGAAGAAAAGTCTAGTCTAAAAACCTATCAACACCAGATGAAAGTCACATCTTTAGGCTCCTTTTATATTGGCCTAAGATCATGCTACGCTTTCCACGACCTACACAACTCATCAGGACATAGCTGGATTGATAGGACATCTTAAAGCATTTCCTTAAAGTTGTAAATGTCAACGTGAGCACCTGGGAAATTGTTGCTCTGGATTGCTCTGTTTAGAGGTTTGTGGTAAATGTTGCCATTGAGGTCTTTGTATTAAACTGCAAACATTACCGGAGAGTGTTTACCAGAGAACTACAAAGCAACCATGCTCTCTGCCAGTGCCTCTCACATTCTACAATGGGTGCCAAAGGCTGGAGACAGTTTAGATCACAACAGGGTCTCTTCTCTGACAATTAAATCAAGATGCATGATCATAATTTTCAACCCTGAAGGGTTGCCAATGACAAATCATGACACAAAAAGGATTTACTGCAACAATAGTAGCACATGCACCCATGATCACACCACACCCTGGGAGCTAACCTGGCACAACAGTCTCTGGCTGCATCAGGATGCAGCTACATGCTAGGAGATCACACCATGCTAACATGTTATGATGGCACAATGAGGTTGTAGCCAAGGCATGAGGCCAGTGTGACCAGTCCTGGTTTAAATTCTCTACAGCCAAGCCTTGTCAGTCTGCGTGAGCTTCAAGTCATGGACATGCTGTCACCAGATTCCCCCACCCTCACCCAAGATCCCAGTTCACTGCCACCACAATGATAAACCACCATGACCTCACTATAGAAGTTTTATGCATGCTTTAAACCCATTCTGGACCCATCATATCACGTGTAATGGGGTGACCACTGCAGTCGTCTTATGCATCTAAAGACCTCAGCAAGACCCTGCAAAAATGATTCATTGCTAATAACTCTTTGCGAACCCCTTTGTTGGGGCTAACATACTATTTTGTGTCCAGCTGTGCCATATTTTTATAGATTCACCTAAAGAAATGGGAACAAAAATCTCCAATTTATTTATTTTCTCATTTGTCTGTTACGTGTTGACACAACACTAGTTCATCCCTTATCGTGCCTGCATGTTTCCATAGAAAAACTCTGAAAGGCTGAAAAACTATTGGTCAAGACCACTTTAAAAGATTTTATGAATGTATGTCTCCTTGGAAGCGATACATAAAGAAACGAAGGATGACTCAGGACTTTTGCTCAGTAATGTGTGTGTGTGTGTGCTGTAATTACTTTCTGTCCTGGTTCCTTCCCACAGTAAAATTCCAATCTCTCTCCAGACAAGTATTTAATGCTCAACAGGAAATTGACTTTTGAGATAAGGTGGAGAAATTTACATACAGATGGCAGAAAAAAGGAGCATGTAACTATTTGCACTGAGATGGGGAGTCACTTCACTTGAGGGGTTTAACTTATTGTCCTGACATTAGTTTGGTTATCTTTAAACCAATCATTTGATTCATCTGATGTATCTGATAGTCTCTTATCACAGATGTTGGCCTAAGGAAAGTTCTCATGCGCTTGGCAGGAAAAGAGAAATATTATTCAGTCCAAATGTGGTGACTCATATAGATATTATCAGCTGTGTATCTCATATACATGGAGATAATTTGACACACAAAAGCAGGAAGTGTGCGATAGTTATTGCCCACCACCACTAAAGAATGAATCAGAGGATAGATTTTAATGAAACTCTCTAAAAATAGTAACTGGGTGTAAATCTACAACTGATTTACTTTTAGGTTCAACCCAATTCAAGATGGCTGCCACAGTTAATAAACCTTTCAAACACAAATATGGTTAGAAACCTCCGCCAAGGCTGTAGTGTCAATAAATAAATGGTCTGATCCGGACCACCACTAAAATTTATTCACTTGTTCTTTGTGACAACCCCAACATGAATCAGACTCTCTTCATTAGTTTTTAAGTAAACTTACAAACAGACAAAGAAACAAACAAACCAACCATCACTAGCAAAAACATGACCTCCTTGGTGGAGGTGATGATTCCAGAATTAAGATTATAATCTGTTTGAAACTATTATCCAAATGTGACTTTTTCATGGTAATTTGTTTGCCAGCAGGTTGCTATTTTACAGATTAGCTTTATGTTTCTCAGGCCTACAAGGTTTTCATTATGGTTTTTATTCATGTTGGATTCAGGCTGCATCACTGTTTTCCCATCATTTCCCAAAACAGACAGTCCACCATATTGATTTAGTTAGAAAAATCCCATCACCCTAGCCAACCTTCCTTCAAAATGTTCCTGTGAACCAGTTCTTACAGACCTTTTGGTCAGACGCCTCCAGATGCAGCATCACTCAGCCGTCCACGCTTTAGCACAAGCTCAACTTCTAAACACTGCTGGGCTTCAAAGACGAACTCTGCTTGTAAATGTTCAGTGGAGCTGTGGTTGTTGTGTCAGGTGAGACATGCTTTGTGGGTTTGCAGAGATGTCTCCCTCCGATAGGGTTTGGTAGGAACTCGGCACTTTCTGTTTCAGAGTGGGACCGTTTGTTTGTTGGGCTGGGTCAGGTAACCGGGAGGGGGTTTCATGCGTGTCACTTCAAACAGTTTTTAGGCTCTTATTAAAACCTTCTGTTTCACTTACATTTTCGACATTCTTCCTTTCTTTCTTTGAGCGTTTTATATTTTATCTCCGTCTGCAAATTTCCAGATGCGAAGAGTTCTCAGAGTGTTCTGGAGGTTTTTTGGTAAATATGTTTTTTAAAAGCTGCACTTTAATTTGCAGTGGCCCTGCAGAAGTGGAAACACATTGAACATTACCTCGATGCTGAGGTCAGAGATGGACTCTGGCTTTCCTTGTGCCTGTTGGAGGAAACATCATCTGAAACTTGAATCAGGATCTCGTGTTTTCTTGTGCAGATTGTAGAGACACCTGAAGCATCTCTGAGCGCTTTTTATTGCCTGTCAGTTAACATTTCAGGACATATTTTAATCCATTAAGACCTAAAGAATCGTTTGTAAAATAGTATTCCTAAACACAAGTACCTCTTTGGGAATAACCTCTAAAAAGAAAAGAGTTTTCTAAAAAGAAATATGACAGAACTATCAGCGTTCTGCTAAACTTTTATGTCGCAGCATCTGGTGCAGAACAAAGCGTGAAACAGAAACCATTTGGCAAATTCAACCTTTGGGACCTACTTTAAAATATCACTACTAGTAATCTTTTGTGAAAGGTTTGATGTGTAAATGTGCTCACTTAGCATCGGGCTGAAAGGAAGTACAAGCACACAACTGTGGCACTCGGTCTGAAAGGAGGAATCTGTTCATACGCTGAAGAAAAGACAATCTGTTAAAACAGCTTCTTTTTTTTCAAGATTACGAACACAGAAAAAAGCAGCAAATCTAAATATTTCACATAGAAAATCAGTAAATGTTTAGGATTTTGTCAGCTGAGTTACAAACTGGTTGCAAATAACTATGTATTAAAGGACAAACACATCAATCAAATGTGAGGATGCACAAAAAAAGCCTCCAATTTCACCTGGACTGGTTGGGCCAAAAGGTAGAATTTTTTTTTTTCTATGTTCTTATTTACAGTTCTTGGAGAGAGTCAACTAAAATCAGAGTTGGCAGGTCAAAACTTTACAAAAATCATAACTGTGATCAATATATCTTTAATTAAATGGCTAAACATTTATGTTTTTGATAAGTGAAGTATAATTAACATTCTCTTAGTTTAAATCTCCTTAGCTCTCTAAATACAAATATCTTTTTTTACATCTCTTTGACTGCCTGTCAACTTTCAAGCTGCTCTAACAGCTTAATCTCCTCACAACAGGATTTTTAGCACTAGTTTTATTGATTACCGTAAAGCCTCAAACTTGATTAACATTACCGCAGAACCGCTACTTAGCAAACAAACAAACAGAAATCCCCCGACTTGCAGGATCAGAAGGAACCAAAGAGACTTCTGGCAACACTTAAACCTCCTCTGTGGTCTTCCTCGCTCGTACTGTTGTTGTAGAAATCACGTTGAGACTCGAACACAGTCTCTAAACTATTTACAGATCCTCCTCATTCTAATTCAAACACGTTGGATATTATAAATGTTTACCTCTGATCTGTTTTTAGTGGCAGCTTTATGTTATACAGTCCCAGCTAACAAACGCATTGGGTTTCTGTGAGCGCACACACACACACCCCCCCACACACACACACACAAATACAAACAGTCAGAGTGCCCGGGTGAGCATGCTCCATGACTCACTGGATATTCCTCTTGTTGACGGGCACCTGTCACAGCTTATGGAAACAAGGAGCAGGTGGGGAGATCTGGTGAGCTGTTCACCATTAGTGTGGATTAAAAGATACAACAAGTTCTAAAGATCATAAGCTACAAAAATCCTGAGAGTTGCTTGCTAATTTTGGGAGACATCTCTAAATTATATGTTTTGTGAATGCCAACTTTTTCCATTTACAATTCACAATTTTGGGGTACATCAATTCAAATAAACCACTTTCTTCCGGTGTTGAAGAAAAACTTCTGTACTTGGATACAATGGGAGTCAAGGACTTGTTTAGGTGTGCACTCTCCACACTCAGTGGGAATGTGAGAGGACTAGAACAGTGAAAAAATGTCCATGTTTTGATGTATAAACAGTCTCAGAAGTGTAAAGACTGTGAAAATCGAGAGAGTTTGTTTGCATAACCTTTAGAAAGTTCAGACAGCTCAAACGTTAGTGTGTTACATCATCGCATCATCTATGATTGTGGAAAAACCATTAATTATACCAAAATACCAGTTTAGTCACATAAAGTCCAACTATAAGTGAGCCCTTTAAACTTTAAATGATGTTTCTACTGTGAAATATGCCGGGGCTATAGAGCTCCAAATAGGGCTGGGTTTTCTCACTCGTTTTGCTAAAATCCCAATATTTATGTGGGAATTTGTTGCAGTTCTTTGCGTTTTCTCCACACTAATATAATAAGTAAAATCCAAAAGTTATAACATGCTATTCTTGACTGAACCACACGTTATGATGTGTTTTATTTGTATGGGGTTTTCCAAAGCTGCGAGAGGCAATGTGAATCAAAAATTTTGACAAAAACAGAAGAAGAGTGAGATTGTTATCAGGATGCTTGAATCCTCATGCATTGATACCCTTATCAGCCCTAGTCTGATTGAGGGCATATACAGGTGCTGGTCATAAAATTAGAATATCATGAAAAAGTAGATTGATTTCAGTAATTCCATTTAAAAAGTGAAACTTGTATATTATATTCATACATTACATACAAACTCATATATTTCAAATGTTTATTTCGTTTAATTTTGATGAT